>NC_041389.1:698732768-698763350 GCF_002162155.2 Triticum dicoccoides | reverse complement strand
CGGCGCCCCGCTGCCGGTGCCCCGCGCCGCCATAGCCCCGCCCCGCCTCGCCGGAGCCTCGCCGGAGGTAGATGCCGCCGCTGCCGTTTCGTTTTTTTAGAAACCTAGATCTGTTTTTTTAATAGATCGGTTTGGTTTTTTCCGGTTTAGTTATTTAGCGGATGTTCGTCCGTATGTTCATTTTAATGAACGTTGTTCGTTGGTTAGTCGCAGACAGCGAACTTTCGTTCGTTAGCTTGTTCGTCTCGTTTTTTTCTATGGTTTTGCCATGATTATTTTCGATCGTGATTTCCGCCCTGATCTTCGTTCTAGTATAACTATTCGCTCATTTATCCGAATTAGATGAAACAAGCGCCTCAATATTCATCTCGAAGCCCTCTTTCTGTTTAACCAACTTGAACATGATTTTGGTACTGTATAATTTGTCTCTAGGCCATATTAGTAAACGAATTTGTCTTTAGTCCATATTAGTAAACAAATCTTGTTTCTTTCGTAGTTTGAGTTTCGTTGCTCCTTTTTTGCAGCATTGGCCTTGTTTTTTCTGGACAATTCCTTAGATAATTTTGATTCCTTGAATTTCATGAAAGCGGGCCAATGTTCTCTTTGGTTCTCCAGTGTTCCCTTGAATTCTGGAGCCTTCTTTCTTGCTTTGACGTAGTTATACCATACAGTTTTCTTGTGGTTGTTGAATGCAATTGCCATCTTCCAAAGAGTAGCGTCCTTGAGTTTCTCCACATCTACAGTCGTGAAATGATCTGGTAGGGTGAAATGTTCCATGAGATCTTCCCAAAGCGCATTTTTTGCTCTGTCGCCGACAAAAGTAAGATTTGGACGGGGCTTTGATGGCTCTTTCCATTCTTGAAGGGAGATCAGGAGTTTGTCCTTCACAAGAACTCGGCACTGACGAATGAACTTGTTCGCAATGTTCTTAGGCGCTATTGGTTCTCCATTAGTTTTGATGGCATCGATGTTGAACTTTACGCCCGGCTTCAAATTTTTTCCCGGGCCTCGCACTACTCTTCCTGTAGAAGATTTGCTCGATCCGGAGGGCTGAAAAGAAGAAAGGTCGATTCGTTAATATATCTTCAAATCATTTAAAACATGTGATGATCACCAGATGCCTGCTTATATAAATATACTTCCTCGGTCTCTGTTTTATCAAGATCAACATTTTCTTTGCCATCATAATCATTCATTTCTTCGCCAACATAATCATTAATTTCTTCGCCATCGTAATCCATGACTTCATCAATTCGGTCGTCACGATCGAATATCATATCATCACCCTCCCTGGTATTTTTCAGATATTGGGAGCCGTCATTTTCTTCATTTCAATTATCTGGCGCGCGAGGGAGCGTATGATCTCGAACAGGGCCTCTTCTCCCTCTCTGCCGGTATTGTCCGCCATAGCTTTTATTTAACAAATCCATAAGAAATATAAAACAATTTAGTATTCAAATTACAATATGCATGCATGCAATCAATCAATAAGAGGAAATCCTGAATCATAGTACATAATATGCATCGTCTCGAATAATATATAATCTCGAATACATCGTCTCGAATATTATATATCGAATACATCACTAGCTAGCTAGCTAATAAAGATCGAATACTACAGAATAATCTAGGCCACTCGCGGTTCCTCAGGCGCGGGCAGTGGACACCCAAAGAGAAGGAACCATCACAGGATCATAGCTCTGGTCATCTCCCCAAAGACCCTGCCAGGTATTGGAGAACCTGACGTCCATAGCAGCAATGTAGCGACGGACGTGCTCGTCCTCCTCCCTGACATGGCGACGCACCACCTCCGGCGGGGCCGGCTCCCTCTACACCGGAAGTGGCCCATGGGAACGCCACCAAAGGACCTCAGGGTCGACGACGGGACCCGGGTTCCTCACCAAGCGGCGAGCCCCTGAAGGTAGCACCTCCCAGTGCCAGCCCAGTGGAGCCCAGTCCCGGACATGGGTCCTCTGAAGCAAGATGTCGTCGCGAACGAGTCTACGGCGAGGATGCGGGCCGGGCATCGTCGAGAACAGATACTATACGCTGCAAAAGTAACATTTTTAAATGATTGAATTGTGATTTCTTATATGCAAATTCTAAATTTGTATAACTAAAATTATAAGAAACTAAAAACTAACATTTCAATAACATTTCTATAACAATTTGAAATTAATCTAATTCATCTAGCTAAATCTAACATTTCTAAAATTTCTGACATTTCTATAACATTTCTATAACATTTCTAACATTTCTATATACTATTTGACATTAATCTAATCTAATTAATTAATTCATCTAAAACTTTGTATGAAAAACAGAAAAAAAAAACTAAAAATAGAAAAATTATGTGTGTGTGTGCGCGCGCGTGTAGTGTGAGTGTGTGTGTGCACGGTAGTGTGTGTGTGCGCGCGGCGGCGGCGGCGTGGTGGATTGGAGGGAGGAGAGGCTGGGGGAGGGGTTCACAGCGCGCGCGGGCGAGGTCGAGGCGACGGTGACGACGAGGTCCAGGCGACGGCGACGGCGAGGCGAGGTTGATCCAAGGCGACGGCGACGGTGAGGCGAGGGACCGGACGGCGATGGTGCGGGACGGGGCGACGGGGACGGCGACAGCGCGGGACGGGGGCAGCGACGGTGCGGGACGGGGGCGGCGACAACGGGGCAGAGGAGAAGTAGCAGAGGGGGCTCATCTGATGCCTCTTCTTCAGCTTCTTCCCGCATGGCCGGCTCAGCTTCTTCCCCCATTGTTGTATCATCGTATTCAGGGAAACCATGGCCAGGATAGCTATCGTCGTCCTCTTCTTCTTCATTGCCTTCCATCATAACCCCTCTTTCTCCGTGCTTGGTCCAAATATTATAGTGGGGCATGAAACCGGACTCAAACAGGTGGACATGAATGGTTCGTGAGTTAGAGTAATTGTGACCATTCTTACAGCCAGCACATGGACAAGGCATAAAACCATCCGCCCGCTTGTTTTCCTGAGCCGCAATCAAAGTATGCACGCCATCAATGAACTGGGGAGAGCATCAGTCATCGTACATCCATTGCCGGCGCATCTTCATTACACACCATCGAATAGACCAAATTAATACAAGTTCATACATAAAGTTCATACAACACTTAAATGCAACATACAAATAACTCTCTAGCTAAAGAATTTAAATGCAACAACAAATGCGATCAAGATCGCAACTAAGGTAACAATTGATCCAACAGCATGATGATACCAAGCCACACTATCAATGGCATATTTTCTAATCTTTCTAATCTTCAACCGCATTTTATCCATCTTGATCTTGTGATCATCGATGACATTGGCAACATGCAACTCCAATTCCATCTTCTCCCCCTCAATTATTTTCAATTTTTCTTTCAAATACTCATTTTCTCTTTCAACTAAATTTAACCTCTCGACCATAGGGTCGGTTGGAATTTCCGGTTCACATACCTCCTAGATAAAAATATCTATGTCAACTTGATGGGCACATTTTGTCATAAACACGATGCAACAAATACTTTTGAAAGAGAATATACCACATCCGAATCATAACATGGACGAGGGCCGACAAGGACGGATATCAAAACCATGGCACTATGTATAACAAACAACGTACGGGTAAGATAATTATACAAGTAACTATATATCTAAAACACACAAACATGATTTTTTTTATATAAAAAAGATAAGAACAAGAGGCCCACCACAAGGTGGTGCCGGCGACGGGTCGGTGCGGACGATCGACGGTGGTTATGACGGAGACGGGAAGGCACTAAGTAAACCACACCTACATATGCAAACTAAGAGTTATTTTAAGCTCAAATTGCATATGAATCAAATAAACTACCACATATAATTCCTCCTGAATTACTAAAACCCACAAATTAATCACTATATAAAGCATTGCAAGAGCTAATCTAGCAATGAGAGATGAAAGGACAAAGTTCTTAACCTTTGTGATCACTTGAATGGATTGGGGGCCTTCAAATCTTGACAAAATTTGGGCAAAATGTGTGATGGAGCTCGAGGGGAAGAGACGAAGAACAGAGAGGAGGAGAGGCGAAAGGGGGGAGAACAGAGCGAGCTGGACGAAGGGTTTATATGTAGGATGACCTATAGTACCGGTTCGTGGCAAGAACTGGTACTAAAGGTGCTGGAGGGGCCCCAGTCTGACAACATCCTGCCACCACACCCTTTAGTACCGGTTCGTGGAACGAGCCGGTGCTAAAGGTTCACCATGAACCGGTACTAATAAGCTCTGCCTCCCTAGCCGTTGGAACCGGCACTAATGGTCACAGTAGTGCCGGTTCTGATACAAACCGGGACTAATGTGCTTCACATTGGCCCTTTTTCTACTAGTGCCAATGGCCGCCGGAGTTGGAGCCGAAACCCTAGATGACTCCATGGGTTGCGGTCATCATAGATCTAGCCATCGTCATGGGCAGCGCTCTGCTAGATCTTCCTCTCCTTCCAGTAGCGGAGGAGGAGGTGAAGGAAGGAGGGGTAGCGGAGGAGGAGGAGGAGGAAGGAGGGGCTACGGTGGAAGAGGAGGTCGCCGGATTTGAGGGAGATGCCGAGGTGCGAGGCCGGTAGTTGCGGTGGGCGAAGAAGGGCATCACAGGTGGGAGGGAGAAGTGAAATCTAGTGAGCGTGGGTCTGGGATTGGGCCTCCATGCGATATGTTTATACATGTGTTGGTGGGTTGATAATAGTAGCGCTGGGTTTATACCCACGCTACTACTATGGCATGTCCCGGGATGGACGGTGGAGACCACTTAGTGGTAGCATGGGGTTTATAACTCGCGCTACTACTATTAACTTAGTAGTAGCATGGGTTTATAACCAGCGCTACTACTACGGCTGGTCCCAGAAGGCACGATGGAAATCACTTAGTAGTAGCGAGGGGTAAACCCGCGCTACTACTATCAACTTAGTAGTAGCATGGGTTTATAACGTGTGCTACTTGTAATTAGCAGTAGCGAGGGTTATAAACCCGTGCTACTAGTAAGCATCTGCCTATAAGCTTTTCCCTAGTAGTGATATGTGACATGATATGGCCATCATCATCTTGTGCTCATGATCTCCATCACCGAAGCATCGTCACGATCTCCATCATCACCGGCACGACACCTTGATCTTCATTGTAGCATCGTTGTCGTCTCGCCAACTATTGTTACTACGACTATCGCTACCGCTTAGTGATAAAGTAAAACAATTACATGGCGATTGCATTGCATACAATAAAGCAACAACCATATGGCTCCTGCCAGTTGCCGATAACTTTGTTACAAAATATGATCATCTCATACAACAAATTATATCACATCATGTCTTGACCATATCACATCACAGCAAGCCCTGCAAAAACAAGTTAGACATCCTCTACTTTGTTGTTGCCAGTTTTACGTGGCTGCTATAGGCTTCTAGCAAGAACCGTTCTTACCTACACATCAAAACCACAACGATTTTTCGTCAAGTGTGTTGTTTTAACCTTCAACAAGGACCGGGCATAGTCAAACTCGATTCAACTAAAGTTGGAGAAACAGACACCCATTAGCCACACGTGTGCGAAGCACGTCGGTAGAACTAGTCTCGTGAACACGGTCATGTAATGTCGGTCTAGGACGCTTCATCCAACAATACCGCCGAATCAAAGGATGACATGCTGGTAAGCAGTATGACTATTATCGCCCACAACTCTACTCGTGCATATAACATCTACGCATAGACCTGGCTCGGATGCCACTGTTAGGAAACGCAATAATTTCAAAAAAAATTCCTACGATCACGCAAGATCTATCTAGGTGATGCATAGCAACGAGGGGGAGAGTGTGTCCACGTACCCTCATAGACCGAAAGCGGAAGCATTAAGTAACACAGTTGATGTAGTCGAACGTCTTCGTGATCCAACCGATCAAGTACGGAACACACGACACCTCCGCGATCTGCACACATTCACCTCAGAGACATCACTTGAACTCTAGATCCAGATGAGGACGAGGGAGAGTTCCATCAGCATGATGGCGTGGTTTTGGTGATGACGAAGTTACTGACGCAGGGCTTCGCCTAAGCACTACAATGATATCACCAAGGTGTATACTATGGAGGGGGGCACCGCACACGGCTAAAAGATCAACTTATGTGTCTATGGGTTACCCCCTGGCCACGTATTAAAGGTGGGGAGGGAAGAGGTGGCCGGCCCAAGGGGGGCGCGCCAGGTGTGGGGAATCCTACTAGGACTCCCCAGTCCGAGTAGGACTCCCCTCCTATTTCCTATTCCTAGTGTTGGAGATATGCCCTAGAGGCAATCATGTATGATGATATTTCCTATGTGTTTATGAATAAAGATAGTCCTTGGACATTATCAATGATGTGTATCAGCAAGTACGTGACTTGTTTGTGGGACTATGCATTATATGATGACTGTCCTAAAAGGTCCCTAGTCGAAAGGGTTGTGTGGACACGCAGCCAACTAGACTAGCATATGACATGGTCGATGGCTTGGTCTCACTAGCCATGGAGCATTGGATGCTAACCGGATAATATGGACTTGGAAAGGTCTGGTCGAATTTGACATAGTCGGATCTGAGTCAAGATAAGGTCCGAGTCAGACAGACCCAACTATGAGACGCAGCGATATGTCATCTGTGAGTCTCTAGTACAACATACGTTCTATGTCCTAAGACCTGAGCTGGCGCATGTACTCGGGATGGTGACAGACTTGCTTTGGGCCGACCAAACGCTACTCCGTGACTGGGTAGTTACAAAGGTAGGTTTCGGGTATGTCCAGTCCCATGCTGCGAGACATGGTCGAGCAAGATGGGATTTGCCCCTCCGATCAGGAGAGATATACTATGGGCCCATCGTGTGATCCGACTAGGATAAGCATGGCCATGCGACAGAGATTATGAGATAATCCGGTTTGTGGTCAGTATCACTAGAACGAGAAAGAGGTCGGGCTAGCACAAGGATGACAATCTCGCCTTGAGCCCGACAACATATATCGTGTGGCAAAGGGAACAGAAGTGTGACACGTTGTACAGGTTCACCTAACCAGCTTCATAGTCTGCTTGGTGGTCGGAATGCCTTGCTAGAGGCCGCTACCAACCGTGCAGGTCGGAGGTAATCCTAACTGTGACCAAGCCGACTTGAACCTAAGGGGTCGCGCGCTTAAGGGAAGGAACCTACGAGGTCGGTTCATAGGACACTGGTCGGATGTGATCCGAACTGGACTAGGAACGTGACCGAGTAGACTTTGGGCTTTAGGGTCCATGCAAGGCCCAAGTGTTGAGCCTGCGACGGACGCCTATATAAAGTGGGGGTGCGGCACACTCATGTGGTTGATCGCTTCGGCGCTGGGACTAGGGTTTGCATGTGTTGCGAATAGCCACCTCCACTCGCCGCCGACTGTGTGATCGAACCTAGCAGTCCGCTGCACGGTGTTCCTACTGCACGCGCGGATACCGTTAGAGGCGTGTACTTGCGCCGCTCTGACGAACTTGTACGTGGGATCGGACGACCGGCTGTTCGAGGGAGATCGGACGAGGAGGAGACGATCCACGCGGACGCGCTGCCTCAACTCTACTTCCGCTGCACGGCACTGCGCGTCTAGTGGTAACGATCTGTGATCCATCTCCCGTAGCATGTTCTTGATTGTTCTGCGCATAGGAATTTTAATTTGTAGTTGACGCACCCTACCGTAGAACCCAACAGTGGTATCAGAGCCTCTGCTATAGGATTTGGATTCAGATCGTATGCATATTAGATATGTGGAGGCGGCAGATGAGATCTATTGTTGTTTATAAAATCAGCTATATGCACGGTTGATGTGATCAACTGCACATGGGGATCATTGAGGCTATGTTTTCTATCAATCGGGATCGATGAGGTTGTGACATGATCTACCCCTACCGGTCGGTCATCCGCCATCGGGGTTAACAGTGAAACGTAAACCCGAATCATACTCGCGATGATCGATAAACCGGTATTTCGTACCCGACACACAAACCGGTAGAATGCGATTCTATGCACAACTGTGTTTTACAGGTTTGATGTGAATAGTATGGCTCATGTGTATGTGATGCATGTGTGTAATTTATACATGGCGTGCGTGTCATGTTTGTCAGCCGGCAGGAGCCAAAGTGTTGTCATTATATTGTATAACGACCTGCGTGTCGACTTCTGACTCTATGTAATATTCATTACTAGTTGTAGTAGTTGGATAATAGAGATCAGGTTGGTGGCTTGGCGTCCCGGCGTGACAAAAAAGATGGAGTTCCTAGATGTTCATCGGAGTCGGAGCCGACCTGGAAGAACGTCCATGAAGGAGCCATACTATTTCACAATATGTGTTTATTTGTGATTGTTATGCTTCTTTGTTTCTATGCATGTTAGAATGGTAGAAAGATCCCTCATGAATATCAAGTAAATTGCCATTCCCGATGTTGCACCTTCACACGTCAAGTATGTCTAGTAGTGGGCTCATAAAATTGGGGTGCTGCTGGGTGTCCTTGAACTGAAGGGTTCGTGTCGGACACGGACATGCACTGCATTAGGTTAACTTGACAAGGCTATCAAAACGGTTTTGGGCCTTGTGGCAAAGAAGGTTGGGAGCCGGGGTATGAGATACCTTCCCGACCGACAGGAGTCGTATAGAGATACGATTATCAAAGAGTTGCTTACCGGATAGGTATGTTGGCTAGCAGTGATGCTAAATCTCACTAGTAGCATGCGCTAGTCGGATCCTGAATCATTGAGAGTTTCCGGAGGGATGCTGACTTCAGTTGGAGTATTTCTGTTTAGGCGGATTACTCTACATAAACACATTGCTTAGTGATTGCATATTTTCTGTTGTAGATCAATGGCACCACCTACTCAACCCAACTTTGCATTGAAATCAATTCTGGAAAAGGATAAACTGAATGGAACAAACTTACCACCTGGTATAGAAATCTGAGAATTGTTCTCAAGCACAATAAAAAGGAACATGTTCTAGAGAATCCACTTCCAGAGGAACCTGCCGATAATGCTAATGCCACAACTAAGAATGCCTACCAGAAACTCGTTGATGAATCAACGGAGATCAGCTGTCTGATGCTGGCTTGTATGGAGCCCGATTAGCAACGAAATTTGGAAAATGTTGAGGCTTACGATATGATCGAGAGTCTCAAGAGCATGTTTCAGACACAGGCTAGGACCGAAAGGTTCAACATCTGGTGATCCTTGATGGATTGCAAGCTGAAGGAAGGTGATCCACTGAGCCCACATGTGATCAAGATGATCGGATATGTGCAAGCTTTGGATCGTTTGGGCTTCCCGCTCTTGGATGAGCTAGCTACTGATGCTCTTCTAGGTTCTCTTCCGCCCAGCTATGGGACGTTCATCTCGAACTATCATATGCATGGCATGGATAAGAAGCTCACTGAATTGCATGGGATGCTCAAGGTGGCAGAGCAAGATATTAAGAAAGGCACGCATCAAGTGTTGATGGTGCAGAAATCAGCTAAGTTCAAGAAGAGTTGGTCCAAGAAGAAGGCTAAGGCAAAGGGCACGGAGATGGTAACCTCTGCCGCTGCGTCGAAGTCTGGGCCGGACTCGAAGACTGTTTGCTTTCACTGCAAGGAGACCGGTCACTGGAAGAGGAACTGTAGCAAGTGGCTTGCAGAGCATGGCAAGAAGGCCGGGAATGCTGCTTTAGGCAAAGGTACACTTGTTGCATAGGTTATAGACATTTACCTTGTTGACGTACCTAGTAGCTCTTGGGTATTTGATACCGGATTGGTTGTTCATATTTGCAACTCGATGCAGGGGCTGGAAAGAACTAGGCGTGTGGCACAAGGGGAGATTGACATCAGGGTCGGCAACAAAGCAAGAGGTGCTGCGTTGGAGGTCGGCACGATGCAGCTCCAGCTTCCTTCTAGATTCATTATGGAATTGAATAATTGTTATTACATTCCTGCACTTAGTCAGAACTTTATTTCTGCCTCATGTTTGATGAGTCAAGGTTATGAATTCAATTTAAAGGACAATGGTTGTTCGATATTTTTGAATGGTATGTTCCACGGCTATGCATCCATTATTGATGGGCTATTTATATTGAATCTAGAACAAGAATCGATCTATAACGTGAATGTCAAGAGGCATAAGCCTAATGAAATAAATCCGACATACTTCTGGGATTGCCGGCTTGGACACATTAGTCTGAAACGCATGAAGAAGCTACATGATGATGGGCTCCTAACTTCGTCCGACTTCGGGTCGTTCGAGACATGTGAATCATGCTTGCTCGGCAAGATGACTCAGTCTCCTTTCGCAAAGAGTTGCGGGAGGGTGTCTGAGCTGTTGGAGCTTATACACAGTGATGTGTGTGGTCCAATGAGCACAACTGCCAGAGGTGGCTATCAGTACTTGGTGACTTTTACCGACGACTTGAGTAGATATGGATATATCTATTTGATGAGGCACAAGTCGGAAACTTTTGAAAAGTTCAAAGTGTTCTGGAACGAGGTTGAGAATCAGCTTGGCAAGACTATAAAGCTTCTGCAATCTGATCGTGGAGGTGAGTACATGAGCCAGGAGTTTGATGATCATCTGAAAAGTCGAGGTATAGTACCTCAACTCACACCTCCGGGTATGTCACAGAGAAACGGCGTGTCAGAACGGAGGAATAGGACCTTGTTGGACATGGTCTGGTCTATGATGAGCAAATCAGATTTACCCTTGTCATTTTGGGGATACGCTCTAGAAACTGCAGCTTTCACACTTAATAGGGTACCATCAAAATCCGTAGGCAAGACACCACATGAGATGTGGACCGGGAAGAGTCCCAGTTTGTCTTTTCTAAAGATTTGGGGTTGTGAAGAATTTGTCAAGCGACTTATGTCAGACAAGCTTACACCTAAATCGGATAAATGCATATTCGTGGGACATCCGAGGGAAACCTTGGGATATAGCTTCTACAAGCAGGAAGAGAACAAAGTGTTTGTTGCTTGGAATGGGGTTTTCCTTGAGAAAGAGTTTCTCAGTCGGGAGGCCAGTGGGAGGATGGTCCGACTCAAAGAAATTCGAGGACCACTCGGGGACGGCTCGGCTAGTGATGAGATCATACCGGAGTCAGTCAGGGAACCCGTAGTGGAAGCGGCACTGGAACCACGGAGGTCGGAAAGATTGCGCAGAATACGCGATGTATTGTTGCTAGAAAGCGACAAACCGGCCACATATGCGGAAGCGATGGTGAGCCCAGATTCCGAGGCATGGCTGGAGGCCATGAGATTCGAGTTCAAGTCCATGGATGAGAATCAAGTCTGGGACTTGGTTGATCCGCCGCCTGGCGTAACAGCCATTGGTTGCAAATGGGTCTTTAAGAAGAAAACCGATGTGGATGGAAATGTTCAGATCCACAAAGCTCGGCTTGTCGCTAAATGTTATGGACAAGTTCAAGAAATTGACTACGACGAGACTTACTCGCTGGTAGCGATGCTGAAATAGGTGAGGATCATACTAGCTATAGCTGCATATTTCGATTACGAGATATGGCAGATGAATGTCAAAATGGCTTTCCTTCATGGAAATTTAACCGAGGACATGTATATGATACAACCCGAGGGTTTTGTCGATCCGACTAGCACTAGTAAGGTATGCAAGCTCAGATCCATTTATGGGTTGAAGCAAGCATCTCGGAGTTGGAACATTCGTTTTGATGAGGTCGTCACTGGTCTCGGTTTCATCAATAGCAAAGAGGACTCTTGTTTATACAAGAAGTTAAGTGGGAGCTCGATAGTGTTTTTGATCTTGTATGTGGATGACATATTGTTGATCGGGAACAATTTTTGATGCTAAACTTGGTCAAGGAATCATTGAATGGCAAGTTTTTGATGAAGGACCTTGGTGAGGCAGTCTATATTTTAGGCATTAAAATCTATAGAGGTAGATTGAGGAGGGTGCTTGGCTTAAGCCAGAGCACGTACATAGATAAAGTGTTGAAGCGGTTCAACATGAGTGAGGCAAAGAAAGGGTTCTTGCCACTCTTACATGGCATAAGGCTAAGTGAGACTCAGAGTCCTTCGACATCTAATGAGCGAAGCAGGATGAGTAGGATTCCGTATGCCTCGGCAATCGGATCCATCATGTATGCCATGATATGTACAAGGCCTGATGTTGCTTTTGCAATAAGCCTAACAAGTAGATACCAGGCCAACCCAGGTGAGAGTCACTAGGCAGCGGTAAAGACTATTTTGAAGTACCTGAAAAGGAGTAAAGAGATGTTCCTAGTTTATGGAGGTGAGGAAGAGCTCGTCGTAAGGGGTTACGTCGATGCTAGTTTCCAAACCGACAGAGATGATTGTCGATCACAGTCTGGATTCGTGTATGTCCTGAATGGAGGAGCAGTGCACTGGATGAGTTCCAAGCAGGATACGGTGGCCGATTCTACCACAGAAGCCGAATACATGGCGGCTTGTGAAGCTGCAAAGGAAGGTGTTTGGATCCGGCATTTTCTGGATGATCTTGGTATTTTCCCAGCCTCGGTGAAACCGTTGGACCTTTATTGTGATAATTCTGGTGCCATCGCACAAGCCAAGGAGCCGAGGAATCACCACAAGATCAGACACATAGATCGGAAATATCACCTGATACGAAAGATCGTAAAGAATGGTGATGTAGAGTTATGCAAGATTCACATGGATGCAAATGTTGCAGATCCGTTCACTAAACTGCTTCCACAACCCAAGCATGAGGGGCACGTTAGAGCTATGGACATTCGATGTCTATTTGATAGACTCTAGTGCAAGTGGGAGACTGCTGGAGATATGCTCTAGAGGCAATCATGTATGATGATATTTCCTATGTGTTTATGAATAAAGATAGTCCTTGGACATTATCAATGATGTGTATCAGCAAGTACGTGACTTGTTTGTGGGACTATGCATTGTATGATGACTTTCCTAAAAGGTCCCTAGTCAAAAGTGTTGTGTGGACACGCAGCCGACTAGACTAGCATATGACACGATCGATGGCTTGGTCTCACTAGCCATGGAGCATTGGATGCTAACCGGATAATATGGACTTGGAAAGGTCTGGTCGGATTCGACATAGTCGGATCCAAGTCGAGATAAGGTCCGAGTCGGACAAACCCAACTATGATACGCAGCGATATGTCATCTGTGAGTCTCTAGTACAACATACGTTCTATGTCCTAAGACCTGAGTTGGCGCATGTACTCGGGATGGTGACAGACTTGCTTTGGGCCGACCAAACGCTACTCCGTGACTGGGTACTTACAAAGGTAGGTTTCGGGTATGTCCAGTCCCATGCTGCGAGATATGGTCGAGCCAGATGGGATTTGCCCCTCCGATCAGGAGAGATATACTCTGGGACCCTCATGTGATCCGACCAGGATAATCATGGCCATGCGACAGGGATTATGAGATAATCCGGTTTGTGGTCGGTATCACTAGAACGAGAAAGAGGTCGGGCTAGCACAAGGATGACAATCTCGCCTTGAGCCCGACAACATATATCGTGTCTGAGGGAGTCCTGGACTAGGGGGTGTCCGGATAGCTGAACTATTATCATCGGCCGGACTCCAAGACTACGAAGATACAAGATTGAAGACTTCGTCCCGTGTCTGGATGGGACTTTCCTTGGCGTGGAAGGCAAGCTTGGCGATACGGATATGTAGATCTCCTACCATTGTAACCGACTCTGTGTAACCCTAGCCCTCTCCGGTGTCTATATAAACCGGATGGTTTTAGTCCGTAGGACAAACAACAATCATACCATAGGCTAGCTTCTAGGGTTTAGCCTCCTTGATCTCGTGGTAGATCTACTCTTGTAACACACATCATCAATATTAATCAAGAAGGGCGTAGGGTTTTACCTCCATCAAGAGGCCCCGAACCTGGGTAAAACATCGTGTCCCTTGCCTCCTGTTACCATCCGCCTAGACGCACAGTTCGGGACCCCCTACCCGAGATCCGCCGGTTTTGACACCGATATTGGTGCTTTCATTGAGAGTTCCTCTGTGTCGTCACCGATAGGCTCGATGGCCTCTTCGATCATCAACAACGACGCAGTCCAGGGTGAGACCTTCCTTCCCGGACAGATCTTCGTATTCGGCGGCTTTGCACTGCGGGCCAATTCACTTGGCCATCTAGAGCAGATCAAAAGCTACGCCCCTGGCCGTCAGGTCAAATTTGGAAGTTTGAACTTCACGTCTGACATCCGCTGGGACTTGATCTTCGATGGGTTCGGGCCACAGCCAAGCGCGCCGCACTATCACGATGGGCATGATTTAGCTCTGCAGCCGGACAGTACCCTGGAGGCCGCACTCGAGTCCGCTCCGATCTTCAATTCGGAGCCGGCTGCGCAGATCGAGGACGGATGGCTAGACACCGCCTCGGGGGCTGCAACCTCTACGGCGATATAGCCGAACACTGACCTTGTCCCTCATGAAGCTCGTGACTCCGAGGTGCCGGACTCCGAACCTCCCGCGCCCCCTCCAATCGAATCCGATTGGGCACCGGTCATGGAGTTCACCACAGCGGACATCTTTCAACACTCACCTTTTGGCGACATCTTGAGTTCGCTAAAGTATCTCTCGTTATCAGGAGAACCCTGGCCGGACTGCGCTCAGGACGGTTGGGATGCGGACGGCGAAGAAATTCAAAGCCCACCCACCACCACTTAGTAGACACTGTCGACGATCTAACCGATATGCTAGACTACGACTCCGAAGACATCGACGGTATGGACGACGATGCCGGAGATGACCAAGAACCAGCGCCTACCGGGCACTGGAAAGCCACCTCATCATATGACATATACATGGTGGATATCCCAAAGGATGGGAATGGCGAGGCAACAGTGGAGGATGACCCCTCCAAGAAACAGCCCAAGCGCCGGCGTCAGCGGCGCCGCTCTAAATCCCGCCGCAGCAAGAATGAAGATTCCGGCACCGGAGATAATAACACACCGGACAGTGCCGAAGACAACCCACTCCAGCAAGATTCAGCGTAGGAGGACGGAGACGCCAGCCCTCATGAGAGAGTGGCAGAAGAAGAGGTAGAGGATTATATGCCTCCCTCTGGAGACGAGGCAAGCCTCGACGATGACGAATTCGTCGTACCTGAGGATCCCGTCGAACAAGAGCATTTTAAACGCAGGCTTATGGCCACGACAAACAGCCTCAAGAAAAAGCAGCAACAGCTTAGAGCTGATCAAGATCTGCTAGCTGACAGATGGACTGAAGTCCTCGCGGCCGAAGAGCATGAGCTCGAACGCCCCTCCAAAAGTTACCCTAAACGCAAGCTGCTCCCCCGATTAGAGGAGGAGGCATATGAACCTGCATCACCAGTAGACAATACGGCTGACCGACCACCCCGTGGTCGCAACAGAGAGGCCCCTAGGCCCTTCACTAGAACCGTACCCCGGCATCACTCGAAGAGCACAAAGCCACAGGGGAACGCTCCGAACTTGTGAGATATATTGGAGGATAAGGCAAGACAATCAAGATCGATCTATGGATCGCGTGGGCGCCCCATGATACGTGACGACAACCGTCGCGCCGGACACAGTAAGTCCGGCCGGGACGAACAAAATAGACAAAGCTCTTTCGAGCTCCGTCGTGATATCGCCCAGTACAGAGGCGCCGCACACACATTATGCTTCACAAACAAAGTAATGGATCATCAAATCCCCGAAGGGTTTAAACCCGTGAATATTGAATCTTACGATGGCACAACAGACCTCGCGGTTTGGATCGAAGACTATCTCCTTCACATCCACATGGCCCATGGTGACGATCTTCACGCCATCAAATATCTCCCACTCAAGCTTAAAGGACCAGCCCGGCATTGGCTTAACAGCTTGCCAGCAGAGTCAATTGGGAGTTGGGAAGACCTGGAAGCCGCATTCCTCGATAACTTCCAAGGCACGTATGTGCGACCACCAGACGCTGACGACCTAAGCCATATAATTCAGCAGCCAGACGAATCGGCCGGACAATTCTGGACACGGTTCTTAACCAAGAAAAACCAAATCGTCGACTGTCTGGATGCGGAGGCCCTCGCGGCCTTCAAGCATAACATCCGCGACGAGTGGCTTGCCCGGCACCTGGGACATGAAAAGCCGAATCTATGGCAGCCCTCACATCACTCATGACCCGCTTGTGCGCGAGTGACGACAGCTGGCTAGCACGCAGCAACAACCTCAGCAAAAATTCTGGCAGTCCGGATATCAAGGACCGTAATGGCAGGTCGTGTCGCAACAAAAACAAACGCCGGATTAACAGTGACAATAGTGAGGATACAGCAGTCAATGCCGGATTCAGAGGCTCTAAACCCGATCAGCGGAAAAAGCCATTCAAAAGAACTACTCCAGGTCCATCCAATTTGGACCGAATACTCGACCGCTCGTGCCAGATACACGACACCCCCGAAAAGCCAGCCAACCACACCAACAGGGACTGTTGGGTATTCAAACAGGCAGGCAAGTTAATTGCCAAAAACAATGACAAGGGGCTGCACAGCGATGACGAGGAAGAGACCTGACCGCCGAACAATAGAGGACAGAAGGGTTTCCCCCCACAGGTGCGGATGGTGAACATGATATACGCAACGCACATACCCAAAAAGGAGCGGAAGCGTGCACTCAGGGATGTATACGCGATGGAGCCAGTTGCCCCGAAGTTCAATCCATGGTCCTCCTGCCCGATCACTTTTGACCGAAGGGACCACCCCACCAGCATCCGCCATGGCGGATTTGCCGCATTGGTTCTAGACCCAATCGTCGATGGATTTCACCTCACCAGAGTCCTGATGGACGGCGGCAGCATCCTGAACCTGCTTTATCAGGACACAGTGCGCAAAATGGGCATAGACCCCTCAAGGATTAAACCTACCAAGACGACCTTTAAAGGCGTCATACCAGGTGTAGAAGCCAATTGTACAGGCTTAGTTACACTGGAAGTGGTCTTCGGATCCCCGGATAACTTCCGAAGCGAGGAGTTAATCTTTGACATAGTTCCGTTCCGCAGCGGCTATCATGCTCTACTCGGACGTACCGCATTCGCAAAGTTCAACGCAATGCCGCACTACGCATACCTCAAGCTCAAGATGCCAGGCCCTCGAGGAGTCATCACGGTCAACGGAAACACTGAACGCTCTCTCCAAACGGAGAAACATACAGCGGCTCTCGCGGCAGAAGTACAGTGCAGCCTCTTAAGGCAATTCTCGAGTCCGGCCGTTAAGCGACCGGACACGGCTAAACGCGCCTGGAGTAACATACAACAAGACCACCTGGCACATTCCGAGCACGCCTAGTGCGACCCCAACCCCAGCCCGTGCAAAACGTCAAGACAGGTCCTTCGCGTACACCATTACGCTCTGAAGATACCATGGGCATGGGGAGAGGGGCACGGCCACGATAGGCCCAGAATACGGCTTAACCACACCAGGGGCTCTCAAGTGTGTCATTCTTTTTTTATTTTCTTTTTATTTTTACCCACAGGACTCCGTTCGTCAGAGATCCTGTCCGGTAGTAGACCTGCCGAACTCACGATGCAACAGCCAGGGAAGGATAAAGGCTACAACGAATATCCAGGTGGTCTCCATTACGAGCATTAAATCTGTTTTATGCACCACTCCGCAGCCTACCCCTGGAGGGGGACATGTTTAACAGTCCCATCCCTTGCTTATCACACCATTTGTATCGTTCTGCACTTACAGCAGTTTTTCTTGAATAAGTAATGCAGCACCTTTTTGCTTCCAATTGCATTTCTCTCTTACACATATGTTCATTTGTGACATGTCGCATCCGTACGTTTTGGTACGGCTAAATACACCGGGGGCTTATGTTTCCCGCATCATGGTGTGATAAGTCCGAACACTTTCACAAGTGCGGCACCCCGAACTTATAGCATTATATGCATCGGCTCCGAATCATGTCTTGGGTCAACAGTTGGGTTTGCTCGGCTCCCATGTTTTGGTACCTTACGTTCCGTTGTATCGGCTAAGGTAGCACTGGGGGAACCACTGCGATTGCACCCCGGTTGAGCTGGGCGAGCGCCTCGGTGGAGAAAGCTAAAACTGACCATCATGATGAGGCGAGAGTTGGTCGCTATTCAAGAGGTTTTTTGCGAGTCCTTAAAGACTTATGCCGCTTAGAGTGAGGAGCCGACTTTGTCCGGCCCAGGCATGGATAGCGCCCCAAATTCGGCCTTCCGAAGACTAGGGGCTTCGCCGAAATTTAAAATTATAGAATTCTATGGCTAAGTGAGAGTGTTCAAGCATTATAAGTCCGGTTGCCTTGTTCGTTGTGTTGAGCGCCTCCCTAGATGGACCCAAATATGGGAACAAGAGCGCTCAAATTTATCCCGAACACCCCAGCACTCGTGGCATGGGGGCTGAAGCCGACGACTTGCCATCTCTCAGATTTGATAAACAGCCGCACAGAAGGTAATAATTTAAATTAAAATGCATTGCTTAGCGCAAATGAACTAAGTTTTCAGCGCACAGGATAACAAAATGCGAGTCTACTCAAATATTACATCTTTGGAGCACTCACCTGCAATAGTGCGGGCGCCCTTCAGCACACTCTTATAATACATCTCGGGCGTGCGATGCTCCTTGCCCTGCGGTGGCGGGTCCGTCACGAGCTTCTGGGCATCCATCTTGCCCCAGTGCACCTTTGCGCGGGCAAGGGCCCGACGGGCACCTTCAATACAGGCGGAGTGCTTGATGACTTCAACCCACGGGAACGCATCCACCAGCCGCCGCACCAGGCCGAAGTAGCTCCCAGGCATGGCCTCCTTAGGTCACAGCCGAACTATGAGGCCCTTCATGGCCTGTTCGGCCGCCTTGTGGAGCTCGACCAGCTGCTTTAGCTGGTCGCTAAGGGGCACCGGATGTCCGGCCTCAGCATACTGAGACCAGAAAACCTTCTCCATCGAGCTCCCCTCCTCGGCCCGGTAGAATGCGGCAGCATCGGACACGCTGCGAGGAAGATCTGCGAACGCTCCTGGAGAGCTCCGAATTCAGGTAAGCAACAGGTAATTAACACTCACATGCTTACTTTGCTTGAAAAATGCCTTACCCGCTGCTATTTTCTTCAATGCCTCGATTTCCTGGAGGGCCTTGTAGGCTTCGGCCTTAGCAGCTTTGGCACTCTCAAGAGCCGTTGCAAGCTCAGACTCTCGAGTCTTCGAGTCACGCTCCAGGCTCTCATGTTTTTCACGAGATCCTGGAGCTCTTGTTGTACCTCCGCCACCCGCGCCTCCTGCTTCTCTCGCTCGGTGCGCTCCGCGGCCGCATTGCGTTCGGCTGCGGCCACCGCCTCTTTCAGGGTCGCCACCTTGTTAGTGGCCCCTGCAATACCCACGTTATCCTTGTCATATTTTTTTGCAACCAAAATCCTTTTCTGCAAGGTACAATTTTAATAAGGTGCTACTCACCTTCCTTGTCCTCGAGCTGCTTCTTGGCACGGCCGAGCTCATTCTCGGACCGCTCGAGGCTTTCCTTCAAAGTATTGACCTCCGCAGTGAGTGCGGCAGAGGTCAGCAGCGCAGCCTACAATCCCATATTGACATATTTTTTATGACTCCTGCGTATATCTTCTTAGATCCTCAGTCCGGCTTTTCTTTCCGAACACCGAACCGAGCATCAGGGGCTACTGTCTATGCGGTACTATTTTACATATATCAAAATTCTTACCTCAAAGCCTGTTAGAAGGCTGCTGCAGGCTTCGGTCAGCCCGCTCTTGGCAAGCTGCACCTTCTGAATCACCGCACTCATAACAGTGCGGTGTTCCTCGTCGATGGAGGCGCCATTGAGCGCCTCCAGCAAGCTATCCGGCGCCTCCGGTTGGACGGAGGCTGCTGGTGTCACGGTCTTGCCCTTCTTACGAAGGGGCCGCCCGCCGGACTCCGGAGCCACTATGGGATCCGGAGCCGAGTCCGGTGCAAAGTCCGGGAGGTTGTCCTGCGACACCTCCGGGGCCTCCTCCTCCTGGCGGGTCCCTTCTCGGGATCCCACCTTGGCATCGTCCGTGTCACGGGGGGTGGAGGCGGTCGGAAGAGAATCCATATCCGACGCACCTAAGGACCCGCTCGACGAAGCGGGAAGATCGCCCATGGGCGGACTGCAGGGTTGTATGCGGCATTAGAAAGACATTGTGTGGCAAAAAATAAAAACCATGAAGTTATTCGGGAGTCCGGATACTCACGATCTCGCCAGGGGCTTGGCCCTTGGAGGCCAGTCCTTGTCGTCATCACTGGCGTTGGCAGATCAGTCCGGGGGAAGAGTTTTTCCCTTCTTGGACCCTTTGGCCTCCCTCGTTGGGAAGGCCTTCCTTTTCTTGTCTCCCCCCACTGGGGAGAGGCTTTCTTCTTCTCCTCCTCACCTTGGTGAGAGGAGTCGGCCTCGGAGTCGTCATCCGATAGCACCTGAAAACGGGAACTCTTCCGAGTCCCCGTGGCCTTCTTCTTGGCCTTCTTCTCCGGCACCACGTGCGGTGCCGGAGCCAGCAGCCCCGTTAGGCGGGCGTCCGCTGGGTCCTCTAGCAATTGGGCCGGACAGATAGTCCGCTCGGTCTTCGCCAGCCAGCCCTGTCAAAGGAAAGGGAGTTTAGATCCAGCATAGAGTCAAACTATGGAAAACAAGCGTCCCGTAAAGGACAAAATCGCTTACCTCGTCAGCCGGACGCTGCGAACTGAATCTGCGATCTTCGGTAGCGGATGCGGGAGCCTCGGCGCCCTTGAACAACACCTTCCATACATCTTCGTACGTGGTGTCGAAGAGCCCGCTCAAAGTCTGGTGCTGCGCCGGATCGAACTCCCACATGTTGAAGCCCCGTCGTTGGCACGGGATGATCCGGTGGATGAGCATGACCTGGACCATGTTGACAAGCTTGAGCTTCTTGTCCACCAGCTTTTGGACGCAGGCTTGGAGTCCGGTCAGCTCCTCTGAATCACCCCAAGTCCAGTCGCTCTCTTTCCAGGAGGTGAGCTGTGTGGGGATGCCAGATCTGAATTCGGGGGCCGCTGCCCATTCAGGGTCACCCGGCTCGGTGATGTAGAACCACCCCGATTGCCACCCCTTGATGGTTTCCATGAAAGTGCCCTCAAGCCAAGTAACGTTGGACATCCTGCCCACCATGGCGCCTCCGCACTCCGCTTGGCTGCCCTTCACAACCTTCGGCTTGACACTGAAGGTCTTGAGCCACAAGCTGAAGTGGGGCTGGATGCAGAGGAAGGCCTCACACACGACGATAAACGTCGAGATGTTGAGGATGAAATTTGGGGCCAGATCGTGGAAATCCAGGCCATAGTAGAACATGAGCCCCCGGACAAAGGGATGGAGCGGGAAGCCCAGTCTGCGGAGGAAATGGGTAAGAAATACTACCCTCTCATGGGGCCTGGGGGTGGGGATGAGCTCTCCCTCGTCGGGGAGCCGATGCGCGATGTTTCTGGACAAATATCCGGCGCTGCGCAGCTTCTGGATGTGCCCCTCTGTGACGGAGGAGGCCATCCACTTGCCTCCCGCTTCGGACATAGTTGGAGGAGGTTGAGGTGAGATGTGCGGACTTGGGCGTTGGAGCTCGAGTTCGCGGAGATGGATAAGCCAAGGAGGAAGAAGGCGCAGGTAAAAGGGTTGGATCTTTATCCCCTTCTATGGGCGGACAAAAACATGTGTCCCCACCGGCCTGATAAAACTCGCTTATCTCCCAAGCGCCGCAATCAATGGCGCGATTGGGTTACCCACATCCGTATTGATGGGAATCCCGGAATAAGGGGAACACAATCTCTGCTTCGACAAGACGTGCCAAGGAAACCGCTTTGCTAAACGCGCTGAGGTGGTACAATAAAAACAATTCGAGTAAAGGCTTGGTAGTGGTGTGACGACACGCCACGAAATACGTCAGCAGATTGAACTTATGTAAATATTATTCTCTCTACGGTGGTATGTGGAAATTATTTTGCAGAGCCGGACACTATCCTGGTGTTCACAATCTTCTATAAATTATTCGGATGAGGAACCCGCCTTGCAACGCCGAAGACAATATGCGCGCCGGACTCATCGTCATTGAAGCCTGGTTCAGGGGCTACTGAGGGAGTCCTGGACTAGGGGGTGTCCGGATAGCCGAACTATTATCATCGGCCGGACTCCAAGACTACGAAGATACAAGATTGAAGACTTCGTCCCGTGTCCGGATGGGACTTTCCTTGGCGTGGAAGGCAAGCTTGGCGATACGGATATGTAGATCTCCTACCATTGTAACCGACTCTGTGTAACCCTAGCCCTCTCCGTGTCTATATAAACCAGATGGTTTTAGTCCGTAGGACGAACAACAATCATACCATAGGCTAGCTTCTAGGGTTTAGCCTCCTCGATCTCATGGTAGATCTACTCTTGTAACACACATCATCAATATTAATCAAGCAGGACATAGGGTTTTACCTCCATCAAGAGGGCCCGAACCTGGCTAAAACATCGCGTCCCTTGCCTCCTGTTACCATCCGCCTAGACGCACAGTTCGGGACCCCCTACCCGAGATCCGCCGGTTTTGACACCGACAGTGTGGCAAAGGGAATAGAAGTGTGACACGTTGTACAGGTTCGCCTAACCAGCTTCATAGTCTGCTTGGTGGTCGGCATGCCTTGCTAGAGGCTGCTACCAACCATGCAGGTCGGAGGTAATCCGAACTCTGCCAAGCCGACTTGAACCTAAGGGGTCGCTCGCTTAAGGGAAGGAACCTACGAGGTCGGTTCATAGGACACTGGTCGGATGTGATCCGAACTGGACTAGGAACGTGACTGAGTAGACTTTGGGCTTTAGGGTCCGTGCAAGGCCCAAGTGCTGAGCCTGGGACGGACGCCTATATAAAGTGGGGGTGCGGCACACTCATGTGGTTGATCGCTTCGGCGCTGCGACTAGGTTTTGCATGTGTTGCGAATAGCCACCTCCACTCGCCGCCGACTGTGTGATCGGACCTAGCAGTCCGCCGCACGGTGTTCCTCCTGCACGTGCGGATACTGTTAGAGGCGGTGCACTTGCGCCGCTCCGGCGAACTTGTACGTGAGATCGGACGACCGGCTGTTCAAGGGAGATCAGACGAGGAGGAGACGATCCACGCGGACACGCTGCCTCAACTCTACTTCCGCTGCACGGCACTACGCGTCTAGTGGTAACGATCTATTATCCATCTCCTGTAGCATGTTCTTGGTTGTTCTGCACGTAGGAATTTTAATTTGCAGTCGACGCACCCTACCGTAGAACCCAACACCTAGTAGGAGAAGGAGGGAAGGAGGAAGAGGGGATAAGGAAGGACGGGAGCGCCGCCCCCTCCTAGTCCAATTTGGACCAGCCCATGGGGGGCGCGCGGCCACCCCTTGAGGCCCTTCTCTCCATTCTTGTATGGCCCATTAAGGCCCATTACTTCCCTGGCGAATTCCCGTAACTCTCCGGTACTCTGAAAAATACCCGAATCACTCGGAACCTTTCCGATGTCCGAATATAGACTTCCAATTTATTGATCTTTATGTCTCGACCATTGTGAGACTCCTTCGGGACTCCGAACGAACTTCGATCATCAAATCACATAACTCATAATACAAATCGTCATCGAACGTTAAGCGTGCGGACCCTACGGGTTCGAGAACTATGTAGACATGACCGAGACACATCTCTGATCAATAACCAATTGCGGAACCTGGATGCTCATATTGGCTCCTACATATTTACGAAGATCTTTATTGGTCAAACCGGGTAACAACATACGTTGTTCCCTTTGTCATCTGTATGTTACTTGCTCGAGATTTGATCGTCAGTGTCATCATACCTAGTTCAATCTCGTTACCGGAAAGTCTCTTTACCCGTTTCGTAATACTTCATCCCGCAACTAACTCATTAGTCACAATGCTTGCAAGGCTTATAGTGATGAGTATTACCGAGAGGACCCAGAGATACCTCTCCAAAACACAGAGTGACAAATCCTAATATCGATCTATGCCAACCCAACAAACACCTTCGGAGACACCTGGAGAGCACCTTTATAATCACCCATTTACATTGTGACGTTTGGTAGCACATAAAGTGTTCTTCCGGTACTCAGGAGTTGCATAATCTCATAGTCTAAGGAACATGTAAAGTCATGAAAATAGCAGTAGCAATGAAACTGTAACAATCATAATGCTAAGCTAACGGATGGGTCATGTCCATCACATCATTCTCCTAATGATGTGATCCCGTTCATCAAATGACAACAGATGTCTATTATTAGGAAACATAACCATTTTTTATTAACAAGCTAGTCAAGTAGAGGCATATACTAGGGACATTATGTTTTGTCTATGTATTCACACATGTACTAAGTTTCCGGCTAATACAATTTTAGCATGAATAATAAACATTTACCATGATATAAGGAAATAAATAATAACTTTATTATTGCCTCCAGGGCATATTTCCTTTAGAACGGCCATGCTCGTTGTTTTGACCGCACTTTGAAACGGGCATGGAAAATTGGAAAAATTTTGGAAAACATTCGCATTGTGTCATTATATCTGACCAAGTTACCAGGAAAAATAATATACTTGTAATATGGTACTCCCTCTGTCCCAAAATATAAGAACGTTTTTAACACTACACTAGTGTAAAAAACGTTCTTATATTATGGGACGGAGGGAGTAATTCTTTTAAAAAAGTGTTCTCGAAAACGAGCTATCATGTGTGAAGATTCACGGATTTCAAGCCAAATGATCAATCTTATGGCCACATTACTGACATAGTGTGTTCTAATGATCTCATATTGTGCAGAAGGGTGCATCTCGGAATGAAAAACAATGTTTCCTAAGGAACTTATCATTTTCTTTGGACAAAAAAATAATTTTCCATTTTTCGAGTGCCCAAAAAGAGTTTTTTTGTGAAGGACCTACCATATATTTGTTGCAAACTTGGACCAAATCAATTTTACAAAATATTACATGAAAATGGGTTTTTTAATGATGAAACTACCAAATATTTTTTGCACAAAAAGTTTTGTTTTCATTTTCTAAGCGCGAAAAATGGGCTTTTTTATGATGAAATTACCAATTTTTTTGGCTAAATGTCACCACTCCATTTAAAAAACATTAGACCTCATTTTGTGTGTAATTAACAAAATGGTTGCATGTCAAATTATTTTTTCATTTTCTAAGTGCTAAGCCATATAGCAAGATTGGTTTATGAGTTCATGATTTTTCCTATTCGTACATTTTTCTATTGTTTAACTTGTTTCAAGATTTTCATAATGAAAAATCTTCTTTTAGAGAGATGTAGTTTTTTTGGGACACTTTAGAGAGATGTAGTAAAAAACCTGTCTTTTAGACAATAATAGAAAACCTGTTATTTTCCTATTTTTTATGGGCCGAATGCATTTTCTGAAACATTATGGGTCGATTTGTTGAGAAATATGAGGGCATCTCACATCCACTACTGGATGAGACAAGGCCGACTCTGTTGACGAAAATTTCAAAAGAAAAAAATGTGGCCTCAACCCACAGAGGCCCAATCCCACCCGCTACCACACCTTAAGTAGGTCACATTTGCGGTTTCATCACTAGCCAGCTGGTGGCCTGGTGGTTTGCAACCCGAGTGGAGAGCGAGGTGGCGCGGGTTCGAGTCCCGTTGGTGCTCTTGCTGTTGCTTTTGTTCGTAATATTTGTGGCTTGGTGAGTCCGGGAGGTATGGCAGGTCCTACCTGTCATTGAATAAGCAGTTGGGTCCCACCTGTCATTGGATGGGCGGTCTCATTTGGACCTTGGTCAATAGGTTAATGTGTGGGTCCCGCATGTTAGTAGTAGATTCAAAACAAGTGCAATACAGACATGTATGCGGAATTTAACACATGGACAGGACACATAGGAGAAAAGTTGACACATGAACATGCCACATAAGCAAAAATGACGAGGTAGAATCCAGTCATATTAATGCATCCACCTTTACAACGCCATGACCATCTAGATTGGTCGTGATCGGCTAGAAATAAGGCAGTAGACCAATGTTGTCTGCTTTACAGTCATTTCGTGTAAGGAAATTAGGACCTTTCTGACCCAAATGATCATTATGTTATGGGGTTTGGAACCTACCAAACAGCTCACGGCCAATTAATTCGAAATGGTCGTAGATTTACGACCATTTCTTCTAGGGTCACTCACAAAAGGTCACAAGTTAGCATATTTCTTGTAGTGAGTAGTCATCAGATCGAGCCAGCCAGACATTCATAACATCTGCTTCAGCTCCTGCTACGAGATCCACGCACTCGCAAGATCTATCCATGGAGATGCATAGCTACGAGAGAGGAAGAACATCTACATACCCTTGTAGATCGCTAAGCGGAAACGTTTATCAACGCGGTTGATGTAGCCGTACACCTTCACGGTCCATTTCGATCAAGCACTGAACGTACGACACCTCTGCATTTAGCACACATTTAGCTCGATCCAGCAAGAGAGGGGAAGTAGTAGATGAGTTCTAGCAGCACGACGGTGTGGTGATGGTGGTGGTGAAACTATTCCACAGGGCTTCGCCAAGCAAAACGGACTCCCTCTAGTTCTAGTCCTCCTCCGTCCACGTCCGATGTGCTAGTAGCAGGAGTTGATGCAGACATTATGAACGTCTGGCAGGCTGGATCAGATGACTACTCGATAGTTCAGTGTGCCATACTTTATGACTTGGAAACGGGACTTCAGAAGTGTTTTGAACGCCATGGAGCATATGAGATGTTGCAAGAGCTGAAGTTGATATTTGAAGCTAATGTCTGGGTTGAGAGATATGAAGTTTCCAACAAAGTTCTTTAGTTGTAAGATGGAGGAGAACATTTCTGTCAGTGAACACATACTCGGAATGTCTGGCTACCACAGCCACTTGACTCAGCTGGGAATTGATCTTCCAGTTGAGAGTGATATTGACAGAGTTCTTTAGTCACTGCCACCAAGCTACAAAGGCTTCGTGATGAACTATAATATGCAAGGAATGATGAAAACAATTCTCAAGCTCTTCGCAATGCTGAAATCAGCGGAGGTAGAAATATGGAAAGAGCATCAAGTGTTGATGGTTAACAAGACCACCAGTTTCAAGAAAAAGGCCAAGGGAAAGAAAGGGTACTTCAAGAAGACCAACAAGCATGTTGTCGCTCCCATGAAGAAGCCCAAAGCTGGACCCAAGCCTGAAACTGAGTGCTTCTACTACAAGGGAAATGGTCACTCAAAGCGGAACTACCCCAAGTACTTGGCAGATAAGAAGGATGTCAAAGTGAACAAAGGTATAATTGCTATAGATGTTATTGATGTGTTCCTTACTATTGCTCGTAGTAGCGCCTGTGTATTTGATATTGGTTTGGTTGCTCATATTTGTAACTCGAAACAGGAGCTACGGAATAAATGAAGATTGGCTAAGGACAAGGTGATGATGCACGCCGGGAATGGTTCGAAGGTTGATGTGATTGCCATCGGCATGCTACCTCTACATCTACCTTCGGGATTAGTTTTAGACCTCAATAATTGTTATTTGGTGCCAGCGTTGAGCATGAACATTATATCTGGATCTTGTTTATTGCGAGACGGTTATTCATTTAAGTCATAGAATAATGGTTGTTCTATTATTATGAGTAACATCTTTTATGGTCATGCACCCTTACTAAATGGTCTATTCTTGTTGAATCTCGATCATGGTGATACACATATTCATAATATTGCTGCCAAAAGATGCATAGTTGATAATGATGGCGCAACATACTTGTGGCACTACCGTTTAGGTCATATTGGTGTAAAGCGCATGAAGAAACTCCATGCAGATGGACTTTTGGAACCACTTGATTATGAATCATTTGATACTTACGAACCATGCCTCATTGTTAAGATGACTCAAACTCCGTTCTTCGGAACAATGAGGGAGCTAATGACTTATTGGAAATAATACATACCAATGTATGCGTCCGATGAGTGTTGAAGCACGCGGCGGGTATCGTTATTTTCTGACCTTCACAGATGATTTAAGTAGGTATGGGTATATCTACTTGATGAAACACAAGTCTCAAACATTTGAAAAGTTCAAAGAATTTCAGAGTGAAGTGGAGAATCATCGTAACAAGAAAATAAAGTTTCTACGACCTGATTGTGTGTAGCGACCAGACCTCAAACAGTCTAGTCTCTGTGCATCAGTGTCATCCCTGGACCCGTAACACTACTAGGGAAAAGCCTAGCAGCAGCGCGGGTTTTAGGCCTATCAGTAGCGCGGGCAAGAGCGCTACTGATAAGGTGCTACAACTAAAGCTTAGCAATAGCGTGCCTAGACCCACGCTACTGCTAAATTGACTTAGTAGTAGCGCTTCTACAGAAGAGCGCTACTGGTAATTAGTAGTAGCGCTTCTCCTTGCCCGCGCTACTACTATTATTTAGTATTTTATTTCTTTTTTATTTCATGTTGTATTCATACACCTTTACACAAGTTTTCATACAACGGGAATTTAGAGATTGTTTTTACATCATAATGATTTATTACATCACGGGGTGAATGAACCTGGACTAGTTTCAAGTGGATGTCCATCCACTTGAAACTAATCCGCGGTTCTTTCACCCAATGATATAATAATATCATCATCATCATCATATCATTAACAACTTATCATCATAATACATCATTGTCATATAACACCTCCTCAAGATCAACTTAGCAAATTGGTCACTAGTCGTAATCACAAGTACTCCTCATTATCAACTCTAACACATTACCACATAATAAACATATTTTACCTCATAGGACCTAATACATTCGATTAAGACCTACTACATTTTCTAAGGTAAAATAGCAAAAAACAAGATAGCCCCTGACTCTCCATTATGGAGAATGGAGATTAGCATGTCTCCAATTCTTGCCTTTCGCTGAATGTTACTTCCAAGAAGCTCCTTGCGAATGTCCATACATTTCTTCCATTCTTTGATGAACATGTGTTCACCGGTTTTAGAAATCCGATATGCACAGGTGAGCTCCCTAGATTTACCTGGCAGTATGTTCAGAATTGTAAGGCGACCATTCAGATACATCAGATAAGGCACACAATCCATTGGGAGTTTCGGTTGAAAAACATAGTAATAACTTCGTAGTTAGCAATGATGTACTAGTTTTAGAAGTATGCAAAAGATGCACGGATGTCGTAATAGTAAAAAATCTTACCAGGGTATCTCCAGAGAAGTTACCGTCGTTCAACACGTGCACTAGTGGCACGTATTCACCATAATTTGGAGGAGTTCGATAATAGTTTTTGTAATCCTCAAGAAGAGTACAAAATGCGACCAGATGATTTTTCTCCTTATAAGTTAATTTGGAGCCATCGGTGTAGTGGGTTTTGTCTACCATCTTCCGCACAGTCTTTGAAGAATCAAAATAAGCTGTCAATGAAAATAAGTTGTCAACTATTTTGAAATAAACAATATAAATTAGTTAATAACTATGTTTGAGAAACTCACATAGCGGTACAATCGGAAGCGTATCAACGAGGACCCAAATGTCCATATTATCTTGCTCGATGTCAGGATCACCAAGATCCATGGTGACAATCACCCTCATAAAAACCATACATTTTGCAAAGTGCTTCCCAATTTTGGCAACCAAAATGGGTTACGCTCTGAGAATTGCACAGATTTACTTCAAAATCCATATCATGATGGGTCCTTAGGTGTATTTTCTTTGTTTCAAAATTTGATGGTCTTCAAAACCCATCCTCTCCAAGACATAGCGTCTTGCATGGCATGGGATAAGCTAGTCGAATTGTAAAAGATGAAAAAATTAGACGTTGAAATAGTTGAAGTCATGCTTAATTACGAAAAAAACACTTGTCGTTGTTGCGTACTGTTTCAACATCGAAGGTCTCCTCGAGCTTAATGCTGAAGCGTCGATCTTCATCCAGCTCAACGAACCTGTCGCACATACCTCGATCATCGTGGCACCAGCTGCACTCCCCCGGGAGACTGTCGTCGTCTGAGTACGACATTTCCTACGTTCATAATTCTAAGATTAAACTTGTACATATTCTAGCACAAGTCATGCCAGAATTCACGGAAAAATCCGGCATGACCTTTGCTAAAAAAGGACATATCGAGCGCCTGAAATTTGCCGGAACGGAAATTAATCAACACTCCGGCAAAACATAGGCCACTCGGAGGTGTAACCAAAACATGAAATAATTGCTTAAACTAAAGAATAACAACAAATATGACATGTTCAACTAGTTCTATTAATTCAACTAGTTCTTACTAAATATAAAGTTACTATAAATAGAAAAAAACTAGTTCTTTCTAAAAATAAAGTAGTTCAACTAGTTATTAATTTACTTACTAAACTAGTTCAACTAAAACTAAACTAGTTCTATTAATTCAACTAGTTCTTACTAAATATAAACTTACTATAAATAGAAAAAATAGTTCTTTCTAAAAATAAAGTAGTTCAACTAGTTATTAATATACTTACTAAACTAGTTCAACTAAAACTAAACTAGTTCAACTAAAACTAAACTAGTTCTATTAATTCAACTCGTTCTTACTAAATATAAA
>NC_041389.1:698714723-698732373 GCF_002162155.2 Triticum dicoccoides | reverse complement strand
GGCGAGGCGGGTCGAGGGAGACGGCGGCGAGGCGGGGTCGGGGGAGACGGCGGCAAGGCAGGGTCAGGGGAAACGGCCGCGAGGCGGGGTCAGGGGAGACGGCGGCGAGACGGCGGCCGGGCGGAGGCGACGAGGGGGAGAAGAGAGAGTGGGGAATTGGGGGAGGAAGCAGAGGAGAGGGAATCAGGCCGCGCGTGGGGTTAGGTGAAACTAGCTTTAACAGTAGCGTGGGGAGGAAAAACTCGCTTCTGCTAAAATCCGTAGTAGTAGCGCCGTTTCTAGAAGGGCGCTACTACTATACCTAGCATGTCGAGACCGGTGTGGCAATTGTAGTAGTAGCGCGTTCTGTTCCTGCCGCGCTACTGCTAAGGGGGTAGTAGTAGCGCGGTTTAGCCAGACGCGCTACTGCTAAGTAGCAGCAGCGCCTCATTTTAACAAGCGCTACTGGTAAGATTCTGTGTATAAGGTTTTCCCTAGTAGTGTAATGCTGACAGGCACAGTACTTGAGGATTTATAACAGAGTTTCAATCACACACTTATTACTTCGAATGTCTCAAAAGAGAACTTATTACAATAAAATGGCTTAAGGCCATCTAAACAAGATAACAACGGAAGGCTTGGAAGATAAAGTGAGTCCATCAACTCCAACGGCATAGCTGAATGAACGACGACGACCTATGGCACCTTACTCGTCATCTGAAAAGTTTGAAACATGATATGTTGCAGCCCGAAATGGGTCGGCACATGGAATATGCTGGCAATGTATCACAAAGGAGTAATGAACAGAATACATGCTATCACTACATGCATACGTGGCTGATGGAAAGCTCTATGGTTAAAGTTTTGCATAAAGACAATTTTTCCCTACATCAAAGGAATAAATTTTATTTAACTATCATGGTGGTTGTTAATTGAGAAGGTTACTCCAACTCAAGCCCAATTAAACATCATCAATTACCCAACAAAGTTAAATTAGAGTGATGAGATCAACATGATAATCCAAGAACCAGGTACTCAAGATGTCCATAACCGGGAACAGGGCTAACCATGATAAGTTTGTACACTCTGCAGAGGTTTGCGCACTTCTCCCCACAAGACTCGATCTCCTCCGTTGAATTTCTCGCACTACATGGCGTTTGAGAAACGGATGACCGAGACACAGTCTATCAGAGACATTAACTATTTACTCTGGGTGGACAATTACACCTACTTTCCCCTACATCTGCTAGCCCACCACTAAAAAAGGTCATGCAATGTACTCAACTATGCTAGAGCCCATAATAGCTTGTGGTTGCACACGGAAGTTTCTAGCATGAATAATCTTATGATCCCTTTGAGCCTGGGTGGCGAACCGTAGGATGATCACACGGGTACTCCCATATATCCTAGGACAACACTGGATTCTTCAGGTGCCCGTAACCAATCTACCCAGATGTGAATTCAAGTAGCCACCTTAAGTTAATCATTAATTAATAATTCTCACATCTGTCATGGATACACTCACCCAATCCACGTCTACAAGCATAGCATAGCAATCCTGAGCAATCGTAGAAGTAACTCCCAAAGGTTTGATAATAAACAGGCAATAGGTTCTACCTCATCATCTACTTCCCAAACTCAAATGTTATACTAATCCTATGACACTGATTCAAATGATGACATACTTGATTGTGGCATGGTCTATTTTGCAGATAAAGGACTGATGCAAAAAAGGAGCTGGAGCTGGGTTCAAAACATCTTAAACGAGTAGCAAGTGAAGTCTACAAGTCAGCGCAGGGGTGGAGATATAACGTGCCTAGGTTACATGAAGCTTGAGGAGTCAGGCTGGGCATGGATGAATCTTCACTTCGAATGCAGTCGCTGATTAGTTTAGGCTTGCGTTTGCTATGGTTTTTAGCTGCTTTTGATGTTCTTCTGCTAAACTTGTAATCGACTGGACCTTTGCCGTTTGTCTTGGCTTGGATGTGGCGGTGACATTTCCCTGTGTTGTGTTGGGGTGCGCCAAGCTGGGCAGTAGTTAGGGCCTGTTTGGTTTCAAATAAGTCACCAACTTATAAGTCGAAAAGTGACAAAAGTGACTTATTTTACCAAACAGACCCGACTTATAAATCACCCGAACTTATAAGTCATAAGTTGCTCCACCCCAACTTAAAACTTATAAGTCATCCCCTTTTGCGTGGGTCCACCACCTGCATGATGTTGATTGGTGTGGGAAGGTGTGTCAGGTGACTTATAAGTCAGGTGACAACCAAACAGGCGTGACTTATAAGTCACTGGTTTTGAGTCATCTGACTTATAAGTCAGGTGACTTATTGAAACCAAACAGACCCTTATGCCTGTTTCTGTTCATGTTGCATCTAGTAGTAGTCTCGTAGCTGTTGTTGGTCCTCTTTTAAGATTGGTGCTTGTAGCTCGCTTTTGGTTTCCCTTAATGAAAATTGCAGAGGCAAACCCTCTGATAGAAAAACATAAGCAGGCAACCAAATAATCTACAGAACATGGTTTTCAACCTACATTAACCCAGCCAGACTCAAATGAGCCACTGATGCAAATATGAAAGATCGGTTGAGGTAACCAAACGCATCCTTAACCATGCTCTAAAGACGGTGAGACAGGCGGGCGCAAGGTAAGGATTCAGCCGGCCCCGCTCTAGCCAGAGAGAAAGGCGAAAGCGAGACCTAGCGATACGTTGTCCTCCGCAAAGGGGAGGGGAATATATGACGAGCAAAGCCGCCCCCTCTTTCCCATAAAGCCATGCTAGCTGATACACTTACACGAGAAAGAAAGGAATAAAACAGGATCAGATCGAGACACCCCGATCATCCATCACACAGCAACCTCCTCGATCCTTCACGTTCAGTGCAGGTTAGCATCCTATCCAAATACTCTATTAGCCAACTTTCTCGTATGCGGCAGGAAGCAATGGCAGATGCAAAGGTTCCCAAAGGCTCCATGCTTCTTTTTCAAGGCATGCATGCATGCCCCATCGATCCCAAAATCAAGTGCTAATGAACTTGTTTAGCTAGTACACAAAAGGAAGTGCGTGTCAATTGGGATGAACTTGCTTAGCTCGATCAAGATCTCTAGCTTGATTAGCTTGCTAGCTAGCTAGCCCATTTCTCCAAGCAGCAACCCTACCACTTCAATGCAACACACCACCGCTTATTAGGCTCGGCAAAACTGTGAGCTGTGTGGCTCACCGCAATAACTAAAGCTAGCCAGCTAGGTGCTGCAAAGATGCTACGGCTGCCCTACGAGTGGAATGGCTAGTTTTTGGCTTGATTTTAGCATGTCACCGCGATGCACCGCACGTAGGGCTAAACTAGGTGGTTCACCGAAAGGAACGGGTCTCTACACGTCGACGTCGGCCTCCCGGCCGTTGCCGGCCACGAGGCGCCTCATCTCCTCCTGCTCGCCCTCGGTGGCGGTCGCCGTCGTCTCCGGGCCGGTGCCGGTCAGCTTCCGCGCGCGCATGGCCTCGACGCGCCAGTCGGTGCGCCACACGACGGCGACCAGCACCAGGGCCACGCACGCGGCCTGCGCGGACAGCAGCCCGTACCACAGCCCGCCGAACCCGGTCCACGGCCAGGGCCCGAACGCCAGCAGCACCGCCACGGGCGTGCCGACGAGGTAGAAGGAGAGCAGGTTGATGCGGGCGCCCACGGCGGGCCTGGCCGTGCCGCGCAGCACGCCGCACCCCGTGGTCTGCGGGCAGTTGCCCAGCTCGCACAGCCCCAGCACCGGCATCGCCGCCGACGCCAGCAGCACCACCGACGGCTCCCGCGTGAACAGCGACACCCACTGCGCGCTGAACGCCACCGTCCACGCCACGTGCGCCAGGCCCACGCCCGCCGCGCACCACAGCGCCACCGTCGCCGCCATCCGCGCACGCCGCGGCTTCCCGGCGCCCAGCTCGTTGCCCACCTGCATGCATCCACCCACCATGCAAATCAGAAAACCACCATGCATGCCCTGCTAAAGCTCAACAAGATCGATCGATTAACACAAACACAGAAATGGTGCGCACTGCAGAAACAAACAGTGGCCACAGTGGAGTGAGGAGCTGGTCTTGTCTTTTCCGGCAACTGAGCAGTGGGAGCACTGCTGCCGCATGTGGCCCGGCGGCTAGCTACTGCAGCGGCCATTGATTGGTCAACTCAGCTGCTATGTGTGCACAGTGGTGCAATTGTGTGCATGCTGCCACGAAGAGACCAGACCAGGCCACGCCATGGGCCAGTGGAAGAAGAAGAAAGCAACCAAAGCTTTTACCACTGCAAACCTTGTCGTTTCTGTCTCTCGTCGCTGTAACTAGTAAAACTCAACTTTTCACCTGCACTATTTTACCTGGGGTAAAAACAGCAGCTGTCTAGTCTAGCTACCTGGGAATCTACCTAAGAAAGGAACGTGGGAGTGTGTCTTTTGGGACTCAGAATATACGTCAGTTTTTCCTTTTTCTTAGGGGAATATATGGCACTTAATTCGGTCCAAATATTCCGTTTACCCGATCAGCTGGGTCTTTTTAGATAAAAAAATTCAACGTTATTTTTTAAGATAATGGTTATGAAAGCTCTAACTACTAGAGTATGTAGTATGTACCCAAATTCACCGAAATTGAAGTATGTAGCCAAGGAAAATATGTAGGTAGCAGCTATATAGTGGGAAGATATTTTGTGCTTCAATGGAAGTATGGCAACATTTATTTTGCCGTTTTGGAAGTAGGTCTATGGCAAATGTGTGCAGCTAGCCTAGCTAAGCAAGTGTGTGCGGTGCATCCAACTTTTGTTCCGACTGATATTGAATGAAACTATGTTTTGACAAGAGTAGCTCAAAGCAGCTAGACAGACTTGCGTGTCTCCCAAAAACAAGCTCGCATCTTCGAAGTGTTAAAGAACCCAATATACAGGATGTTTTGACAGAATTTAGCTCAAGAAAATTGGATTTTCTTTTACAAAAAGCATGCATGCAGGGCAAAGAAATCTTCATTTCCAAAAACAGATGGTACAAAGTGACCCCAAAATATGGCGTAAAAAATGGAGGAAAAATTAAGCTTGGTCTCGTAAATCATGCATGGGACCAAAAACGCAAGTGAATATCGGTTGGGTATCATGCAAAACAGAAGGTGCAAAAAAAAGAAGGAAAGAGAGCACCAGAAAATGTGTGAGCAAGAGGGATGTGCCGGCACAACAAGTTACGTGCGATACGTCCCATGATGATGCATGCTCGCAACAAACTCATCATCACCAGCAATATAACAACCTCTCGCCCACATCACCAACGGATCGGTCGATCGATGCGATGCGATGTGATTGAAACCCCAAAAGGAATTTGGCAGTTGGGTGATCCACACGAATCAAAATAATAATCATTCTTTGTGGAAAGTTGATGACAATGGCGGGCAAGTGTTCATTTCACGAATCAAAGATTTCTTTTCCTTTTGGAAAGTTGACACCAATGGCGGGCTGGGCTAGTGTTTCCTAATCTTATTCTTACCCGGGTGGAGACGCAGGCCGCGAGAGCCATGGGCACGGTGTACATCAGGCTGGTGGTCTGGATAAGGACTCCGGCCGCGCCGACGGCGGCGGTGGGGTTCTGGAGGTAGCCGGCGAGCACGGTGACGACCTCGTACCACCACCACTCGAGGCACACGCCGATGCAGCTGGGCACGGCCAGGCGGACGAGCCCGCCGAGCCCGCTGGCGACGGCGGCCGGCCGCGCGAAGCCCCTCCACGTCTCGTCGCACGCGCCCGCATAGCGGACGTAGGCGAGCAGGAAGAGCACCATGTTGGTGTTGGTGAGCGCCTGCGCGGCCGCGACGCCGCGCACGCCGAAGCCCATGCGGAAGACGAGGAGAAAGTTGAGCGGGATGTGCAGCGCGACGGCGGCGGCGGAGCAGGCGGCCATGGGCTTGGTGATGCCCTGGGACCGAAGGTAGACGCGGAGCGGCTGGAGCACGGCCAGCGCGGCGAGGTCCGGGAGCGCCCACGCGGCGTATGCGGCGGCGGAGGCGGAGATGGCCGGGTCCTGGCCGAGCGCGACGAGGATGGGGCCGACGTTGAGCCAGAGCAGCGCGATGGGGACGGCGGCGATGGCGAGCAGCAGCACGGCGCGGTGGAGGGAGAGCGTGAGCAGGTCGTAGTTGCGGGAGCCGTAGGCCTGGGCACAAAGCGGCTCGAGACCGGACGCGAGGCCGAAGAGCACGCTGTGGCCCGTGATGTTAGTGAGCCCGATGGCGAGGGCGCCGCCGGCGAGGTCGAGCGGGCCGAGCCGGCCCAGGCAGAGCACGGACACCATGGCGCGCAGGTACACGACGCAGTTGAGCGCCGTGATCGGCGCCGCCATGCGCCACAGCTCCCGCAGCTCCTCCGCCGCCGAAGGGTTGTCGTCGCCGCCGTCCACGTCGCTGCCTTGGCCGCCCTTGCTTCCGTTCTCCTGCTGCTTCTTCGCCTGGAGCGGGATGGCCATGTCGGCGGCTCTTTGTTGGCTGGTTAGCCGGTGTTTGCTGTCGTTGGCGAGGCAGGGCAGAGGCGACGCGCGACCGAGAAGAGGAGGCAGAGTGCGCGCTGGTGTGAGGCGAGGGAGCGACGAATGGTGTTTCGTTTCCGGCCGGGCTCGCTCCCGTGTATCTGTATACGAATGACTCTTGGGATTTGGTTGCTCCGTCTATAAATGTGACCGCGCAGACGCGTTACCTGTCTGCCATGAAAGACGCTGCAGTTTCGAGGGTTCTCATTATTGTATCTCTACATATACCACTGCCGCCGCAAACGCAGATACGAACCTGTGGGCAGTACGGCGTCGGCCCACCCGACCCTACAGAGGAGCCAACGAGCCAATGGCCGTTTGTATTGCACTCCGCAACTCCCGAGACGACATCGCCTGACAAACGGCGGGATCTGTCCAGCACGAGTCCATTGCGTCGGCGCACCGGACGCTCGGGTCCCTTGGGGCTGGATCATCGCGGTCCTCCCGGAAGCCTTCCAATCTCCCTTTCCAATTAGTTGTCCGTCAGAGTATGTGTGCTACCAGTACTGGTGTGTCCGCCTTGGAAAGGAGAGGATGAGGGTGGCTGAGGCCCGCCTCGCTACCGACATGGCGGCGGCCGAGGTGGCTAATGCGGAGGCGTTGGGTGCCGCAGAGGAGGAAGCCATCCGCGCCCGCATTGTAAACAAGCAGCAGCGGAGGAATACGCGTGCCCTGACCTGAGAACATAGTCGGGTGGTCCGTGCCATGGCCGGACTGCCGCCAAGGAGGAGAAGGACAATGACAGGTTGGACAGCTCTGGCGATGCGCAGATCCGGCTCGATCTATATTGTGTTTTCGACCGCTATTTCCGCGAGAAGGTTGCCAAGGGCGCCGAGAAGAGTAAGGGCTCTCCATAACTACCATGTTGGTAAACATGCAAATTCTGATAGTCCGATGGCATGTCTTGATGTAGTAGCCGGACGATGTGTGTAAATTACACCGTTTACATAGTTGTAAGAGTTTGTGTCAATTTGAGGTATGCTAATTGAGGTGTCCGGTTATGAGAAGAGAAATTTGAGGTGTGACCGGTCAATGCCCATGGATGCGCACAGTCACGTCCACGGGCTTTTGAGGGGCCGGATTTGCCATGTCAGCCGTAGATGCTCTTAGCACACAAAATCTCTTCTCCCGTCATCCCTACATTACGCCTGCGAGCGTGTCTTACAGATGACCTTTCGCTGAACCGTAGCGAATTTGAACCGGCCTATTTGACGCTTGCATTAATTCATCAAATCGGCACTTCTCTAAAGAAAACTCATGCATTTACTCATTCAAATCAAATCTTAAAAAACCCGAACTCAATCCAAACTTTCTTTGCCTTCCACTACCCATGGCCAGAGCAAATCAAATTTTACCAAAACATTAACTATAATCAAGGTTGGCCGGACCATTTGACGTGTGCGCGCATTTTTATTATTTTTTTCTATGTTTCGTTTTTTTTTCTATTTGATCTCTACTTCTAAAGTTGGAGTTGGTAGGCCGGTATCTATGGTTTATTTTTGCCTCAGCGGTTTAGTTTCGCCTCACCTCTCACCACTACCCCTCCACACTGGTTTTCTTTCCTCCCATTCCCATCTCATGCTGTTTTTTTTCCTTCACCTTCCACATTCATTTTTTCTTCTTCGATCCGGTTTCTCTTCGGCTCCATACTCTCCATCCTCATCCACTCAAATGCACCAAATTCTCCCAAGGAAAATAATCCGGATAGAATCTTGATCGCAAGAGCGAGTTGTGTGAATCCACTCAATCTTGACCGCACATATCCAAACAGCAACACACGAGATCTTCCAAATAATGTACCAAATCAAATCATCTTAATTAAGAAAAAAGAACATCTTATAACAGAATTACGAATTAAAAGAATGTCTTAAATCAGGAAACAAATCAATCATGTCAAAAAAGAAAGAAAGAAATTAGTCACGTCAAAAAGAAAGCAAATCGCCCATGTTCGGAAAAAAGGGAAAGAAACTTAGCACCCACGTAAAAAAACCAAGCACGCAACTGCTGCATGCACGCTCGGCCGCCCACCTCCACTTCCCTCGCCACGCCCATGCCTGCCGCCGCTCGCGCCGGCCAACGGCTAGCACGGCCGTGCTTCTTTATGCACTCCTGCACGCCGGTCATGAACCACGCAGGCTTCTGTACCTACTGGCAGCCGGTTACCACTCGATCACCGGATACCACATGGATACGTACAACCTGTTACCACTCGATCTACAACCCATCGGAAACCTACTCGATGCCCCGATGTCCTCCTTTGAGGCTGGCAATGCTCAAGAAATATCTATAAAAGACGATCTTGGAGGTGCAGAATTTTGCTGGGATCCGTGTTGGTCCTCCCCATTGCTGTTACCATGCAGTAGGTTTTTATGCATGTCTGCGTGCATCATCAACGGTTTGTAGCCACAACGCCTTCCCCTTACAACTAGTTACTATTGGGCTGCCTTTCAGCATAATGAAAAGTTGTTAAGATGGGATTTTGCCTCCTCACGTACACCTTCAAAAAACATATATTCTCACCATAGGTTGGGTAGCAACTATTTGGAATTCCTTATGTTATGTTTATAGTTTATTTTGGTTTTGTATTCTTCAACGCCCAGTAGGAAGAATAAGATGTTCCAAGAAAATTATGCTTTCAGTACTTGCTTAGTACATATGTCAAATTACTTTTCAATAGCAACACCGAACAACGATAATATAGCATTTCATAGAACTTATGTTAAAAGGGTTTGTGTAACTTAAGTGAGGTGAGTGCACATTTCGTCTCACAACTTATTCAGTTGTTTAATTTTCAGTTACTCGCCTTTTTATGTAACCTCTTCCATAACTACCAATACCTCAAACTTTTGGTCCATCATAATAAAACCCGGATGTGACCACCACATAGCTCTCTCTCTCTGTCTCACACACACACCGGAGGGGGGGGGGGGGTTGCTGTTATTTTAGGGAAAATCGTTGTGGCATGCTTAATTGGACCTTATATGCACTCTGTTCTCGATACCATGTAATCTTCTTACCGATTGGGTGTGGTTTTAATCATTGATTGTTGTTTTAGCTTTGCTTGAATATTTAGTACTTATTAATTAAAATGGATATGAACATCACAATGTTGTAGAGGCTTTTCAGAAAAAGATTCACAATGTTACCGAGCCCGAGATCAAATTTCTTCCGATAGAAATGAAGGCGAGTAAGTGGGCCTGGGCAGTACGAACTATGAACTCTGTGGCCCGGCCCTTTCTCCAAAGTCGATCCGAGAGCATCTACAGCCGGGTGCCCTATATGTGTCTCATACGCTCGGGCAGGCCGTCCGGTCACTGATCGGTCACAAAATACCGACACAACCGGAGTTCTCAAACGGGCCTCAAATGCCTGGGCAGACCGGCACCCCTCATATCCGTCCCAAATGTAGGGCGGATATGAGGTGGCCCGGGTGCATCCGCCTGACAAGCCCAGTCCACCACTGACCCCACGGATGTCCCACAAAAAAAACCATCGGGCTCATCGCTCTGAAACCCTAACTCACTCACTCTCCTCTCTCGCTCCGTCCTCACCTGTCCCAGCACCGATTCCGATCGAATCTAGTGCAATGTCGAGCTCCGTCAGCCGCTCCGACGACGAGCTGGATCCGGAGTATGAGCTTGCCCTCCGCATCGCCTTGGAGCGGCCCAAGGTGGAGATCGGGGGCAGCTCCGGATCTGCAGCCTCGCCGTAGCCGCAGCTTCCTCGCAGGACAGCTCGGACGCCGGCGCTAGCCCCTCCCTGTCCGGGGGCAGCTCCACAGGCAGCCTGCGCAATCCGCGCCTCCCCTACGTCGTCCCCTGGCCACACCGGCTGCTGCTCCCTCTCATGGGCAGAGGTGGGTGCTTGTGCGCTCCCTGTTGGCCTGGACGCGCACGCTGGAGTCGAAGACATGCTCTGCCCGCCGTGAGAGGTAGCGGGCAAGGGAGAGGGACGCTGCGGAGAGCTCTGTCCGCCGCCGCTGAGATCTACCGGCGGAGCCCGACGAGAACGCGCAGCTCGTCGCGTGGGTATACCGCTGGTAGCTTACGATGGCGGAGACAGACGGTCGGCGGCTCTGCCGAAAGAACGCGAAGGCTCTCCAGTTGCCATCGAGCAGTCCGAGTGGGAGGCGAAGGAGAAGGCGACGGAGGCGTGCTCAGGCGCCAACGGGACCGGGCCGTCCAGCGCCTCAATGGCCTCGTCATCGTCTCCTCCTCCTCATCCAACAACGACGGCTCCTCGTCTGACGAATCAGATGATCCTCCACCAGCCGCTGACGGCCACGGCTACGCCGACGACCAGAAGGGGAAAGGGTCGGTCCGGAAGTGGTGAAGTTCAATTTCATTTCAAGTTTTAGATGTAGTATAAGTTGTCCGTCGTTTATGTGAACTTTGGTGGACCTATGAACAGTCGTTCGTGATCTTTTGGTGAACTATTGTGCTATCCTATGTCTGATTCTATGTCCGGTCAGCTGATCTACGTAGTTTGATTGATGTTGCATGATTTAGTATGAATATAGAGTCACTACGTTCGATCGGATACGATGTATAGTCGGTCGACTCACAATATGTATCACACCGTGCAGTTGGTGTAGCTTGAGTGCAATGCAGTGCACGTGTAAAGCAGAAATCATCCACTACATATAGCCAATAGGCAGTAGCCTAGCATACCTGTAAAACAAATGTGAAACAAATAAGAGAAAGAGAGAGTACGAGTGCTCCCTGCTACCTTTCCACGGGTGCCAAACAATTAAGAACAGCACGCACGATCATCGAATACACTCTTGTGCAGGCGATCTCTCTTTGGACACAAGATCTTGGTTTCCTTTTGACCTCATCATTAGTCATGCGTTGTCAACTTAAGATAGTGAAAATCAAGACGCACCGCAACAATAATACTGGAAGACGACAGAGAAGAAAGGGACCAACTAATTAGTCTGCATCAGCAACGACCCAACTAACTAAAGGAAGTGCCTCATCGTGTGCTTCCGTTTTGAAGGTTTTTGTAGGGGTGCAGAGCAGCGTCCCGCATAGACCCGCCAAAATGCTTAATTAGTACAACTTTGCCTAACAGCAGCACAGCCTGATTAGAACTAGCTTTTTCTAATTTGTATACGGAGCGGGCCGGGTTCGGGCGCCGCCTTGCATCCCTAGGTTTTCGGGGATGATAATGCGTGGGGTTCATTATGCTAACTTATACTATTGTCTAGCTATATGTGATTCAAACTACTCCCTCCGTTAGTAATCTAAACGACTTTATATTTCTTTACAGAGGAAGTACTAATCAAGATGGTGATCTACGATAGTACACCCCACTATTGATATCCAGATAGATAAGAGAAGGAAGAAGCAAAATGTGTATCAGCAACTTCACTAATTAAATGGTTTTCAGATTAAAAGCTTACCCCAATTAAAGTGCATCGTTGTGCTTGCAAACATAATTTAGGTAATAGTGCACTGAGCTATGCGAACATTGCTAGCACTGAAGTGACAGTATAGAAACAAAAAGAATGTGGAGTAGTAGCATCTACACTAGCCTAGCCACTGCTGAATATGTATACACCCGGTTGTTGGGGTGTGATCTCGGAAATGATCTCTGGTGCTGAAGCAAATGGGCCGGTAATGGTACTGTTAGTGTGACTAGTAAGCGTGCACGTGCAATGCACGTCTCTCAAATATAAAAGATGTCTTCTGAATTTTTTATATGTTTAATCGAGTAAATATGCTCGTGTGTTGCAATGGGAAAAACAAAATCCTTGCGCCCCCTAATGACTAATATGTGTTCTACTTATCCTCTTCCCATCATCAGGTACGGGGACACACGCTTGGGGGTTTGTCGCGGTCGAACATGTACTTCGCTCTTGACGTGTGGCCATCATGGGAGTTCTCGAAGCAGAACTCGGTTCTATGATGAAGTTGCTTTCACTAAAGAAAACTTGATAAAAAATAACTAAAATGGTAACAGAATATGTTGTTTACCTTAAACGGTTATGGTTGGGAGGATTTCCGAGGAATCATGAACCGGAGTCAGAGAAATTTAACATGTCCCCTAAAATATCTCCCATCAATCTATGTATAGGGACTCACATATAAAGATCCTCACCTAAATATTTTTTAACTCCAGCAGACTTGTAAACCTCAACCCCTACATTTCAATGTCCTATATTTTATTAATTTTATGGAACTATGAAAATTATACGTTCATCATTGTAGTACCCTGCATTTTCATATGAATGGACATTGGTACAATTACAGAATTAACACATGAAACAAACAACCAAATAAAACTTGGTAATTCAAAGGCATGTCGCCTCATGCCAAGGGGAATCCAATTCATTGTGTATTGCATTGCGGAACACACCTAATAGTTGTTAATTATTGAACTTCATAGTGAAAATACATCTTCGTTATGTAAAAAAAGGAATACAAATCAGAACAATCGAATTACGATGGACCTACAGGGCCGGTAATGGCACTCTGAAATCATCTCAAACACTTATGTATCTCCAAATTCACATAGATAGATATCTAATTAGTTCAGATACATGGATTAAACTCCAGTGCATACAGCCAGAATCACTGGACCTCCGCATGGCAAAGATCTTCCGGATCACAAATCACAAAATTGCAAAGTTTATGCTGCCATCTTGTATCCATAACATTTGTTATCCCATCTTTTTTCATGGCCGATGACCCACATCTGTGGAGTAATAAAACCGATGCCATCCGCATTGGTAGGCTGGCTCTGATGTACGCTTATGATTTGGGCCACTACGTTCGTCTATATAGACCCTTTTATTGCACCGGCCTCCTATCGCATACTCCGCAGATGATTCTGAAGCCTCTGCCTCCTTCATTGTAATGACACTTGACCGACAAAACACAGTTATGTAATACAGAGCAAGCCTGCCTCTGCTGAACCATCATCATCTGCGGAGTATGCACCCCACCCCATAATTGCAGAGGAGGGCCAGAGAACTCAGACGGAGCCATCCGCTGTATTTCTCACAGCTGCACGCCTGTACAGCATGATCTTGCTTTCACAGCGTAATATGTTGTTCTAGTGAAAACAAGGAGGGAATAACTGCTCCTGAATCCACCTTCAGTTCTGCCCCTCAACACCCTGCTTATGTACAGAGCATGCTGAAGTCTCACGCCCCTACAGTTCAAAACTTAAACTGATAGTAACTGTGCAGGACGTGCTGTATAGCCGATAGTGGCTTAGATGTGGACCGAGTAATTAGGAGATAAGCGTGACGCCGGCTGAATCATGTGGCCGTGTCAAAGAGGTTGTTACTCGTGGCCATGCTACCGGCTAGTGGCCATACTACAGTGGCCATACTACAATAACAACCGAGCAGACAATATGATATTTTACTTCAAGAGTTCCCACACATATAGTTTTTGTATGTCAAGAACACAGAGATACCGAGTGCTGATGTGTACATGAATTTAACCCATTTGCCAGCTGAAAGGAAAATTATCTTGCATATATTTTAGAAGTATTTGAAGTTCAAATAAAAGGCAAACTGTACCACACCACATTAAAGCGTACTATCTAAAATATATCACATGCACTAAAATATTTGAAATATCTTTCAACAAATTTGTTTGAAACAAATGCTCCAAGAAATATTTTCAACCATTGTTTAGATCATACCTAGTGTTGTGGAAACCCTACCGGTGTAAGGCTCAAATCATCAAATATCATCTAGTCCAACACATGGATAAAATCAGGCTGTCCATTTGTAGCAGCAAGGTGGACCACCAGTTCCTCTACATGCTTATACTTCTGTCAATCAAAAAGGAAAGTCTACCACTGTACATGTAATACAACAGAGTGTCAACGATCTAGAAATGGGTATAACGATCATATTCAGAAGAAACTTAAAAGAACATAATCAGATTATTTTTTTACACATTGGTAACATTTATTTGGGATTGATTTAGCACCAGAGAAATTTAACATGATGGGTGGGCATTACTCTAAACATATAAAATCAAGAGGCAGCAAGAGTGCAATCCGAATATCTTTAGAATATATCAGTAAAAATTCCAACCATTTATAAAACATGTCAATAAAAATTGCAAGGCTTGCAAGACATCCTGGATAAGCTGTGGAAGCTCTCATTCCATGACCAGAAAATAAGACTGTCTTATTATAGGGTTAAGGTAATAAATGGCATCAAATACTTTGTTAAGAATATATCATGTGATAGGATTACGGTAATAAATGGCATCAATTACTTTGATAACCACATGGAACAAAAGGCGTATAACTGCATACCTGGTTGGCTGTCTGTCCCTTTTCAGTACAGTATTAGTGTGCTCCAACCCATAAATCGTTCTTAAGCTCTTCAAAGACACCTCTTATGTAGTACTCAAGAGAATAAAATAAGTCAAAAATAACAGATAAAACAAATACACGGGTATAGAAGCGGTCAAGAATTTGTAGGATCATAGCGCTCTCATGCCCTGTCTGCTTGCTCTTCAAAAGAGAACATGTCATTGAAGAGCGCCACATGTCGAGAATTTTTTCAAGTACCTCGTGGGCAATAGCAACAACAATAAGTCGTGAAAAATTAATCATGTGTAACACACGTCTCAAGCGTTGACCAAGGGAGATTCACACGGTATAAAAAATAAAACAACTGTTGAAAAAAATGTGTACTAAATGTTGTGATGACATTCAAATTGTATTTTCAAAACCAAGGCACCATTGTTGTCATGATGCTGCAGAGCAAGACGCCCTCGATCTCTCACGGGCCTATATGGCAGGAGACCTTGGTGAGTGTGTATCCCGACAATGCCATCCCGCGTCCTGATGACTACGACAAAGAATTCGTTCCAGAAGTATACCTAGCAGTTACTGTATGGTGGCTAGGTGACTGCCCCGCCACCCCGTCCACTGTTGAGGCTGTCTCTTTTTATAGGGGGGGCTGGCCCTAGCTGCGTCAGTGAAAACTAAAGTGACTTATGAATTTTATTTTATTTCTACCAATCTACTCCCTCCGTTCCGAAATAATTGTCTTTCTAGAGATTTCAACAAGTGAGTACATACGGAGCAAAATGAGTGAATCTACACTCTAAAACATGTCTACATACATCCGTATGTTGTATTCCATTTGAGATGGCTAGAAAGACAATTATTTCAGAACGGAGGGAGTATATAGCAAGCTTTTGTTGGGTTCAGACAAATAGAAGGTTCAGATGAATAGACAGTGCCTAACTGGCCAGACGTCTGAACCTCTCTAGGTGCAAATTGCAGCACACAAACAAGCATGATTCTCGGATAGGTTTTCAATTGTCAGACTTCTCCATCTTAAAAAAATCTGATCTGTGTGATCAATACTGAATATAAGGTAATCCAGGCCTCCTTTTGAAGTGAGTTAGCTTCTAAATCTAGATGAAGAGGTTGGCCGGGATACAAGCTAGCCACTATATGATTCATTCAATGCCAAGCACATGCCAAGCAAGGCTCAATTGCCATCAAATAATTTGTGGAGGATTCAGTCAATGCCAAGCAAGGCTCGTTCTGAGTGACGTCAGCGTGTCTCTTTTCTGATGACCCCTGGCTCCCGGCACCGCCACTGTGCAATCCACCCGGCAATGGACAAACAACACATGCACATGCCAGCAAAGAAACCACGACATACCTCCCGGAACTGGAACCACATTTTGATTTTTATGTTTGAATTGAAAGATTATTCATGCCCATAGAGAACTGGGTTTTCTTATTTATATTTAAGCACTCAGAGAAGTAAGAAGCATGCAATGCAGATGTTTTAGTGGGTGGAAGAGGATAAAAGAATAGAATAAAGTTCTGATGATTCAGTGTTAAATAACCAGTCCATCCATTGGATAGTTTCACTGAGCCTTTGGCTTTGATAATGAGAAAGAAGTACCTAGTTATTTATAGCAGATGTCCACCTGCGAGTCCTTTTTATGGGGTTAACATCACTACAAGAAACACCTGCAGGTTGTTAAACAAAAGACAGTGTGTTAGAATATAAGTTGCAAGTAATAATCAGAATATTCAGAATATATTTCAGCTTGCACTTCCATGAATCTATCAGGGACAAAGTTGATCTTTATTTGACATTAAATCAAACATTCGCAATCAAATTAAATTTGAAGCAAGGAGAAAGATCCAAGTCACAGCAGGGAGAAAAGAAGCACTTGCAAGTTGTTAAACCAAAGATACTGTGTTAGAATATAACTTGCAAGTAATATTCAGAATATTCAGAATATATTTCAGCTTGCACTTCCATGAATCAATCAGATATAAAGTTGATATTTATTTGACATTCAATCAAAGAGTCACAATCAAATTAAATTTGAAGCAAGGTAGAGAGATCTAAGTCACATCAGGGAGAAAAGCTATCAATTGATGAATTACATACTCACAGATGTGATGACTGCATCCACATGCGTCATGGAGAGACGGGAACACACAGAGGAGATGCAGGTGATGACACTTGTGCATGGCTCCAGGCGGCAACTACCTCGGAGGGAAAGCAATGGGTGTGATGAAATTCTTGACACCCTGTAATTAAGAATATAAATGTTGATATCATCTTAAAATTAAGGACTGCTTGATGACTATAAACTTGACAGTAAAGATGTGCATCACTGAAAAATTACAAATGAAGTTCAGAACCACGGGTAGATGGCAATAATTTTCAGAATCTAAAACGGTGATTCAGGACATACTCTTGGTTAAATCAATTCGAGTACTGGAACAAAAGTCGAAGGAGCACATCACTAAGGAAATACGATAAACAAAACAAACCTGAGGACGGTGTTGCGCGGGGGAGCGAGGCGTCGCCGTACCTGCGGCAGCAGAGGAGGAAACCTGGCTCTCCCCCGGCGCACGACGGACGGCGGCTCCGCGGCTCCGGCTCTCCTGTGGCGAAGGGCGGCGACCTGGGGCGCCTCTCCCACGGCGCGCGACGGGCTGCGACTTGCCCACGACTCCCGCAGCCAAGGGCAGCGGCACCAGCTCTCCCGCGGCGAAGGGCGGCGACCTGCGACGGCTCTCCCCCGGCGCGTGAGGGCGGCCGCTCCGGCTCTCCCCCGGCGAAGGGCGGCGACCTGCGACGGCTCTCCCCCGGCGCGCGAGGGCGGCG
>NC_041389.1:698703902-698714053 GCF_002162155.2 Triticum dicoccoides | reverse complement strand
GGCGGGGGCGGGCTCCCGGCGACCTGCGGTGGCTTCCCGTGGCTCCGGTGGCGCGAGGCGGCGGTGAAGGGTGTGGCTTCCCGTGGCTCGGCGCGAGGCCGCGGGAGGCGAACGGCGCGGGAGGAGGAGGAGGTCGTGCGGCAGGAGAAGGTGGAGGTCGTGCGGGCGACCGGTTTTCTTAATGCGGGGCGATTAGCGATCGATTGTGGCTTGTTGCGTGGTTGGTAGCGTTAAACACAGAATGATTAAGGACCATTAGATTTTGATGATGGATGGGTGGGATTGTTTGGATCTGCCCCTCTCTTTCTTTTATAGTGGTAGTAGATGCTGACAATGATGTGGCAGGGTGTGTACCTATGCATGTACCATGACTTGACGCCCATGTCTGTGCTGCCAATTAGCGTGAGCAACATGAACAGTCTTTGCTGCACTCGAGTTCAGGTTCTCTACTCTTCGAGATAGTTTCTAGACAAAATTTCATCGAGCGTGTGGATGAGTGACACAGTGAGAGAGCACTAACAAGTGACAATTACAACTCAAGGACAAATGATATACTTGTGACTGACGTGTAATGGAAAACTACTACACATTGTACCCTATTCACATATAGTATATAGGATGGTCATATTGTACAAGACCCCAGGGCCTTGAAGACGTGTTAGGCATCTCCAAGGAGACCCTCAAAATTCGGGTATATGTCCGACCGGTCACTTTTGTTCACTTTTGCAATCCAATGTTGTCCTGCATCAGTCCATGAATTGGTCCGGACGTCTGTTTCCGGCAAAATGGAGACAAACCTGGGGGAGCTATACCAGAGTCCAAACATCCACTTGACCAACCAGAATCCTCCGCGTGGTCCTCCTCTCTTCACTCTCTCCGCTCATGCATGGTCCTCCTCTCCTCTCTCTCCTCCCGACCGGACACCACACCACAATATCCCACCACATACATGGTCACTACCAACTTTCTCTCCTCCCAACTACTCCCTCTGTAAACTAATATAAGAGCGTTTATATCATTATTTTAGTGATCTAAACGCTCATATATTAGTTTACGGAGGGAGTAGATACTTTGTGAATAGCATTGGATGGCTCTCTCCCGCATCATGTTCACGGACCACATTCAGACATAAAAAGGGACATTTACCGGAGCTATTTGCGGGTCTGCGTTGTAGATGCCCTTAGTGAGCCCTTGGGATAGTAGTTCCCCTGAAGGTACCTGGAGTTAAACCTTAGCACTGGCAGCCCGACCCGAAAGCCGGGGTCCAAACTGGTGTGGGCCTTAGTTTTCAGCACATGGCCCATCTCATAAGCCCAAAAGGCAAAGGAGGAATTGTTTTCGATGGTTTGCCCACAAAATAGATATAATAATTCGTTTTTAATCTTGAAAATGATAATTTATTGTTGTTAAATACAAAACAACTATTTTCTGTGCTATCAGGTCGGCCGATGCAGGCTTCACATTTGTAGATAGGGCTCTTGCAAGCCCGGCCCGGAGTATGCCCAAGTCTACACGGAGTACATGCCAACCAAGCTTATTTGCCCTTAGGTGACTGCCATCTACAAGCCCTACACAAAGATGACTTCTAACCTTGCTTGTCAAGAATTTGTGACTACATAGAAGGCCTAGAGGCCTCTGTAGAGAGAGAAGTGACTTAATTCTCACAGCTTGAAAGAATCCACAAGACACACAAACTATAGATCTTCTGAGGAGCCATGTTGAGGAGATTCTCCACATCCTCTGGCTAGTCATATATCCCACTTAGTGTAGCTACCCACTCCATTGTTTTCCTCCTAAAGATGAAGTGAAATGCATGCCTAGTGCAGTTACCCAAGAGGGGGTTTTGAACGTATATACATCAGCTAGTTCGAAGATCGCCTATGGAATGTCTGCCTCTCCTCCACACAACCTAGTTAGTAGAAGCATCAATACAATTGACGACAATATGAACAATTTGTCAAGGGAGATCTTATAAATAGTTCAATATGAGTAAGATCGGGTATTTTGTCCATGTGAATTGAGTAGATGTTAGTTATCTACCACAATGAGATAAAGAAGGCAATAAATACCCTAGACATCAATAGGAGGGCCACCCACATTTTCAATCTCCGCTGGTTCTACTCGATAATAGCACTCTAGCATCAGGATGTGGGGAAATACATGGATCACGTCTAGCGAGATGATTTGCTACCTTTTTAGTTAAGTTTGTGGGTCCTTGGTAGTTGAGGCAACGTCATGCAGAATAAAGTTCTTATTGCTTCATCCTCGTCCCATTGTTGCTATCATGGCCTACTCCATGGTGCCCGTGGTTCTTACGACTCATCTATTTATGCTATTGCTCTTCTTCCTCATTAATTAAGTGGTGGACTCGTGGTTTCATACATTGCATTGCAAATGGTATTGCCCTGGACTACCATGTATTTAGTGACATTAGGTTCCCACTTATTGAGTTGTCATAACTCATGTGTCTCTTCAAAACATATGGGGTAATTACTTTAGTCTATGCATGCTTGGTATTATCTTGTTGCCGACAACAATACATGGAGAAACATCAATATGTCCTAGTGTGGAACCCCCATTAGTGGCGTGTGGGTGGCATGCCACTGGTTAACGTTATTAGTGATATCTTCTATGCGAAAAATCAAGAGTCACACAAATTTGTTTGCTTCATCGATACTACTAGGCAACACGTCCGCCTCGGAAAACACTTTGTGTAGAAACCTCAATGTCGCATCAAGGCTTGTGTCCGTGTTGTTGTATTTTGCCTTGATGTATAAAAGTTTAAGGGTGATGTGAGGCGGGTATGCTAGGGATCGAAACCATCATACGATGGAGTTTTTGAGTCTTCCTCCAGTTTCGCCAACTTAGCGACCTCTACGAACAACCCTTTAGTTAGTTGTCTATTTCAAAATCAACACTAAACATTAGGGTTCTGCACCATTGCCGCCAACATGTATGGCCTATTCATCATGTCCAACATCTACATCATGTCTGGGCACCTCTTGGTGCTCTATCCCTCCTTCTTCCAGCTCTTCATCATTATTTCATGGATAAGGTATCTTCAATAGCAATATATCATTCTGCTTTCGCCGCTCATAAGCAACATCTTATTGGCAGATTGTCCCTAAATCTCCACGAAAATAAGCATGTCATGATGTAAAAAAAACAAGCACTTTTAAGATGGTCCCTCATAGAGGTAAGAGAAACCTTAAATCTTAGCCATCCATTGGTAAAGTTTACTTTTGGGCAAACTAAATAAATTTGTTAAAGGAAATTACCCACCCTTTGATTAAGCTGCACATGAAATAGTAAGTAGCAACCCGTCCAATCCTTCCAAAAATCCAAACCAAGATATTTCATTAGTTCATTTACGTGACTGTTGCCTTATACAAAATGATTTCTACACGTATGATGATCAAATTACATACTACTCCCTCTGTTCCTCAATATAAGGTGTATTATTTTTTCAAAAAGTCAACTGTTGTCTATGTTTGACCAAGTTTATAGACAAAAATATCAATATCTAGAATACCAAATCATTATCACTAGATTCATCATGGACTAGAAAAACTAATACACCTTATATTTAGGAACGGAGTATGTTACTTGCTTAAAATAATCATCATTATTAAAAGAAATGAAACAAAATATATTATAGTTTTTGTGATTCAAATGTTTATACTCAGGAGAAGAAAGTACAATGTCTGGAACTAAGCATTAGTAAGAGTACGTAGTCATCTATTTAATCCAAAAGCAAGTTCGGAACTTCACAATGCCTATATTTTATAACTATGTTAAATTTATTTTTGCGAATTTGCTCAAATAACAAAAACAATATTCCATGCCCATCTTACGACTTTTTTATGCTACCAAAAATGTGGGAAAATGAGGGATTTAATGGCGGTATAAACTTTAATAAGTTTCCTTCCTTCAAACATTGAATATTTTCCATTTTTTGCATTTGACATTAATTACACATGATATGCAAAGACACTTGTACCCTTTATATAGTACCAATTGGTCCCTTACCTAGATCGTACTGTCGTACAAGGTAAGTGGAATAATAGCCATCCGGCAAAACAAAACTAATAGCTCAAGCATGAAGTGGGCCATCTTAAAAACCCCAGTGTAGGCACACTCCATGCATAGACATTTATCTTTTGTATTTCTCCCAAACAACACAACATATAAACTTCAAAAGATCAGATCAGTAACACATTAAAACTACAATATGTAGAAATATATTAAGTGTTTTTGGTGCAAAATAACTATCTAAGTGAGAGGTTTTCAAATAGGCTCTATGATTTGAAGTATTGTCCAGATGCTTGATTCATAGTTGAACACAAAGTTGGAGGAGCGGCGGAAGAGGAGTAATGATGGGGATGAGAATGTGATATGGCGAGCAAGGCGTGACTGATCTCTGTGCCATCGATGGATGAACTTGACAACTCTGAGGGAAGGCTGCCCAACAATGGTGAGGTCGACAAGGTGCCCAACAGGTAATGAGCTTCCTGCAATCTTAGGCGAAGACTTCACATCACCAACGGTGGTGGCTGTATTGGACCTCACAAGTCATTAGATCATGGAAGCGGAAAGTAGTGGCTACTCTTGGGTGTACTACACCCAAGTTTGTCAAAAATATGATAAAACATTATCAAACAAAATCGAAGAACTCTGAAATTTTGCGACATCAAACTCTATCAATTTTTGAGGTTGTTGCAAAAATGTCTTCCAAAAATAACATCCTAGGTGCTCTCACAAAAAAAGAAAAATGCTGCTCAAAGTTGTATGCACTTTTTGAGCAGCAGATTGTTTTTTGTGGGAGCTCCTCGGATGTTATTTTTGGATGAAATTTTGCAGCAACCTCAAAAGTTTGATCGATTTTGATATCGCAAAATTTCTGATTTTTTAGATTTTGCTTCATAACATTTTTATCAGTTTTTGGACAACTCGGCTGTAGTACACCCGAGAGTGGAAAATCCACTCTACAATGAAAAGGAGGTAGCGATAGGGACGCGAGAGATCGGCGAGGAGTTTCCGAGGGAGAGATTAGAACCGGGAAATGGTAGAACGACCATGTTGTGAAGAGGTGAAAACTGACGAAAAGAAGATGGGGTGCATGCGCCCTAATACTACCGTCTGACTTATGCACCACCGTGCTTGTCATTGCTTTTCAAGTGAAAAATCTTACACTCTGTCAATCATATTTCTATGTTTTTGAGTATCCAAGAAACAAAAATAAAAACTGTCCAGCACCTCACCAAGAAGACGGAAAGCCACCGAGGCCCAGAAAGTGAGCAAGCTGGAGAGGGAGGATTGCATGACATCCCTACTCTACAGATATACTAGTGCTGTCAAATTGAGCGCAAAGAACGGGCTGTGCGCATTCTGATTAGGACATACTGTGCCTACCAGCTAGCACTATGTCGCTAGCAACGTGCCTGAGCTAAGCTATTGCGGGAAGCGACAAGAAAGATACTGAAACGAAACAGCTATCTCCAACTCCATGGACCACTGGTGGAAAAAGGGCCTTTGGTCACGGTTCGCAGCTGCCATTAGTCGCGGTTGCGCAACCGCGACCGAACGGGCGCGACTAAAGGCCCCATCCTTTAGTCGCGGTTGCTTAAGAACCGCGACTAAAGGCCCGTCCACGTGGGCGCCAGGCGGCCGTCGGGGCGGAGGACCTTTAGTCGCGGTTCTTCTGGCCAACCGCGACTAAAGGCCGCCGCAGGTTTAGGGTTTTAGCCCCCCCCCCCTAAACCTGTTTTCTGTTTAATTTGTATTGTTTTATTTCTTTTGTGCTTTATTTTAATTTTGAAGGAGTTTCACATATTCTACGGTACTACATACATGCATATGAATGTACAATTTCAAACAAATTTGAAATTAGAACCAAAAAGAATTCAAGAGGAATATACAATATATATTCAATATCATCGGATGACCATATACAATTTTGAACAAGTTTCCATACATAATTTAATGCATATAAAGTTCTACGTCCTCGTAATGGTGTTCTCCTTTAGGATGGAGGACTTCCCTCCTGAACCATCCAGCTAGTTCCTCTTGAAGTGGTCGGAAGCGAGCTTCTGGACTAAGCATCATCCGGAGGTTATTCCTCTGAGCATTGGTATCACTCGGAACCCGCTCAGAGGTGTATCTCCGGATCATCTCACAGACATAGTATGCACATAGATTGGTCCCCGCTGGCTGAATATCCTCACCATTCTTAGCCTTTGCCCTTTTAAATTCTAGCTCTTTTTTGAATTCACCGACCTTTGTATCTACGAACCGTCTCCAAACCCTACGAGGCAAAGAAAATTAAATGAACAAGAGAGTTATTAGTTACTTGATATTAGGAAATGAACGAAATAGGCCGATCGATATAGAGCGCAAATGAATGAAAATAATTACTTCTGCAGCATTCTTCTCATGTCGACCCAAAGCTTTGGATCCTTATTCAGAGAGTCGTGGACGAGACATTCTGAGGTGTCAACTTTAATTAGTAGCAGAATCCAGTGGAACCTGCGGACACGATACATGCACAGTACGTCATGCATAACTCATCGATTAGCCGGCCACATACCATGCATGGAGTAAACAAAAGAGAATGTGCTCAAGACAGAAACACTCACCCAAAATGGTAAGGAAATAGAATATCACTTTTGAGTTCCTGCTTTGTAAGAAACTGCCACAGGTCTGCCTCCATGTCGGCGGGGTGATGCTCCAACACATATCCATTAACGATGTGTGGGTCAATGAACCCAACATCATGGATGTTCCTTACTCTGCATTCCTTAATCTTCATTCTGCATGTATAATAGCGGACACAACAATATAGTTAGGACATATATATAGTGCAGGCAATATGAACGAGATGGGGTAGAAATAAATCACTTACAGAACGTAGCAACTGATGATAGATTTGTCGAGCTCGCGCAGATTGAAAAGCTGGAACAATTCACTCAGATGAATTTGTACATAGTAATGTTTGAAGTGATGCTCATATCTAACTTCCGCATAAATATATTCTTTGGCGTTTTTATTTTTTATGTAACCCTTGTACCATTTCAGCAGACCTTTCATTTGTGGAGGTAGATCCTCTTCCTGCGCAGCCTCGACGAGAGGCTCATTCTTCACATATGTAATTACTACCTCCTTCACTGGCGCCTCATCAAGGCCTAACAGTTCACGAAGAGTAATACCTAAGTTGGCCGCTTGTTCTCTGGCACTCGTTACAGTCAATCCATGTGCTGCCGCAGCTGCTATGATATCGGGGTCATCCGGACCGGCGGCTTTCACTATAAGCGGGGCAATTGATTGTTTACTTTGTTCCCCGAGCTGGGCAACTCGTTTCCCGCTTTTTTTACTTTCTAATTCCGTTTTCTCGGCCTCCTCCAAGGCTTTGTTCTCCTGGTTCTCCGCCCGCTCTTTCTTCTCCTTCAACATGAGTGCCTGCCTACGAAGTTCACGTGCATAGTCGTCAGGCAGATTCTTCGCGGCTTGGGACGGTGTGCTCAAAAATGACTTCGCCCACTTCTTTTGCTCATCAGAAAATACTGGCTTGGGCTCGGGCTCTCTTTTCTTCTTGCAGTCCGCCTTCCATTTCTCATGATCAGCAGCCGCGGCCGCGGCAGTTTCCTCGGCACTACGTTCCCAAGGCCTTGTGGGGAGAGGCTTCAATGATGGCTCCGGTACCTTTGTGGTCTTAGGTACATAAGGGTCCGGGTTAATAATCCAGGACTGCTTCTGCTTCTTTGCCGGAGGTGGATTGGGGGGCGGCGTCTGATCACCCGCCGGACGAGGACTGGGGGACGGCGTCTGATCACCCGCCGGACGTTGTGGACTGGGGGGCGTCGGCTGACGTGACTGAGGTGTAGGTGAACCGCCACCACCGTAGGGGGGTGGACTTGTTGTCCTTGGCGCCTCGCCTGGAAACTTGATAAACTTCTTTTGCCATAGAATGAAATGGCGCTTGACATCTCCAAGTCGTTTCTCCCCTTCAGGTGTAGCAATGTCAATCTCCAGGTCCTCAAACCCTTGGACTATGTCCTCCACCGTGACACGAGCATAGCCATCTTGAATGGGGTTGTTGTGGTGGAGTGCTCCAGGTAAACATGGTAAAGCACTGCCGATGGCTACCTTCATGGACATGTTCCCGATAGGATAATACAGATGACATTCTTTCATCTCCTTTATATCGTCCACGGGGTAGCAAGGAGGCTCCGGTGCAGTAATTTCGACCACCAGAGGCTCCGGTGCAGTAATTTCGACCACCAGAGGCTCTGGTGCAGTAATTTCGATCGTCGGTGCATCTGCACCAGCCGGTGGGGCCTCCGTGGAAGCCACACTGCTTCTCCGCTGCTGGCTTCTGAGATCCGCTGGATGATCTTCATGCTGCGCCCGAGCTGCATCTCGTTCGGCTACTAGTACACTCACGGTTTTCTTCATCACATCCATTTCCGATGCCAACCGCGCCACAACATCTGCTTCCCGATCCATCTTTCTCTTCCGGCTTCTGTAACCGTACGGGTCATCGTTCTGGGGGAACCCTATTTTCCACGGAATGTGCCCCATGCCTCGTACACGTCCTCCGTGTTCAGGATTCCCGAGGGCTTTTGTCAGCGCGTCGTTCTCTCTGTTGAACTTGATCTTCCCCTCTTGAGCATCCCTCATTGCGTCAATAAGGGCTTGGGTGGGTTTAATTATTTTGCCCCGGTAAACACAGTCCCCTGTCTCCGGGTTCAGCGTTCCCCCATGCCCGTACCACCAGCTTTTGGCCCTTGGGTCCCATCCCTCCGTACCTGGACGGATTCCTCACGCCCTCAGCTCGTTCTCCATCTTCTCCCACCTAGGCTCCCAAAGGCGATACCCTCCTGGCCCCATAATATGATTGTACTCCTTCTTAGCCGCATTTTCCTTATTTTTTTTCGATATTTGAATGAACTGCTCCGATTTCTTTTGCTTCACAAATTCTGGCCAATCATGTTTCAGTTTCTCATATTGTCCTTTGAAATCCGGAGTCTTGTTCTGCTTGACAAAGTCATGGGCTAGATTTTGCTTGAATTTCCGGAATGCGTCGGCCATCTTATGAAGAGCGAACTGTTTGACTAGCCTCCTCCTCTCCTTGTTTTCCTCAATCTTGTTACCCTCCTCATCGAATTTGTTGTATTCTGGAGGTAGAACGAAATGTTCCATAAGCTTCTTGAAGCAATCTTTTTTTGTTCTCTTATCGACAAAAGTGAAACCAGCAATTCGTGCCTTCTTTGGCTTATTCCACTCCTGGACGGTGATCGAGACGTTGTCTCTAACAATGGCTCCGCATTGGTTGACAAACTTGGTGGCGTTCTTGCGGGGCTCCAGCGGCCTGCCGGTTGCACTGTCGACAACCTCGATGGTGCATGTTTCTCCTTGTTTCATCGTCTTGGTTGCGCCACGCTTTGACGACGTACTCGATTGTTTCGACGATCCGGCCGAGGGCTAAAATAAGAAAGAGAGTCGCGCGCGTTAGTCCACACATATTTATTCAAATCAGTTAGTTTGTATCACCAGAGGCTCAATGTATATATATACCTCGGCGCCGGAGGTGGTTGCTACTTCCATTTGAAGATCGTTGTTTATCGATGTTTGTTCAGCATCATCTTGCTGACGGCGCCCTTCATCTTCACCGTCAAGGTTCAGATAAGAAGAGATATCATCTACTTCTTGTCCGGTCGGCACATATAGAATATCACCGTTTATGATGCCGAACATATGTGCTTCACCGTCCGGATCATAGTTGTCCATAATCGGGTCAGCTCTATCGTCCGCCATTATGTCAGTCCTGAAAACATGTAGTAAAAACAAATTAATTAAGTGAAGAAGGGGGGCGGTGGCGGTGGCGGTGGCGAAAGGGCGGTGGCAAAAGGAGGGGGCGAGGAAGGGGTGGGAGAGGGTGTCGCGGTAGAGCGCGAGACGGGGCGGCAGACGACGGCGTCACGGAGAGGGAGGCGAGGACAACACACATGTATAACCCTCGCCGCCCCCTCTCGATCCCTAAAAAAACACCGCGCGCATCGCCGCCCCCCTCGCCGCCCCCTCTCCGTATATACGTTTTTTTTGTTAATTATCAAATTTTACGGTTATTTGTTAAGTTATACGTTTTTTGTTAA
>NC_041389.1:698699325-698703892 GCF_002162155.2 Triticum dicoccoides | reverse complement strand
CGAGGGCGAGGTCGACGGCGGGCGGCGTCGAGGGCGAGGGCGACGGCGGCAGGCCTTCGGCGCGGCAGAGAAGACGAGAAATGCCCGCGACGGGTCGGGCCCTTGTATTTATAGCCCCCCCCCCATTTAGTCGCGGTTGGGGAGGTGACCCGCGACTAAAGGGCAACCTTTAGTCGCGGTTGGGGAGGCGACCCGCGACTAAAGGGTAACCTTTAGTCGCGGTTGGGGAGGCGACCCGTGACTAAAGGGCTTTTTTGGCGGGTTTTTCGTTCCCGCGCGCAACGACCTTTAGTCGCGGTTGGGCAGGCCAACCGCGACTAAAGGTATTTTTAAAATATTTTTTCTTTTTCAAAATCTTAAAAATACAAATAATATATCGAAAAATTCAGAAAAATAAAACTAATTCAATTCAATATGTTAACAACACAAATATTATATCAAAAAATTCAGAAAAATAAAACTAATTCAATTCAAAATTCTAAAAATACAAATAATATATCAAAAAATTAAGAAAAATAAAACTAATTCAATTCAAAATGTTAAAAATACAAATAATATATCAAAAAATTCAGAAAAATAAAACTAATTCAATTCAATATGTTAAAAACACAAATATTATATCAAAAAATTCAGAAAAATAAAACTAATTCAATTCAAAATTCTAAAAATACAAATAATATATCAAAAAATTAAGAAAAATAAAACTAATTCAATTCAAAATGTTAAAAATACAAATAATATATCAAAAAATTCAGAAAAATAAAACTAATTCATCAGTGGTATCTCGAATCATTCGAAAATGGACACCAAACACATCACGGGTAATATAATTCACATGATCCATTCAACAAAGTTTGGTACAATAAATTATTACACATCATTTCTTCCCTTGTGTCCCTGCTTGCTTACGATTGTGCCGTATCCATGGAGCATCCTCATCATTTAACTTAATGCTTGGGTCGGTGTTCACTTTGAAGGGCGGAATTTCAGCAAACATATTATAATCTTCTGACATGTCTGTCTTGTCCTCCACTCCCACGATGTTTCTTTTTCCTGAAAGAACAATGTGGCGCTTTGGATCATCGCATGATGTACTGATCGTTTTCTTATCTTTCCGTTTCCTCGGTTTGCTACTCATGTCCTTCACATAGAAAACCTGAGCGACATCTTTCGCTAGGACGAATGGTTCGTCAAGGTAACCAAGATTGTTGAAATCCACCATTGTCATTCCGTATTGCTGGTCCACCTTTACCCCACCTCCTGTTAGCTTGAACCATTTGCACCGAAACAAGGGGACCTTAAAGGAGGGTCCATAGTCAAGTTCCCATATCTCCTCTATGTAACCATAATATGTGACCTTTTGCCCATTCTCGGTTGCTGCATCAAAGCGGACACCACTGTTTTGGTTGGTGCTCTTTTTATCTTGGGCGATCGTGTAAAATGTATTCCCATTTATCTCGTACCCTTGGAAAGTCGTTATAGTCGAAGATGGTGTCTTGGCCAACATGTACAGCTGATCTACAACATCATTGTCATTCATTAAATGTTTTCTCAACCAACTGCCGAAAGTCTCCATGTGGGCCTTCCTAATCCAGGATTCAGGCTTCCCCGGGTTGTCCGAGCGTAAAATATTCTTGTGTTTCTCAAAGTACGGAGCCACCAAGCTGGAATTGGTCAGTATAGTGTGGTGTGCTTCAGTCAGAGAATGGCCGTCCATACATGTCGTTGATTTCCTTCTGATCGTGCCTTTTCCACTTAGTCTCCCCTCGTGCCGCGATCGAGGAAGACCAATCGGCTTAAGGTCAGGAACAAAGTCAACACAAAACTCAATTACCTCCTCATTTCCATAGCCCTTGGCGATGCTTCCTTCTGGCCTAGCACGGTTACGTACATATTTCTTTAATACTCCCATGAACCTCTCGAAGGGGAACATATTGTGTAGAAATACAGGACCGAGAATGAAAATCTCTTCGACTAGGTGAACCAAGAGGTGCGTCATAATATTGAAGAAGGATGGCGGGAACACCAACTCGAAACTAACAAGACATTGGATCACATCATTCTGTAACCGTGGTAGATCTTCTGGATTGATTACCTTCTGAGAGATTGCATTGAGGAATGCACATAGCTTCACAATGGCTACTCGAACATTTTCCGGCAGGAGCCCCCTCAAAGCAATCGGAAGCAATTGCGTCATAATCACGTGGCAGTCGTGAGACTTCAGGTTTTGGAACTTTTTCTCCGCCATGTTTATTATTCCCTTTATATTGGACGAGAATCCAGACGGGACCTTCATACTGCTCAGGCATTCAAAAAAGATGACCTTCTCTTCTTTGGTCAGAGTGTAGCTGGCACGACCTTGAAACCATTCCGGATGCCGGTCATCAGGGTCTTTCAAACGTTGCTGGTCCTGCCGTGCTTCCTTTGTATCATTTGTCTTCCCATACACGCCCAAGAAGCTTAGGAGGTTCACGCAAATATTCTTCGTAACGTGCATCACGTCGATTGCAGAGCGGACTTCTAGGACTTTCCAATATTCTAGCTCCCAGAATATAGATTTCTTCTTCCACATGGCTGCGTGCCCGTCAGCTCCCTTCGGAGCTGATTGTCCACCAGGACCCTTTCCAAAGATGACTTTCAAATCCTTGACCATATCAAATACCTCAGCACCAGTGCGTTCCGCAGGCTTCGGCCGGTGATCTGCCTTGCCGTTGTAATGCTTGCCTTTCTTTCTTACTGGATGAATTTTCGGAAGAAATCGACGATGCCCAAGGTACACGTTCTTCTTACAATTTGGCAAATGTACACTTTCAGTCTCATGTAAGCAGTGCGTGCATGCATTGTATCCCTTATTTGACAGTCCCGAAAGGTTACTAAGAGCAGGCCAATCGTTGATAGTTACGAAAAGCAACGCTCGTAGGTTAAATTCCTCTTTTTTGTGCTCATCCCACACACGGACACCAGGTCTGCCCCACAGCTGTAAAAGTTCATCAACTAATGGCCTTAGGTACACATCGATGTCGTTGCCGGGTTGCTTCGGACCTTGGATGAGCACTGGCATCATAATGAACTTCCGCTTCATGCACAACCAAGGAGGAAGGTTGTAGATGCATAGAGTCACGGGCCAGGTGCTATGGCTGGAACTCTGCTCGCCAAAAGGATTCATGCCATCTGTACTTAGACCAAATCTTATGTTCCTTGCGTCAGCTGCAAAATCTTTGAACTCTCTGTCGATCTTTCTCCATTGCGTTCCATCTGCGGTGTGTCTCAACTCCCCGTCCGACTTACGGTCCTCTTTGTGCCATCGCAACAACTTGGCATGCTCTTTGTTCCTGAACAGACGTTTCAACCGTGGTATTATAGGAGCATACCACATCACCTTGGCGGGAACCCTCTTCCTGGGTTTCCCGCCCTCAACATCGTCACCAGGGTCATCGCCTCTGATCTTATAACGCAATGCAGTGCATACCGGGCATTCATTCAAATTCTCGTATTCACCGCGGTAGAGGATGCAGTCGTTGATGCATGCATGTATCTTCAGAACCTCTAAACCTAGAGGGCAGACAACCTTCTTTGCTTCGTACGAACTGGCGGGCAACTCGTTATTCTTTGGAAACATATTCTTCAACATTTTCAGCAAGTTTTCAAATGCCGAGTCAGCTACACCTGCCTGTGCCTTCCATTTCAGCAAATCCAGTGTGCAGCCCAGCTTTTTCAGACCATCATCGCATCCAGGGTACAACGACTTTCTGTGATCCTCTAACATGCGATCCAAATTCCCCCTCTCCTTTTCAGTTTCGCAGCGTCTCCGTGCATCAGCAATGGTCCGACCAAGATCATCAACGGTCTCATCACGTGCCTCTTCTTCACCTTCACCTTCACCTTCCCCTTCACCTTCCCCTTCACCTTCAGCATCCTCCATGAAAGTATCACCGAAATGAGCAAGATAGCTTTCATCGATGAAATCATCCCCTTCTTCATCTTCTTCCATTATAACCCCTCTTTCTCCATGCTTGGTCCAACAATTATAGCTTGGCATGAAACCGTGCCGAAGCAGGTGCAGGTGAACTTCTCTTGAGGAAGAGTAACCCTTCTGATTCTTATAGTCAACACATGGACAGATAACAAAACCCTTCTGCTTGTTCGCATTAGCCACTACGAGGAAATCTTTCAAACCCGTAGTGAACTCGCGGGAGAGTCGGTTACCGTACATCCATTGCCGATTCATCTGCATTATTATAATATAAAATATATAATTAACCATCATGCATTTGTTAAAGTAACTAGCTATAAACAATAGAAATTAAACAATGAACAACACACATGCATATTTTATCAATGACACACATGCATGAAAGGTTCAAGTTGCTAACCGCGATCGAGGAGGAACCTCAAGTGTGGCTCCAACACTTCATATCATGTTTGTTTCACGCTGTTGGGCATTTCATCAAACACCTTGTGTGCATAAGAGGAACCAAAAGCAAACCTACACCCCCTTGTGAAGAGAAGTGGCACCAAATGGCTAAGTGAGTGCGCTGAACTGGTATATATAGGGGAGGAGCTTTAG
>NC_041389.1:698685703-698699290 GCF_002162155.2 Triticum dicoccoides | reverse complement strand
GGTTGGCCTGGCCAACTGCGACTAAAGCCCCTCACGTGCACCAGCTGGCCACCGAGCGCCCTGGCCCAAGCCTTTGGTCGCGGTTCGTCTGCCGAACCGCGACTAAAGACTTCATTAGTCGCGGTTCCTACAGTTTCGCGACTAATGAGGCTGGACGGAAGCCTTTTTTTCTACCAGTGGACGGACCTTTTGTGCTCGCATGTGTCCAGCAAATTTTCCACGGAGGAGAATAGCATAAATCTCGTCGAACATGGCCGGTCCCGTAGGACGGGAGCACGGAGACAGGGGAACTGATACGGAGACGAAGGAATTCAGGGATCCTCCGAGCATCCGAATCTGGGCGTACGTACTGGACAGTGAAAAAGAATAGCAGTCAGCAGGAATGGGGTAGTAGTGGGTACTATACTAGCTAGTATTTCTGTCGGGATGCTGAAAATGAAATGAATAATGGAACCAGCCGAAAGCCCCTATGGATCAGGCTGGCAAGATTCGGAGCTTCGGTTCATTTGAAGATGCTTCATGAACTTCAGTCTTTACTTTTACCTATCCTTAACCGTACGCCACTCTATAGTCAATTAGGTCAAAACACGTAAAGGTTATTAAGGACAGTTTAGTACAGACAAATTCCAGAAGACCCGCCCTAACTTAGGCGTACGCTCGTCTCTTAAATTGTTCTAGATTAAGGGGCTCCTGTTCAGATATACGAAAATATATATTAGAGCACATGCACCCAGGCCCTCTCTATCTAGCCATCCATTTTCTGCTTTAAGATTCGTGTAAATACATTTCTCTTTTTTGTTTCTCCCACATGGAATATATCTTGAAGTTCAAACCTATGCAGTGTGACAAAGCTTTTTGAGTAGAATCTAGGATAAATCGTACAGATTTTTTTGTCAAACATAAATATACAAAATACGTTTTGTTTGATAAAAAAAAAATCATATTTTTAGTATTTATGTCGAACAAAAAATTCTGAAAGATTTATCCTAGATTCTAGTTAGAAAGCTTTGCCATCCTGCATAGGTTTGAACTTCAAGATATGTTCTATATGGGAGAAGCAAAAAAGAGAAAATTTCATATAGAAACATTTGTGTTGCACGGATCTTAAAGCGATATTGAAGAGGTAGGATAGTAGGGCCTGGATGCAAGTGCTCTAAAAATCCACGTCCATATACGAAAATATACATGCACCCAGTATCCAAAGTTTGGCTTCGACGACGGAAAAAACATGAAAAGTTGACTGGGGTTTGCATCCGAGCTTCGTTCCCGGTCCTACACGGTCAAAACGACGCAGGAACTCGATGGCACCGACAGTAGACTGGGCATATGGTGGCTTGCTTTAAGGGATAGTGCCTATTTGTCTGTCGATAAAATGTTATTTCTAGATCGGAGACCATAGATTAGTTTCTGTGGGTGGATGAGGAGAACATGCTGCCACGGCCATCACAGCAAAGCGCAGCTAAAACACAACGCTACCAGCCGCTGCAAGCAAGCCAAGCGACGTGTTATTGATATTTCTCAATAAAGACTATGTGCCTGTGGCCTTATACAGTGCAATGTGTTTAGAGAGGTGCTTTGTAAGATAAATCAACTTTTGGTAAGTACCAGTGCTCATCTCCAAAGGAGAGGTGCCTAACTAAGTGTCTGCCCTCTACAATGAAGCACCGGTACTTGAAGAAAAACTGGTTTATTTCTCTAAGCATCTCTGCTAAACATTTTTCTTGGTAGAAGGTGTGAGTGTATTAGAAGTTCATCCCAAAAGTATGTGTTTCTTACTTAACTACTAAGGTGGCCCATGCAAGTGCGCGGGCATCTTATCCAAATATGCCTATGTGTTGTAATATGGAAACATGCAACAATTATTTAATATAATAACGCCATAATACAAATTTGACATTGGATATGCTTAAGCTCTCACGGACATTTCGCAAATTAGAAGCGCATTGGAACAAACTCCAAACCGTTTTAGCACTTGAGCATTGGAGAAAAAGATCATGAGTGCCCTCATCTGAGCACAAAAAACACAACATTTTTTACCTATCCAGCCTCTTCCCAGAAATTTTCCTTTGGTTAAGATGCTTTTCCTAACCACGAACCATAAAAACACTTTGATAATTGGAGGAAACCTAATTTTCCACAGAAATTATGTGGGAAAAAACTATCTACAATTAGTTGTCTATGAAGAGGTTTGACAATGGAAACACCATAAGAAGTCAACATCCACTTGATGGTATCTTCCATGCTTGACATGTCAACCTTTTCATAATTTAATTTCAAATTACTCAAGAGACTCCCCCACAAAGTTTTTCTAAACATGAAACCCACCAAACTTTACTAGTAGCTTCAATTGTCGTTATCTCATGGTCAAAGCTCAAGTTATAAAGTCTCACATAAGCATCATGTAAAGGCTTGTCACCCACCCACCAATCTTCCCAAAATCTAGAATTCTCACCATTTCCCACTTACTTTTTAGAGTGTTTGTAAAAAATAATTTTTTTTCATCAAGCTAGACCAAACATGAGAAACCCCACTTTTGGCTTAGTCCCAGAGAGACATCTATTTTGTATATAGATTGCCAAAGAAAACAGAGAAACATACATCCATCGGTGTGTCTCGACAGACTTTATCCGCTGATTAGTGTGATTTGCACTGTGGCTAATGGGTATAGACGAAAGTGAGGATCGGTGAAAAATGAAGGCGAATAGGCAGGGTTTGAGTGAAAAAATGCAACTTCCGCAATCCCTGCAGTCAAACAACCCCCATTGCAATCCTGTTGGGGGCATGCAATTGTAGCCTGGGGTAATACTTGCAGCTGTGAGTCTAGTGGTCGACATGCAACCAGGTCTGAGGTTAGGGCAAGTTGTGTGTCATGGTGGACATGCAACAGGGTAAGGTTGGTACGAGTTGCGTAGACGGACGGTCCTGAGAATTTGGGGGCCCGGGGCGGAACTATAATCCGAGGCCCTTAATATAAAGAACGAAATAATGGCCTACGGAGGAAGTAAACAAAGGTCTGTTGCCTATCACAAGTTATTCTTGGAAATGCGAATCCATGTTAAATGTGAGGCTTGTACTGCAACTATAGGATTACATTATATGTCTGATGTATCAAAAAGTTCAGAGAGACATGTGAGTTCATGAATAGTCCTAAATTTTTTTGCATCCCAATGAAGAGTTGGAATGGTCATTTTTCTGTTCTTGGAATGTGTTACACCGAATAGAAATTAGGATAGATGAGCAAATCCATATGAGTGACGACAAAAATATTTCCATCACGTCTACCAAAATTAAATCAACAGTACCATGATACTGCAAATTTACACTAGCCTAGTTGTTCAATTGAATAAATCAAGAGTTATACCTCATTTGTGGTCTCAGTTTATCTCAAAACTAGATGCCATGATCATCATCCAGAGCCTTTCCCTTCGTCTTGATATGTTTGACATCTACACCACAACTACATCACTACTAAACCGCAGAAATTGAAGGCTAATACTAATACCAACAATGGAAGGTGTTGACCTACCTGAAACACTCATGCCTCCACAGACAAACACAACACCGGTTCGCCGCCGAGCTCCACAGTGCAACCACATCCCTTGCGATCCGGGCTTCCTGATTCATCTGTCGTGGTTTGATCACAAGATCAAAAGGCGGCGTGATGCGTGCATGATGCCCTGCTCAAGTTCCTCCCTTTCTTACGATGCATGTGTTATGGGATGTATTGCTCCAGGTATAGGTAGTGGCTACTAGGTGGGCCATCCCATAAACTTTTGTTACTATGTTATACAACAGAGGCCTTATGAATAGATATACACATATGGAGTTCCCTCCACTTTGGGAGCCCAGGGAGGCCGCCCGCCTCCCCCCTTAGGACTAGCCGTGGTTGTGTGTCGACGGTGGACATGCAACTGGGTCGAGCAAGTTGTGTATCGAGAGTGAACATGCAACTGGACCGAGATTTGGCAAGTTGCATCTCGAGGTGGACATGCAACTAGGTCGGACGAGTTTTGTGTCAAAACATGGACATACAAGTGTGTGGTGAGCTAAGTTGCGTATCGAGAATGAACATGCATTTGGTGATTTGTGTCGTTTGGACAAGTTGTGTGCTGAGGGTGGACATGTAACTGGGTCGGACAAGTTGCATGTCGAGGATAGACATACAAGTAGGTCGGTGTTAGGAAAGTTGTGTATCTAGTCTGGACATGTAATTGGTTCAGGTCGGACAAGTTGCATGTCTAGCGTGGACATGCAACTGGGTGAGGGTTGAACAGGTTGTGTGTCTAGGGTGGATATACATTTGAATCGATTGTGAGGTAGGTTGCCAACTAGGTTAAAACAAGACAAATTGCATATCGAGTGTAAACGTACAACTGGATCACATGAGTTACATGTTAAAGGTGGTCATATAACTCTCATTCATTAGACAGATACAATGTGTATCACATTAAAAAAAATGGAAACTTTAACTGGTGACCGCAGAACGCAACGAGGAGAGATTTCGCAGCTACCACTCTATCTCTGGTCGCATTCGCTTGCATCAATCCTGACGCGGGTTTCTAGCCACGTCGGATCCCCTAACCAGTTCGCTGTAAGAAAAACACTAGCAAACTATATTGCAAAACACTAGAGCCAGCGTACTGGCTAACAGCGCAAATTCTTGTACTGGCGATCAATCAAGGATCGCCAAGGGTTGCGCTCTTAGCCAGTACTGGCGATCAATCAAGGATGGCTTAATGACCAAATTCTTGTACCTAAAACATTACTCAATAAAGGTGTCAAGAATTTCTCAAAAAAAAAAATTCAAGGATGGCTCAATCGTTCGCTGGGAGCTGATCTCCCGTTTGTCTCAAAAAAAAAACTGATCTCCCGAGTGAACGAAATAGCTTGCTGGAGTCCCTCCCCTGCTGACGGACACCAGATATTAGGGTCCAAAAAAAATTGGCACGCCAATGAGAGAACCTATCCACCCATACGCAACAACACATGAACTAAAAAACCTCACACACCGACAACGGTCCAGCGAAAATGTGGCCAGCAACAAGGAGAATGCCCGAACGGAAATCTGCACGCGCGCTCCAGAAAATAAGACAAGTCTTGGAGCGCTAGAGCGGACGTTGTGCTTTGTTATAACCACACACACACATGTATATGATGTGCAATAACGAATCTTGGATTCACATACCAGAAATATATAATGAAAATCACAACCCACTTAAACAACAGAGGACCCGTATGACCCAAACACAGATACATAAATTACATGTTTCCAGGAGCATCACAAAAAACAACCCAAGGGAAAAACGAAGCACGCGATGCAGAAAACACAGACACAGCGTGAGCAGGAGAGCTCGATAGTCTGCACGAATATTGAAACATCGTAATACTGTTTTGAGAGGTGGTGAGAGGTTTAGACACGACATAGAATATCACATGGAAACCAAGTTTCAAAGAAAACTTCATGGAAACCACATTTGAAAGTTAAAAAAAAAAAACTAAACAATACATGATGTTAAGAGATTGATATATTTACTATTGCCATGCAAATTCCAAGTTCAAATATATTACCATTTGCAAGCTATGAAAAGAACAAATTTAGCAAGGAATAATGACATTTACTGTTTGGCAGTCTTCAACACATTTTTTTTGTACCTCGTCAATAGTAATGTGTATGAACTTTGAAATTTCACATGCTAATTGAACATCACACTCTTAACATTCCGTATCTAAAGATTTTTTTCAAAACTAAAATATTGTTTACACCGTGGTTTTCATCAATTTCTACTGAAACTTAGTTTTCATGTGATATTCTAGAGAACTACTCGTAGCAAATAGGAAAACGAAAACAAAGAAGACAGCACAGCAGGACGTGAGCACTGAGCAGGCAGCGACCCAGCGTGCAAAAGAAGGCACGCACCAGTAGACGTATCTGCCTGTCTGTCTTTGCACCGAAGGATCGAGCCTGTTCATAGTCCTTGACGTGCATGGCAGAAAGGCCAGGGCCGTACATCTAATGTCGCGTCAGGCTAGCTATAGCTCGACGTACAGCTCAACGGCGTACGACCGGCCAGAAGCAGCAGAGGAGACGATTCGGCCATTTGCTACAGCTTTGGTCTCTACTCTTTGCATCGAAAACTGCGCCTGCTCTGGATTCGACGTGCATGCATGCACGGCCACGTGACGTGAAGCAAAGAGAGATCGTGGTGGGTCCGAGTTCTGGGCAGCAACCACGGAACGTGATTGCGCTTTGCGTGTCTTCCCTCCTGTGCGCGTGCCAACGTGTGCACGGCCAGCATGCAAGCACGATAAGCAACCCTGTTCATGGGAGTGCAACCTTTCGCGAAAGTTGAGCCAGATTTAACCCCGATTCAAAAAAAAAAATCAGGATCTATCGCCATGGGCGGCGATGACGGTAGGGTATACTAGCCTGCCACCGAGGCCCGTGACGGTAGGCAAATTCTAGCCCTGTCGCTAAAATGGCTGGCGGTAGCATGTGTAACCCTACTGTTAAGGTACCCGTCGATATGTGGTTACAAGCTTTGTATTCAATATTTGATTTTTTTGGCGGTAGGACGTGCAATCCTACCTCGATCCTACCTCGACGGTCGCAGTTATGCCCCACCGTCATCGACCCCGTCAGTAGGAAAAGAATCAAATCTTGAAAAAGAAAATCAAACGAAGGTCAGATCTGATTCAACTTTCACAAAAGGGTCAAAACATCAATTTTGTTCTTCATCAGACGACTAAACGCACACGGCACTTGGCCGCCTGCACCCTGTCCTTGTCCAGCTGCATAATCCATTACAAAATGAATAGTTCTGTTTATAGGAATATTTAAATTCAATACTCCATTTATCCATACTAATGTATAAAATCAGCGACAATTGATATGAATCAAAGAAAGTATCTTTGTTATGAGGTCACACTGATTTAGAACAGTGTAAATCAATGTAAATTGCGCTTCTCAGTAAACTGAGATTGTACGTCTTTGAAAAGGTGGTGATATAGCAAAACCAACCACAACTGTGTTGAAACACCGAACCATTAAAACCATGGGCTTGTCCCCCGCAAGAAAAAAACACGTGCTTGTCGAGCTCGATAACGCCGACGATATATAGCAAAAGAAACGTGGAGATCTACCGGGTCGACATGGCGTCAGAGGCTCGGGCAACGAGTAATGGATGCTTATGATGTTCCGTTAAAGGTTTAAAGCTATATATAATACTCCTATATTGCGTCGGAAAGAATGAATCAAACATGTAGAAATCTACTGATACGAGAAAAGTTTGCTTGACGGTAGATATAATTTGGTTCATGTTAGTTGTGTAACTATATATAGGTTCATCTCGATTTGATGATTTGGTGGGTTGCACAAGATAGTACGGTTATGTTAAGTTTGCAATGCAGTTAGGAGCGGCCGGTACGTACGTAGTACGTGCAATGCACCCACCGCGTGTCTTGTCTAGCCAATTTGCAGGTCTGTTTGAGATAGACGAGCAGGGGGGCGTACGAGCATGACGTACGACGACAGCACCCGGTCGCCATACCGTGCCGTTGTGTGCCGGCCCGGCCGGTAGCATCGGCGGCGTGTAGGCCGACGGACACGGTTGCTTCCCGTACGTGCGCACGTACGCAGGAGACAGGACAGGCTAAGCTCGCGCACGGACGCCGGACGGAGAAAGCCACACGCCTCTCTCGGTTGGCCTTTGGGACACACATGCTCACACACGCAGACACACACGCGCGCGCGCGCTGGGGCTGCTCGGCCTCTCTGGTTGCAATTGGTTCGGTTTCACGTCACGTACGTAGCCATGCAGTGCATGCTATTGCTATGCGCGTTAATTAGTCGCAACCAGAGCTCGCTACGGCTACACTGCACCCTTGAGGTGAGGTGAGGCTCTTTCTTATAAGTAGGAGCGTATTCTACCCTAATAATACTAAAGCAAGTATTTCTTCTGGTCGTGCGTCATGTAATTTGCCCTATAAGTTGACAGCAATTACCCATCAATGCCACCCTGTAAGTTAAAAAACGATTCGTTTTAAATTCACCGCCATGCGAGGTTGTTTTATAGAGATGATACTGCATTTAAATCACACACACACAGAGATACCACGGTGGCTAAAGTCTTTCGATTGCACCGCGAACACCAGGGTTCTAACCTTAGGTTACGCCGAATTTCCCCACCTTTTTGTCACGCGGCTCCCCCTCCCCACCCAGTGCGCGTTCATGGACCACGGCTCCCCTCCCCACCAGGTGCGCGCTCATGGGCCGGCCCGCAGGGCGTGATGCCTCTGTTTTTTTTCTCTTTTGCATTTCGTCCTTTTTCTTCTCTTTTATTTTCTTTTCTCATTTTTTCCTTCCTTAAATTAATTTGAGATTTCCAAATTTCAAAATGTTGTGAATTTTTAAAAACATATTCGAGAAATCATAAAATGTTTGTCCTTTTCATAAATATGTGGGAAATCATAAAAGATCGTAGTTTCAAAAATATTAGTGAGTTTACAGAAGTGTTCGCAAATTATTAAAAACTCACAATTTGGAAAAAAATGTCGGGAAATAAAACCATGTTCATGATTTCGAAAAAATAAAACTTTATTCAAAACAAATTCGCGAATCTGACCAAAATGTCCATGCAATTTTTGAAAATATTGAAAAAATTTGAAAAATTGCAAGTTTATGGTCGACGAGATTTATTTTTAAATTTTTTAAAGTGGGTCGTGCAGTGGCAAGCTCATTGCCTTGGGATTTACCAATATCGACTACATTGCGATCACGTGGACATCGCATCCATCATCAACGAGGGTGGGAAGAAAGATAAGTGGCAACATGATGAGTCACTGAGTCATCATGTGCGCGTTCATGGGCCGGCCCGCAGGGCGTGACTCCCTGTTGTTTTCATTTCATCCTTTGTCTTTTGTCTTTTTTCTTTTCTTTCTCATTTCTTTTTTTTGTTGTTGTTTCCTTCTTTAAAATTATTCGAGATTTTCAAATTTCAAAACATTGCAAATTTTGAAAAACATGTTTGAGAAATCATAAAATATTTGTGAATTCAAAAATGTGTGGGAAATCATAATTTTTTTGCAGTTTCGAAAAATAATAGCGATTTTACAAAAATGTTCGCAAATTATAAAACATGTTCGCAACATGGCGAGTCACTGTGTTAAAATAGAGGACGCTCATTTAACAGGGTATTAAGTCAAACTTATTTCGCTAGCGTGTAAAAAATTTCTCTTCCGTTGCAACACACGGGCATGTTTACTAGTATAATATAATCCCCCTGACACGAGGTCCGTCCGTTAGCTAGGGCAAGGCACTTCGATGAACAACTAGACTGGGGGCAACGCCAAAGATAGACAAATTAACATGTCCAACGGTGTGGACCCTGATTTGCACGCTGGGTCACTCGCTGAACGCTGTTGCAGCACGGCGATCGATAGGTCTCTCTTTCCTGCCGTCTCTTCTTCATGACTGGACTTCATCACATACGCCACGGCCCAGCAACTTGTGTAACCGGCGCGAAGATATGCCCCTCTTTCATTGCTGCATCCGCTGTGTGTTAGCCCGCCGTCGCGTATATATGATTTTAGTCAAACCGAACTGATGCAGGGCCGTCTAATCTCCCAGCTCGAGCAAAGCAGAAAGCCAAGATACGTGCATGCAGTGAGCTTTGAACAACTCAGAAACAGATTGCTTCCCTGCAAGACGTAGGGATCCGGCAATCCTATTCGCCGCCCGCACGCGGCAAATAGGCGAAGACGCAGCAAAACTGGCCGGCCCATTGGCAGAATTGCTTTCTTTCGGGTTTTTGCGCTTCGTTTTTTTTTCTTATTTATCTTGTGTGTGGTTAGCTGTTTCGTTTGTTTCTGACTTTTTACTTTTATATTTTTCAGATATGGCTTCATAATAATTCCGGATTTCAATAAAGCCTCAAATTCCCCCCAAAATATGGGAATTTCAAAAATATTCAAGAAATCAAAAATATTCACGAGTTCACAAAATGTCACCATTTCTTAATAATGTTCAGTAAATCATAAAATGTTCGAGATTTTGTACAAACGTTCAATAATTCAAAAAACATTCAGGAATTTAAGAAAACAATGTTCACAATATTATAAAAAATGTTTGTAAATTTCACAAATGTCCCAAAATTTTAAATAATGTTCCTATCTTAAAAAATGGTCATGAATTCAGAACGTTTGTCAAAAAAATGTTTGTGAATTTCAAAAATGATACCCAAATTCAAATAATGATCGCCAATTCAATAACAGTGTTCAGGTGTTTCAAAAAATATTCACAAAATCTAGAATATTCATGATTTAAAATTGTTTTCAGGAATTTGTATTAAAATATTTTTTTAATGATTTCTAATACATGTTCTTGATTCTCAATAATTGTTTGAGAATTCTATTTTTTAACGAATCCAAAAGATGAGCTTGATTTTCAAATTTATTATAGAATTTCAAAGATTTTCCCACAAACATAAAAAAAGAAACTCTCAAGCAAATTGGGCCGCTCCTAGTTGAAACTCCCCATGAAGGCGGCGGCCATGGAGATTGGATGTGAAGCAACCCCATTTGCTGGTGGTGGAGGCTTGCCGTCCATGTGCTCCTTTCTTCTCCCAGTATCCCCATTCCTTGCCTCCCATTACAAAAGCAAGCATGAATGAGAGCAGGGGCTGATTTTCATCAATTCATTTCTCATATTTTTAGTTGCTTTTTTGAGATTATACAAGATGCTCCCGATCTGTTTTGTCAAATTACTTGGATCGTCTTATGGAATTGACAGCCATCGTATTTTCACCTCATGTTATTTTCTTAATCCTTGTCCCACTAGGCATCCACTACATATTTGGTAATGACGTGATGTTGAGGCGGCTAGGAGAAGCTCAGCAGCCAGATCAAGGGTTATCGTGATGGATCTGGGAGCCAAGCAGTAGTTCTTCTGTTAAATTTTGGTTATTATCTTTTCTATTGTGACGATTGTGGGATGATTGATTTTGGCTCGGTGTAACATTTGCATTTGTTTCCCCAACTTGTTGGCGTAGATGCATGGCACTGCGGCAACTAATCAAGAGCGATGGCAGTGCACATCAGAGCTACGCTGAATGTATCGAGCCAACCACGAATTGGGTATGTTCACACGAGGGATGGGAGAGAAGGGGAACATTAACATTTTTCATGATTTGGATGAAAATTTCAGTTCGTAGTTTCTCCGTACGTGGCAACACACTAGCGGTACTCATGAGCTTAGGATGAAAGTAGCGCCAGCAGAATCAGTAGGTTGGATGGGAAGGCGGTTGTTGCCCTTGTCCCTTGGTGCTAGCCTACCGTGGCGGCCTCACTAACTTGCTCATTGTGAATACGAGTTCGTGGGGTCGCCAGTTGCTGCAGATTTGTTTTTATCACTTTTTATAATATTTATTGATGTATCCCTAACTCATCGAGTCATTTTTAGCTTTGATTTCCCATATACGCCAGCCTAAATATCCCATGGTCAGAATATTTGCATGGTTAGTGGATATTGTCCCTTTCTTTCGTATTCAGTGATGGATGAAAAGTCAGAAATGACAATTCTGCTGTATTATTCAATTCGAACTAATGTTTAGTATTTTATATTCCCGATAGAAATAATTTTATCCGCTTGATTTAGGAAGTGCACATAGGTAGGTCAACATATTTTGTAGCTCTTTCAGATGTAAAAGCATATGTTGCATAAGAAATTATTATCTTCAAGCATACTCACATTTCACTAAAAAATAGGGGGAGGTTCAGACTTCAGAACCATGATAACAAGGTTTGTTCCTCACTCTTTTGTTGGAATTTTAGTTCCAAGTTAACATGATTTCTTATCCTCTTCATAAGTCATGCATTTGCTTAATTAGGTGATAAGTAGAGCAAAAAAAATTGATCATGTTATTGTGGGGTTTGTTTAAACTCCAGCATAAGGAATTCTGGTTTAAGAAAAAAGTCTTTTGGCTTCTTTGATTACAAATTTATTGCAACATCGTGTTAGTATGTGATTTCTCACATCTGGTTATAATATTTGTAAAGACGTGCATTGCACGTGCACTTGGAAGCGGGCCCGTGGCCTGCGCCGGACGGCGCAGACGCCGACCCGGGCCACCTCCTCCACGTATTCTTGGAGCTGTGGCTGGCCGATTTACATGAAATTAATTTCCACAGTTCTGGTGGCAAATATAATACACATAATCCATTATGCACTAGCGTGTGTGTGTGAAATAGATGAATTATGGTCTCGTACCCAATAAGATGGATGTGTGTGTTAGAGAGAGGGAGAGGGGGAGAGAGAGTGAGGAAGAGGGAGGGAGAGAGTGTGTGTGTGTGAGGATTTGATGGTAAAAAAGTCACCAATGTCGTAATATTGAACTTTTAAAGTTAATGTGGCCCTGTTGCAACGCACGGGTGTTCTTTTAGTCTAGAATAATTAGGTAGCTCATCCCTCTCCCTATCTTCCAATTGCACACTTCCAATCGAAAATGATAAACCTACGTAACCACCTGCAAAGGTTCACGTAACTTGCCAAATCCTAATTCTAATCCCTTAGTGGGTCTAGCATTACTCCTTCCAAGTCAGCTTGTCAGCTAAATCCATATGCAACCTTCCTGTACATGTCGCATTACTCATAAAACAATTGTGGTCGGAAACAAATCTGAAGGCAAATGAAAAGGTTATAAAAAATGCACAAGGATACAGTCACATGAGTGCATGACATATACACAACCCCCAATTACAATTTCCCAAAATGAGCATAAAATTCCTCCAAGAAGTGCTGGTAGCTGGTGTTGTAGTACCAGCGAGCCTAGATTACTGCCGGTGCTAAAAGACTAGGATTCTTTTTTTTGCACGAGTAATTGCCATGCCGTGTATGTGAATGCTCTAACCCAACCGCAGAAACGAGCGGAAAGGATCCGCCTTTCGCACCCCTGGCTCGGAGGACTTGGTGTCAAGGTCTTGGTCTCCGGGGCGGCGGCCCTGGTGGTGGTGGGCGGTGCTCATGGGCAGAGCTCGTGCCTCGGTGCTGCCCGGCTGCCACGGCCGTGTGGGCGGCGTGGTAGCCAGGGTGTGGCGTTCGGTGGCGGTGAGTATTGCCGGGGTGAAAACCTACTCTATCTTCAGACGGACTGGCGACGGCGAAGATCGCTCCCTTCTTGAAGGTGTCGTTGCGGCTATCATTGCCCGTCGTGTTGCTTCAGGGAAAACTCTGATCCTTGGATCGGGCGGTGGCGGCACTCCGGTGTCGTATCCTTCTTGAAGGCGCCGCCTTGAAGCCCACGGTTCGTCATATGCGGCTTCACTTCTTCGCGGTGTTCACGGCTGAAGTCCCCGGCGGTTCTTGTACTGCTAGGGAGTGTGTTGCTGCGCTCAGCGCCTATATACCCAGCCTTGGGTGCGTGTTTGCGTGCGCGGTGGGTGAGTGCGGTTGTATCGGGCATTGTTGGTCTATGCTTTATATATAAAGCGGGGCGAAAGCCTTTTTCGGTATGTGGGTGTTTTTGTAAAACTTCAAACTTTGTTCTCCCTTATTTAATAGTAGAAGCGGCAAATCTTTTGCATCCGTTTCCAAAA
>NC_041389.1:698664169-698685229 GCF_002162155.2 Triticum dicoccoides | reverse complement strand
TTTCCAAAAAAAAAAAAAACGCTACTGCCAAACTACAGGTTGCAATATCATCCGGCTAGCACGTTCTCCCGGCGCAACGGCGCTCTCGCGCGGCCGCCTTACCTGGCGCGCATTGCCCTGAACCAGCGCATCAAGCCGACACGCCGCCCGCGGTTGAGCGGCGGGCTGGGATGCTGCACGAGCATGCCGACCTCGTCGAGGATCCCGACCATCCGCAAGCAATCCCCGGCGGTACGCCGGCCGAGGGCAAAGCGTCCGTTCCGCAGGTCGCACAGGATAAGGCCGTCCGGGGAGCCGGCCGCGTGGTCCTCGGCGGCGAACCTGCAGCGGCAGACCGGGCAGGTGCCTCTGGCCCCGAGCCACGTGGCGAGGCAGGCCGGATGGTACACGTGCTGGCACGGCGTCTCGGCCGCGTGGGCGCCGGGCTCCAGCTCGTCCAGGCAGATCGGGCACGCGAGCCCCGCTTGGCGGACCGTGACGAGGGGCAGCGGCTCGGCGTGGGCGACGGCGGGCCGGTCCTCCGGCTGGCCGCCACGGAGGAACGTTCTTTCGTCCACGACGTCGACGATGCTCTCGACGTAGGCTTCGGGGGCCGGTGCGCAGACGGGGCATGCCGAGACGGCTTCGCCGGCGCAGGTCTGGTGGAGGCGTCTGCACCCATGGCACCAGAACGACGGTTCTTCCGTGAAGCTGGCCATGGACGCCAATTTGATCGACGTGCTATCTGATCGCCTGTCGTATTAGTCGACGTGCTATATGGGCGTGGCGCGGTGGCTCGGTGTACGATTGCAGCACGTAGTGATTTATTGCGAACCGTTCCGTGTTCAGTTTCCGGTCGGAGTCTGGCTCCCTTTTCTGGTACTCCTGGTAGTTAGTTAGGATTGAACACGTATTCATCGGTCCATCCCTGAAAAAAAAAAGGATGCGGAATAATATGTACCTTACCCGTGCCATCCAATACACATTCATCTCGACTCCTTCTCTTGCCCCCGATCCCCTCCTCTGTTCGTCCTCGAGTTGAGAGCCGCTTGGCAAAATCAGACCAAAACCTGGCGTTTAGAGGGCCCCTGGATCTCAATGGTTGAGGTAGTGTGCCTAACTCACATCCAATTACCCCCCTCGAGGGCCATTGAATTTCAACTATTCTCGCTGTCGGCAAAAAGATAGGGTTCTTTTGCTATAAAAGAATGAAGTAGGGTGACAATGCTATTAAAGTTGCCATGAAGTTGGTGTTAGATGGTGTAGGGTATGTTGAAATTCTAGTTTGACAGGGGTTTGTTGTACATGGATGGCGTTCGCATGCGGGCGTCGGAGTGCGTTTCTCGACAACCGTGCTTATTTATTGTTGGGAGGCAGACTGGCGGGTGGCGTTTGCATGTCAAGAGAAGGCACGTACATCGGGAGACGATGCGGATGGTGCTCCCGGCCGGTGTGCCGCTTCAAAATCCGGACTCCGACGAGCAGTAAGAGCAGTTCTCCGGCATAAAGGCCGGCTGGGTGCCCAGTTGGATACGAGCGAGACAACTCCCTGCTCCACCTCCCGCGCCTAGACCAAGGGAGCAAGTTGCTGCCCCAACCCGACTCGTGGTTTAGCACCTCGCCGCTCCAAGCCAACTCATGGAGGAGTGGCGAGTTGCTCCAGGCCGGCACGTGGTGGGGGGAGGGGGGGAGGGGAGGGTGGAGCATGATGGCACTGACATCATTGCTGCCGTGGACGAAGCCGTGTACTGCTCCTCCCGAGCTTGTGACCCCATGCTATTCGCCATCAACGCGCACATAACCGCGCCCTACCGGCAGAGAAAGAAGCCGGACGCATTGTTGAAAAAAATATGAATATTTAGAGTAAAAAATTTATATATGATTTGAAAATATATGCATCGATGAATCCAATGAGATTTATTTGATGGTGTATAAGTTAATATATTTTTCTACAAACTTATTGAAAGTATATAAAGCTTGACTTTAGACAAACCTAATATGTGGAGTGAATAAAAATAGAGGGACTACTTCATGTCCTTGATTTCCTCTAATTTGCATGTGTTCGATTAATTAACCCGGTGAAGACAAGCTAGCTAGCAAATCAGACATTAATTTTTTACCTTTATATGTGTAATTCGAGTTTGTGGTTTTGTATAAGTAAATGTTGGGAGTGTAAAATTATATTAGTATATGCACTATCAAATCAATTTCACTACATCAGTCAAATAATCTCTGAAAAATGAGGTAGTATATATCTTGTTTAAAGGGAAGAAAAGAACATAAATAATATGCAAAATATTGTTTCTTCACTTGTATGCAAAATACTGTTGGCGTGGCCGCCTATGAAGAGCAGCCGCTCGCGTAGGCCTTCTTGCTTCTTTCTAGGAGAGCAAGAATCGATCAGCTATGGATTTTTTTTATTTTTTTTACACTTTCTATTGTTTAGGTTTTTTCATTTTAGATAGAAAAATCATCGATCAGCTAGGTGTTTGCTATTTTTTTGAACATCAGTACAGACGCAAGCGCTCATATACACGCGCATATACTAACCCTTATGAACGCGTTCACACACATCCTATCATATGAGCATCTCCGAAATACTGAGCCGGCATATCATCTTGAGATTTATGAAGTCGCCGTAGGCGCCTCATCATCGACGGGAACATCTCCTTCCACTGAATGCGCTTCGCCAAAAATCCTGAAATAAATGTGAGCACCAGGATTTGGATCTTGATGGGTTGATGATACCACATTCCCTCTAACCATCCAACCAACATGTTGGTTCGCAACGGCCATCATATTTGTAACATTAATTCTTGACATGAATGAATTCGGCGACTTTAAACCATTTCACGCCTTCCTATTTGTAACAGTAGAAGAACGCCCGTGCAACGGGGCCACATTAATTTTAAGAGTTTAATATTAATCATGTTAATATTACATTTAATATTCTCATACATATCAAGTGATATTGGCGACCTTTTTTACCATCAAATCCTCACACACACACTCTCTCCCTTCCTCTTCCTCACTCTCTCTCCCCCTCTTCCTCTCTCTCTCTCTAACACAGACACACACATATCCATCTTATTGGGTACGGGATCATAATCCATCTATTTGACACACACACGCTAGTGGATAACAATATGGATTATGTGTATTAAATTTGCCACCACAACTGAGGGAATTAATTTTATGTAAATCGGCCAGCCACAGCTCCATGACAAACCATACATCTAAATTCTCAGCATTATTTTTATGTAATAATATGCATTCTCTTTATACTATTTCTTGAATGTGTTCAAACTATTACTTGAACTTGCTACCACCAAATGATATCTAAATTCTCTCTCTCTCTCTCTCTCTGACACACTCTCTCTCTCTCTGATATTATAGGACCAAAAACTTTTACCAATTACCATACTGTTACTTTTGTTGTCCACAAAATGCAGTGAGGTAATTCTGAGGAAATAAAATGCAGAGTTGACCAAAACAATTAACCACTATACTTGATGTAGAAGATGATGAAAGTATAAGCCTGCTGACAGCAACACCAAATGAAACTTCAAGAACACCACCCGCACAAGGATTAAAATCTATAACCATACAAACTCAACTTCAACATGACTCTCACTCCTTAATTGCCTTCTCTAACCTTCATCTTGCCCGTGTGTTGCAGCTCGTTCCAGAAAGAAATAAAACATGAGGTGATGTGACTTGCAAGGATCATCAACGTATGTATAAACAAATTTTCTTAATATTAGTTCATAGCGGAAACCTAGGAATATCAAAGCAATGGTTGAATTACCTTTGAGCCTTTAACAACCAATTAGAATGTGGTGCCTGTGTAGGCGAGGTGAAGCCCTGGAATATATGACAGCCTAGCCACTTTGACAGTGGGGAAAACTATAGACCGAGCCACCTCTTTGCACACATCTTCCCATGGGAGTGGACTTATACGTCCCTCTCCCTCGCTCTGTGCTCTACTGATGCAAGCCACACAAGCTAGATAGCAATGGCCGTTTTCTGATGCACGCTGAAGCAAGATGACCTCCCCCGATTATTGTCGCGTGAGATCCTAGCGAACATAGGCATCGCAGCACCGCGTCCTGATACGTCCATTTTGCATCATGCTTTTATATCAATATTAATAGCATTATGGGCGGTCATTACACATTATATCTCAATACTTATGGCTATTCTCTCTTATTTTATAAGGTTTACCATGAAGAGGGGGAATGCCGGTAGTTGGAATTCTGGCTGGAAAAGGAGCAAACATTGGAAACCTATTCTGCACAACTCCAAAAGTCCTGAAACTCCACGAAACAACTTTTCGGATTTATTAAGAATTTATGAGCGAAAGAAATAGGCCAGGGGGCCCACACCCTGTCCAGGAGACAGGGGGCGCCCCCCCCCCTATAGGGCGTGACCCCCTATCTCCTGGGCCCCCTGGTGGGCCTCCGGCGTCCATCTTCTGCTATATCATCACTCTTACCCTGGAAAAAATCGTGGGCAAGCTTACGGGATGAAACTCCGCCGCCACGAGGCGGAACCTTCGCGGAATCAATCTAGGGCTCTGGCGAAGCTGTTCTGCCGGGGACACTTCCCTCCGGGAGGGGGAAATCATCACCAACGTCATCACCAACGATCCTCTCATCGGGAGGGGGTCAATCTCCATCAACATCTTCACCAGCACCATCTCCTTTCAAATCCCTAGTTCATCTCTTGTATCCAATCTTGTATCAAAACCACAAATTGGTACCTGTGGGTTGCTAGTAGTGTTGATTACTCCTTGTAGTTGATGCTAATTGGTTTACTTGGTGAAAGATCATATGTTCAGATCCTTTATGCATATTATTACTTCTCTGATTATGAACTTGAATATGCTTTGTGAGTAGTTACGTTTGTTCCTGAGGACATGGGTGAAGTATTGCTATTAGTAGTCATGTGAATTTGGTATTCATTCGATATTTTGATGAGATGTATGTTGTCTTTCCTCTAGTAGTGTTATGTGAACATCGACTACATGACACTTCACCATTATTTGGGCCTAGAGGAAGGCATAGGGAAGTAATAAGTAGATGATGGGTTGCTAGAGTGACAGAAGCTTAAACCCTAGTTTATGCGTTGCTTCGTTAGGGGTTGATATGGGCCCATATGTTTAATGTTGTGGTTAGGTTTACCTTAATACTCCTTTTTGTAGTTGCGCACACTTGCAATAGGGGTTAATCATAAGTGGGATGCTTGTCCAAGTTAGGGCAGTACCCAAGTGCCGGTCCACCCACATATCAAATTATCAAAGTACCGAACGCGAATCTTACGAACGTGATGAAAACTAGCTTGACGATAATTCCCAATGTGTCCTCAGGAGCTCCTTCCTCATTATTAGAATTTGTCCAGGCTTATCCTTTGCTACATAAAGGATTGGGCCACCTTGCTGCATTTTATTTAATTTATTTACTTTTTGCTCGTTACTATTTGTCTTATCACAAAACTATCTATCACCTACTATTTCAGTGCTTGCAGAGAAAACCTTACTGAAAACCGCTTATCATTTCCTTATGCTCCTCATTGGGTTCGACACTCTTACTTATCGAAAGGACTACGATAGATCCCCTACACTTGTGGGTCATCAAGACTCTTTTCTGGCGCCGTTGCCGGGGAGTGTAGCGCTTTTGGTGAGTGGAACTTGGTAAGGAAACATTTATATAGTGTGCTGAAATTTTCTGTTACTTGTCACTATGGAAACTAATCCTTTGAGGGGCTTGTTTGGGGTATCTTCACCCCAACCAGAAGAGCAAAGAGATGCTCCTCAACCTACTGAACCTTATGAAAATATTCACTTTGAGATTCCTTCGGGTATGATAGAAAAACTGCTAGCTAATCCTTTTGCAGGAGACGGAACTTTGCATCCCGACTTACACCTTATCTTTGTGGATGAAATTTGTGGATTCTTTAAGCTTGCAGGTATCCCCGATGATGTTGTCAAAAGGAAGGTCTTCCCTTTATCTTTGAAGGGAGATGCAATGACATGGTATAGGCTTTGTGATGATACGAGATTTTGGAATTATAAGCGACTAAAGTTGGAATTTCACCAGAAGTTCTATCCTATGCATCTTGTTCATCGTGATCGTAATTACATATATAATTTCTGGCCTCGCGAAGGAGAAAGCATCGCTCAAGCTTGGGGGAGGTCTAAGTCAATGTTATATACATGCCCCAATCATGAGCTCTCTCGGGAAATGATTATTCAGAATTTTTATGCTCGGCTTTCTCTTGATAATCACAACCTGCTCGATACTTCCTGTGTTGGTTCCTATATGCTGAAGACTATTGATTTCAAATGGGACTTATTGGAAAGAATTAAACGCAACTCTGAAGATTAGGGTTCCGCCGATGGTAAGGAGTGAGGTATGACACCTAAGTTTGATTGTGTTAAATCTTTTATGGATACCGATGCTTTCCGTGGATTTAGCTCTATGTATGGACTTGACTCTGAGATAGTAGCTACTTTTTGTGAAACTTTTGCTACTCACGTTGATCTCCCTAAAGAGAAGTGGTTTAAATATAATCCTCCTGTTGAAGTGAAAGTAGTTGCACCTATTACAGCCGAAGAAAAGACTATTACATATAGTGATCCTATTATTCATACTGCTTATGTCGAAAAACCTCCTTTTCCTGTTAGGATAAAAGATCATGTTAAAGCTTCGACTGTTGTTCGTAAGAGTAATACTAGGACTTATACACCTCCTGAGCAAATTAATGTTGAACCTGGTATTGCTATGATTAAAGATCTCTTGGATGAGGACTTAGATGGGCATGTTATCTCTTTCTTGGGTGAAACTGCTAATATTGCTAGACCCGATAATAAGACATGTAGACCTGTTGTAGGCACGCCTGTTATTTCTGTTAAAATAGGAGATCATTGTTATCATGGCTTATGTGATATGGATGCTAGTGCTAACGCGATACCTTATGATCTTTATAAAGACTTTATGCATGATATTGCACCTGTTGAATTAGAAGACATTGATGTTACTATTAAGCTTGCTAATAGGGATACCATTAAACCTATTGGGATTGTTAGAGATGTTGAAGTCTTGTGTGGGAAGATTAAATACCCTGCTGATTTTCTTATTCTTGCTTCCCCACAAGATGATTTTTGTCCCATTATTTTTGGTAGACCCTTCTTGAATACTGCTAGTGCTAAGATTAATTGTGGAAAGAATATTGTCACTGTTCATAGATGGTATGTCTCATGAGTTTAATTTTTCGCTAAGTTTAGTAGACAACCTCGTGAAAGGGAACCACCTAGTAAGGATGAAATTATTGGTCTTGCTTCCATTGCTGTTCCTCCAACTGACCCGTTAGAACAATATTTGTTAGACCATGAAAATGATATGTTTATGAAGGAAATGAAAGAAATAGATGAAGTGTTCCTTAAACAAGAACCTATGCTAAAACATAACCTTCCCGCTGAAATTCTTGGGGATCCCTCTCCACCCAAGGGTGATCCCATGTTCTAACTCAAACCCTTACCTGATAATCTCAAATATGCTTATCTTGATGAAAAAGAAATATATACTGTATTTATTAGTGCTAACCTTTCAGAGAAAGAAGAAGAAAGATTATTGAAAACTCCGAAGAAGCACCGAGCTGCTATTGGATATACTCTGGACGATCTTAAGGGCATTAGTCCCACATTATGTCAACACAAAATTTCAGTGGAGAAAGATGCCAAACCAGTTAGAGATCCTCAAAGACGATTAAACCCCAAAATGAAGGAAGTGGTGAGAAAGGAGATTCTAAAACTCCTTGAGGCAGGTATTATTTATCCCGTTGCTGATAGTGAATGGGTAAGCCCTGTCCATTGTGTCCCTAAAAAGGGAGGTATTACCGTTGTTCCTAATGATAAAGATAAATTGATCCTGCAAAGAATTATTAGAGGTTATATGATGGTAATTGATTTCCGTAAGTTAAATAAAGCTACTAAGAAAGATCATTACCCTTTACCTTTTATTGATCAAATGCTAGAAAGGCTATCCAAACACACACATTTTGCTTTCTAGATGGTTATTCTGGCTTCTCTCAAATACCTGTGTCCGCGAAGGATCAATCTAAAACTACTTTTACTTGCCCTTTTGGTACTTTTGCTTATAGACGTATGCCTTTTGGTTTATGTAATGCACCTGCTACCGTTCAAAGATGCATGATGGCTATATTTTCTGATTTTTGTGAAAAGATTTGTGAGGTATTCATGGATGATTTCTCCGTCTATGGATCCTCTTTTGATGATTGTTTGAGCAACCTTGATCGAGTTTTGCAGAGATGCGAAGACACTAGTCTAGTCCTGAATTGGGAAAAGTGTCACTTTATGGTTAATGAAGGCATTGTCTTGGGGCACAAGATCTCCGAGAGAGGTATTGAAGTTGATAAAGCCAAAGCTGATGCTATTGAAAAGATGCCATGTCCCAAGGACATAAAAGGTATAAGAAGTTTCCTTGGTCATGCCGGCTTTTATAGGCGGTTCATTAAGGACTTTTCTAAAATCTCTAGGCCTCTGACTAATTTATTGCAAAAAGATATTCCATTTGTCTTTGATGATGATTGTGTAGAAGCATTTGAAACACTTAAGAAAGCTTTGATCACTGCACCTATTGTTCAGCCACCTGATTGGAATTTACCTTTTGAAATTATGTGTGATGCTAGTGATCATGCTGTAGGTGATGTTTTAGGGCAAAGAGTCGATAAGAAATTGAATGTTATCCAGTATGCTAGTAAGTTTAGACCTGATACTGCCCAGAGAAATTATGCTACTACTGAAAAAGAGTTCTTAGCAGTTGTGTTTGCATGTGATAAGTTTAGACCTTATATTGTTGATTCCAAAGTTACTATTCACACTGATCATGCTGCTATTAAATATCTTATGGAAAAGAAAGATGCTAAGCCTAGACTCATTAGATGGGTTCTCTTGCTCCAAGAATTTGACTTGCATATTATTGATAGAAAGGGAGCTGAGAACCCCGTGGCAGACAACTTGTCTAGGTTAGAGAATGTTCTTGATGACCCACTGCCTATTAATGATAGTTTTCCTGATGAACAATTAGCGGTTATCAATGCTTCTCGTACTGCTCTTTGGTATGTTGATTATGCTAATTACATTGTTGCTAAATATATACCGCCTAGTTTCACATACTAGCAAAAGAAAAAGTTCTTTTATGATTTAAGACATTACTTCTAGGATGATCCACACATTTAGAAAGAAGGAGTAGATGGTATTATTAGACGTTGTGTGCCTGAGCATGAGCAGAAACAAATCCTACGCAAGTGTCACTCTGAATCTTATGGAGGACACCACGCTAGAGATAGAACTGCACACAAGGTACTACAATCTCGTTTTTATTGGCCTACTCTCTTCAAAGATGCTCGTAAGTTTGTATTATCTTGTGATGAATGTAAAATAATAGGTAACATTAGTAGACGTCAAGAAATGCCTATGAATTATTCTCTTGTTATTGAACCGTTTGATGTTTGGGGCTTTGATTATATGGGACCTTTTCCTGCCTCCAATGGTTATACACATATTTTAGTTGCTGTTGATTACGTTACTAAGTGGGTAGAAGCTATTCCAACTAGTAGTGTTGATCATAACACTTCTATTAAAATGCTTAAAGAAGTTATTTTTCCGAGGTTTGGAGTCCCTAGATATCTTATGACTGATGGTGGTTCACACTTTATTCATGGTGCTTTCCGTAAGATGCTTGCTAAGTATGATGTCAATCATAGAATCGCATCTCCTTATCACCCGCAGTCTAGTGGTCAAGTAGAGTTGAGCAATAGAGAGCTCAAATTAATTTTGCAAAAGACTGTGAATAGATATAGAAAGAATTGGTCCAAAAAACTTGATGATGCATTATGGGCCTACAGAACTGCATACAAAAGTCCTATAGGTATGTCTCCATATAAGATGGTTTATGGAAAAGCATGTCATTTACCTCTTGAACTTGAACATAAAGCATATTGGGCTATTAAAAAGATCAATTATGACTTCAAACTTGCCGGCGAGAAGAGGTTGTTTGATATTATCTCGCTTGATGAATGGAGAACCCAAGCATATGAGAATGCCAAGCTTTTCAAAGAAAAAGTCAAACGCTAGCATGATAAGAGGATACAAAAGCGTGAGTTTAACGTAGGATATTATGTGTTATTATTCAACTCTCGTTTAAGATTTTTTGCAGGAAAACTTCTCTCAAAATGGGAAGGTCCCTACGTTATCAAGGAGGTCTATCGTTTTGGTGCTATAAAAATCAACAACTTCGAAGGCACAAATCCGAGGGTGGTTAACGGTCAAAGAATTAAACATTATATTTCAGGTAATCCTATCAATGTTAAAACTAATATTATTGAAACCATAACCCCCGAGGAATACATAAGAGACACTTTCCAGAACGTTCCAGACTCCGAAAAGGCATAGGTACGTGGTACGGTAAGTAAACCAACTCCAAAACAACTCTAATGGCAATTTTTATCAGTTTTGGATTATCTAAGAATTTTAGGAATAAAGAAGTAGTCCGAAAGGGACACGAGGCTCCCACGAGAGAGGAGGCCCCCCCCCCTGTAGGGCGCGCCCCCTGTCTCGTGGGCACCTCGTGTGCCTCCCGGACTCCGTTTTCTTGTATGTTACGCATTTTGGTCGGTAAAAATTCATTATATATACTCCCGAAGGTTTTGACCACCGTATCACGAAAATATCCTTTGTTTTCGTTTCGAGTTGTTTTTGTTTCAGATTTAGAGCACCATGACTTCCCCCTCCTCCAACAACGAAGCTAAGGATGCTTGGCTATTGAAGATAGAGCTGAAAAGAGAGGAACCAGCAGAGATCAACAAGGATGAAGGGATCAAGAAGTCCATGGAGGTCCAAGCTCCGGTGGTGAAAGAAGAAGACATCCCTCAACCTTTACCTAACCTTTTCACTCCAACAGAGATTGAGGCTTTCAAGATGATTGAGTTAGCCCGCATACAGAACAAGTATCTCACATAGGATAATATTTTGTTGAAGGATCATATTGCTGGGCTCAAGGGCATTATCCGCAAGTTGGAGGAGCTTTTACGCTCGATGTGCGATTATCCACCGTCATCATCCCCTCCGAGGAAATAATCACATTGGTATGGGCACCCCCCTTGGCAACTGCCAAGCTTGGGGGAGGTGCCCCGGTATTGTATCACCATCACACTCCTATCTTTACCCCTTTATTTAGTTCGATCCTTTCAGTAGTATCTTGATCTAGTAGATTGAAGCTTTGATATCAAGTATTTTGATAAAGATTAGTGTTGAGTCAAGGGCTTTGCTATGTTGCTATGATCTTGAGAAAGTAGAAAGAACAAAAGAGTTCATATTGATCTTATAGATAGTGATAACTTCACACATGGAAACTATGAGGCATAAAAATTGTTGAGAGTTGATGAACGTAGCCTTGGTCATTGTTGCAATTAATAGGAAGTGATAAGGAAAGAGGGGTTCACATATAGATATATTATCTTGGACATCTTTTATGATTGTGAAGCACTCATTATGTATGACATGCTAAAAGAGTTGATGTTGGACAAGGAAGACAATGTAATGGTTTATGTTTTCCGACATCTCAGTTAAAGTATATTGTCATTGACCTTTCAAACATGTTGAGCTTGCCTATCCCCCTCTTGCTAGCCAAATTCCTTGCACCAAGTAGAGATACTACTTGTGCTTCCAAATATCCCCAAACCCAGTTTTGCCATGAGAGTCCACCATACCTACCTATGGATTGAGTAAGATCCTTCAAGTAAGTTGTCATCAGTGCAAGCAATAAAAATTGCTCTCTAAATATGTATGACTTATTAGTGCAGAGAAAATAAGCTTTGTACGAACTTGTTGTGAAAGTAATAAAAGCGACGGATAGCATAATAAAGGTCCACATACAAGGGGCAATATAAAGTGACGTTCTTTTGCATTAAGATTTCGTGCATCAACCCTAAACGCGCATGGCAACCTCTGCTTCCCTCTGCGAAGGGCCTATCTTTTACTTTATGTTTTTTACTTTATGCTTGAGTCAAGGTGATCCTCACCTTTTTCTTTTTTCATTTTATCCTTTGGCAAGCTCCTCGTGTTTGAAAGATCATGATACATATATCCAATTGGATGTAAGTTGGCATACACTATTATTGTTGACATCACCTAAAGGTGAATACATTGGGAGGCAACACAATAAGCCCCTATCTTTCTCAGTGTCCGACTGAAACTCTATAACCACAAGTATTGCGTGAGTGTTAGCAATTATGGGAGACTACGAGATAGTTGAGTATGTGAGCTTGTTGAAAAGCTCTATTATTGACTCTTTCTGATGTTACGATAAATTGCAATTGCTTCAATGACTGAGATTATTGTTTGTTAGTTTCCAATAAAGTTTATGAACCATACTTGACATTGTGAATTGCTTATTACTTGAGCATAGGAAATCATATGACAAAATCTATATATGTTGCTGTTATTAGAATGATCATGATGCCCTCATGTCCGTATTTTATTTTTATCGACACCTCTATCTCTAAACATGTGGACATATTTTTCGATTTCGGCTTCCGCTTGAGGACAAGCGAGGTCTAAGCTTGGGGGAGTTGATACGTCCATTTTGCATCATGCTTTTATATCAATATTTATTGCATTATGGGCTGTCATTACACATTATATCTCAATACTTATGGCTATTCTCTCTTATTTTACAAGGTTTACCATGAAGAGGGGGAATGCCGGCAGCTGGAATTCTGGCTGGAAAAGGAGCAAACATTGGAAACCTATTCCGCACAACTCCAAAAGTCCTGAAACTCCATGAAACAACTTTTTGGATTTATTAAGAATTTATGAGCGAAAGAAATAGGCCAGGGGGCCCACACCCTGTCCAGGAGACAAGGGGGCGCGCCCCCCTATAGGGCGCGGCCCTCTATCTCCTGGGCCCCCTGGTGGGCCTCCGGCGTCCATCTTCTGCTATATCATCACTCTTACCCTGGAAAAAATTGTGGGCAAGCTTACGGGATGAAACTCCGCCGCCACGAGGCGGAACCTTGGCGGAATCAATCTAGGGCTCTGGCGGAGCTGTTCTGCCGGGGACACTTCCCTCCGGGAGGGAGAAATCATCACCAACGTCATCACCAACGATCCTCTCATCGGGAGGGGGTCAATCTCCATCAACATATTCACCAGCACCATCTCCTCTCAAAACCCTAGTTCATCTCTTATATCCAATCTTGTATCAAAACCACAAATTGGTACCTGTGTGTTGCTAGTAGTGTTGATTACTCCTTGTAGTTGATGCTAATTGGTTTACTTGGTGGAAGATCATATGTTCAGATCCTTTATGCATATTATTACTTCTCTGATTATGAACTTGAATATGCTTTGTGAGTAGTTACGTTTGTAACTGAGGACATGGGTGAAGTATTGCTATTAGTAGTCATGTGAATTTGGTATTCGTTCGATATTTTGATGAGATGTATGTTGTCTTTCCTCTAGTGGTGTTATGTGAACGTCGACTACATGACACTTGACCATTATTTGGGCCTAGAGAAAGGCATAGGGAAGTAATAAGTAGATGATGGGTTGCTAGAGTGACAGAAGCTTAAACCCTAGTTTATGCGTTGCTTCGTCAGGGGTTGATATGGGCCCATATATTTAATGTTGTGGTTAGGTTTACCTTAATACTCCTTTTTGTAGTTGCGGACGCTTGCAATAGGGGTTAATCATAAGTGGGATGCTTGTCCAAGTTAGGGCAGTACCCAAGTGCCGGTCCACCCACATATCAAATTATCAAAGTACCGAACACGAATCTTACGAACGTGATGAAAACTAGCGTGACGATAATTCCCAATGTGTCCTCGGGAGCTGCTTCCTCATTATTAGAATTTGTCCAGGCTTATCCTTTGCTACATAAAGGATTGGGCCACCTTGCTGCATTTAATTTAATTTATTTACTTTTTGCTCGTTACTATTTGTCTTATCACAAAACTATCTATCACCTACTATTTCAGTGCTTGCAGAGAAAACCTTACTGAAAACCGCTTATCATTTCCTTCTGCTCCTCGTTGGGTTCGACACTGTTACTTATCGAAAGGACTATGATAGATCCCCTACACTTGTGGGTCATCACGTCCTTAGGGCTCAGACACATGCGTCATTTGGCCACGGCATCCCCGCCACCTTGGCACACTGATACGTGCGCTGTCCCCTGCGGCATAATAGCCGAACGACCTCAAGCAATCACGTCCTTCAACCACTGTCGCCGCCGCGCCAATTCAGCCCACCGTGCACGCCCCGTGTGAGCCCCATGCAACTCAACGAGCCACTCCGCGTTCATGTGTCGTCGCCGCCGCGCGCCATTCCAGGAGAGATGGCCAAGAGGAGAGAGATGACGCAGGCTTAGGAGGAGAGGATGAATGGGTACCTCACGTCTGGCCTCTGATGCACCATAAGCACGTCGTGTTGCTGCCCCGACGCCACTCGACATGCCACCACAGGAGAATACACGAGATGGGGGAGGGAATAGGGTTTCTCCGGTTGGATCGTGGATCGGGAATCAGATCAGTCAATCGTGGGTGAAACAAAATCGGCGCTCAAGACGGCGTGGTGTTGTGACATGATCCGAACATCACGTCATAGGGGTCTGGACCAACACCATGCCGCGCAGGTGATATGCCTAGTATGAATTTGGTATTGGCGAGAGGTAAACGACGGTGATGTAGAGGTTAATTATTTCCTTTGTTTGGGGATTGATTACCATCCGTGAGTTAAGCTGGGTACTAAAGAAGAATCTGATTGTGATACATGAATTGATTGTTGCCTTGTACGTTTGGTTTTGGTATTTGAAGATTGATTAATATCCGTTAGTTTTTTTTGAGATAAACGAAAACTTTATTCATTAGAGATAAGAAGTACATCCTTTGTGAGGGTCATTACAATTTCATTTACAGGTTCCTCAAACCAATCAGAAATCAACCAAAATCTAGCTAAACTCGCAAGCTCATGAGCTACTTTATTTGCTTCTTTGTTACAGTGTTCGAATCTAGTAGCAACGAAGTCACAAGCATAATGAAAACAATCGTCAAAGATTGCCGCCGCCGCACCCGCCGACTGTCCTCCGTTCTTCATGGTATCAATCACCTCCAGGTTGTCCGAGTTAATAATAAGGCGGTTACATCCCGCCTTTTGCGCCAATGTTATACCAAATTTAAGAGCTGAGGCTTCCACCATCAACACATCTGTGCAATAGTCAATCTTCCCGTTCCCTCCCGCGATAAACCTACCTTTTTCATCTCTCAAAACCGCCCCCATCGTGCCCCTAAGTAGGTCGTGATCGAAAGAAGCGTCAATGTTAAGTTTCACAAAACCCGTAGGAGGACATGACCTACCCCCTTTTTTATAGAAGCCTTGGGGGATGACGCATTTACGAAGTTTGACGTAAGGGCTAGAATCCCCATTGAAATCTGAAGTGCATTCTAAGTTGTCTCCTTGTGCGCTAACTTCCGTCTTTCCCACCATAGATACCATGCTGAGACAACACTCATTTCACGCACATTGTGATAACCCATTATCCTCAAATCTTGATCTGGCAGAAGTAGTAGGTATTCCAGCACCGCCTCTCCAGCAAGGTCAACCTTGCAAGCTTTATCAATGATATCATCCATCCCCAACCTTGTCCAAACCTCCTTTGCTCTACTACAAAGGAAAAGCATATGCTTTGTATCTTCAGAACCCTCAGAGCAAGTAGGGAAAATGGGCATGACCTCCATATGTCTATTTGCAAGCGTAACCCGACATGGAAGCGTTCCATGTAATGCACGCCATATAAACTTTTTGACTTTTGCCGGACATGATAACTTCCATATCTTACTCCAAATAGGATTAACTGCGCTTCGCCCCATCCCATTAGAATGTCTTAGACTACTTCCATACTGATGGTCCCACTCCACAAAATAAGCAGACCGAACCGAGAACATACCATTTTTCGTATAACTCCAAGCAATGAAATCTGGCATATCATGTTGCGAGATTGGAATTGAGAGAATCCGTTGAACATCAATGGGCCACATTGTTTGTGTAATCAGATCTTCGTCCCAAGAATTCGAAACAGGATCAATCAAATCACCCGCCTTAGTTAACAGTTGTCCCCCCTTAGGTGTCACATCTTTTCTAGTATCATAATTTGGGATCCAGGCATCTTCCCAAATATTTATATTTTGTCCATACCCCACACGCCAAATATAACCACGTTTCAGAGAATTTATACCAGCCATAATACTTTGCCAGGTAAAAGAAGAGCCTTTCTTTTGCTTAGAATTTAACAAATCGCCATCAGGATAGTATTTAGCCCTTAGAATTGTAGCACACAAAGAATCAGGATTATCCAGAAGACGCCATGCCTGTTTGGCGAGCAGTGCCATATTGAAACAGTGAATATCACGAAATCCCATCCCTCCTTGGTTTTAGGTACGCACATTTTCCACCAGGCCATCCAGTGCATCCTCCTCTGGTTCTCCTCGTAAATCAATCACCATATGTGAATTCATTGTGTTACCAAATAAACGTTAGGTTTGTCCGGCCAGTGGGAGGGGGGCGAATAAAAAACCGATGAAAAAAACCGACGAAACTGGGAGGTGGGATCGTTACTGCGGGGGAATTGGGAGGTGGGAGGGAGGACGAAAAAACCCCAAAGAAAGTGGAACGAAAATTAACTGAGGAGACTACCAACTGAAATATTAGGAGTAGAGATTAATTCTTTACATGAATGAATTTGTGCGTATCTCCACCATGGACATCTGCAAGGGATATGCAAATATCAAAAAACAGACTTTTTGGCTTCTTAATAAATGCATCCATGGATATCTGCAAGGGATATGCAAATATCAAAAACAGATTTTTCGCTTTTTTAATAAATGCATCAATGGATATCTGCAAGGGATATGCAAATACCAAAAACAGATTTTTGCTTCGTAGTAAATGCAGCCGAACCTCCCTCCAATCTCTACTCCTAATGGAGCAGTTGGTAGTCTCGCTTCCAGGTTTTTTTTCGTCCCACCTCCCATGGTTTTTTTTGGTACCTCGTCCCACCTCACACCGAGCCATCACGAACCGAAAAAACCGTGTACCGAAGCCCCCACCCGCCCCACACACTCCAGGGCCTAACCTCCGATCGCACCCAAGACAATCCAGCAAAGAAAAACCTACGAAAATTAACCAGCGAAAAAAACCTAATGGAGGAGTTGGTAGTCCGGTACGGTTTATTTTCAACACTTTCCTAATGACAAAGGATCACAGATCTAACTTTCCTACCTTGGCCAAATCAACGAATCTCTCTCATTAATGCAATTTGCTTTAGGAAACAAGTAATAGATTCTTTCCTACCTTAGCCAAATCAACGGATCTCTCCCATTAATGCAATTTGCTTTAGGAAACAAATAATAGATTCTTTCCTACCTTAGCCAAATCAACGGATCTCTCTCATTAATGCAATTTTCTTTAGGAAACAAATAATAGATTCTTTCCTACCTTAGCCAAATCAACGGATCTCTCCCATTAATGCAATTTGCTTTAGCAAACAAATAATAGATTCTTTCTTACCTTAGCCAAATCAACGGATCTCTCTCATTAATGCAATTTGCTTTAGGAAACAAATAATAGATTTTCAGGAAACAAATAATCTCTAATCTCTATCTCTAATCTCTAATTCTCTAATAATCTCTACTTCTAATGGAGCAGTTGGTAGTCTCGCTTCCAGGTTTTTTTTCGTCCCACCACTTTCGTCCGGTTTTTTTTCGTAGGTTAACCGTCGTAGATTTTTTTCGTTGCCTCCCCCACTTCCCCGGTTTATTTTCACTTCACCCTCTCACACAACGAAAAAAACTGAACGGATCAGAACTTTCCATACTGACGCAAATTATTTAGTAATGTCTTTATGTAAAAGAATCAATCACAATCAATCTCTAAAGATCAAATCTAAATTAATTAATCTTCATAACGTTTGTTTCCTTCCGAATCACGTCCATAACTTTCCTTCCTTATTTGGGCAAAAACTGTTTGGTAGCAGAGATTAGGAAGCTTCCTATGAGTGTAGTAATAGGAAGTATTCTTTTTCTTGATGATTCATTTCCATGCATGATGATAGTAAATTAGGCCAACATTCACCACTATTTATCAACATCATCAATCGTATCCATTCCTACCAGTTTTAAGGGAATCTGCTCGCTATGTCTTTTTTAAGGGGATCCGCTCGCTAAGTCATCGTCGCACGTTATTTTCACAAGCAATTCCCCTAAAAAAGGCGTGGGTATTGGTAGTTGAACGCCCGCTAGGTTTTCCGCCTGTCCCATCCTTGCGCTGTGCCGCCGCCACCCGCCGAATTTCCAGCCGTCCGAGCCCGTTAACTTCGCCAGCCATCGGGTCGACTGCCCCTGCCCCAAACCCCCATCCCCGAGCACTAGCTATCGCCGCGTTGCCGCCCCAAGCTCCACGCCACCGGGAACGAATCAAGCGCCGTCCCGACACCGCCGTCGCCGGCCCAGCACCTCCAGCCTTGCATGGACAGCTTCAATGTGCAGTCTCCCTTGCTGCCTGACCTTCTGCCAGCGCATGCAGCGGCGGGGTTGGACGCGTGCGTGCTTGCTAGCTTGCTCTCCGTGCGTACGTACTTGCTCTGCGTGCGTCGCACCGGCCAATGCGCATGATGCGTGTGTGCCTGCTTTTCTGTATGTGTATGCCAGCGTGATGCGTGTGTGCGTTGCTGTGTGTGTATGATATAGATGGCCCGAGTGTGTGCATGCTGTGCTCTGCTCTCTGCTGATCTATGTGTTGGTGCTCCTACTATATGTTCATGCCATACAAATGAAATTTCTGTTAATCTTCTGACATGTTGAGTTGGTTCTCTCTGTCTTCTGAGGGGGTGAATGCAAAGCAGTCTATTAAGCTAGGCACTATTGCTGAGCTAAATTGACAAAAAAATATTGGTAGCCATAGTTGTAGTTTAAGTAGTAGCGAGTTGTCTGATATGTATAAAGAGCCCGTTGCAACTGAGCCCGTTGCTAAATTGACAAAAAAGGTCGCCAGTGTCACTTGATGTGTATGAGAATATTAAATGTATTATTAACATGATTAATATTGAACTCTTAAAGTTAATGTGGCCCCCTTGCAACGCACGGGCGTTCTTCTAGTATATATATACACGGAGTATGTGTCAACCTTGGGTCAGCGTAAAAGCAAACTACTCAAGCGCCAACAAGTTAGCCAGCATTGCTGCAACAGAAATGTCCATGAAGCTCGCCCTGCGCGCTCTCCTCCTCCCTCTAGTGCTTGGGGCGATCCTCCACCCTGCCGCCGTCGTCGCTGTAGGTGATGGCAAACCAGGCCGCCGTGGCGGGGGCTTCAGCCTGCGGCTGGTACCCAGTCCCGGCTGGAACCGTAGCATCCACGTCGACGACGACGGCTTCGTGCATCTGAATGAGGATGCCAACACCGCGCTTCGGCCGCCCATGCACACACAAGTTGGGGGCACGTACAGTGTTGTCACCAGCGTTGGGACGGGGGCCGGCCGACGCACGTACGTCCTCGCGCTGGACATGACCAGAAACCTGCTGTGGATGCAGTGCAGTACGGTCCAAAGGCCGTTCGTGCAGGACCCACCGCCCTTCGACCCTGCGAAATCGCCATCATTCCGCCCTGTACCAGGCAACAACCCAATGTGCTTGCGCGCCGAGCATCGGCCCAAAGCGCACGACCCGTGCAACTTCCATCTCCGTCCCACCCGGCATGATGCCGTCGATGTGACCGGCGTGCTCGGCAATGACACATTGGCCTTCGGAACCTCCGGCGAGGTGGCGGAGGTTGCTGGAGTCGTCATTGGCTGCGCGCACACCAGCTATGGGTTCAACAGCCATGAAGTGCTCGCTGGTGCACTCGGCCTGGGAAGGCACAAGCCATCGCTCGTCTGGACGCTCGGGCAACACAGGCATGGCGCCGTGCAGGTGCATCGCTTCTCCTACTGTCTTCCTAGGCGCGGCTCGCGGGACCACCGCACCTTCCTCCGGTTCGGCGACGACGTCCCGAGCACCCAGCACATGGTGAGCGCCCAGATCACGCCTGGCCAAGATTTCAGCGCCTACTTCGTCACCCTCGTGGGCGTCAGCGTCGCCGGGCGGCCGCTGCAGCATATCGGGGAGCTGTTCGAGCGCCACTTGTACCCTTGGGGTGGACCGGCGGAGTTGTGTTCGATGTTGGGACGCCATCGATGATGCTGATAAGGACAGCTTACCATAGGCTGGAGAACGCCGTGCTGGAGCACCTCAAGCCGCTCGGGGTGTCGCGCGTGCGCCACGCCGGATACTACCTCTGCTTCCGCGCGACGTCGCACCTGTGGCAGCACCTGCCGACGGTGACGCTGCATTTCGCGGAGGAGAACGCACGGCTCGTTCTCACACCGCAACGGCTGTTCATCGCGGTGGGGCATGACATCTGCCTCGCCGTGCACTCGAGCCTGGACATCACCATCATCGGCGCAATGCAGCAAGTGGACACGCGCTTCGTCTACGACGTCCGCGCCGGAAGGATCTACTTCGCCCCCGAGAATGCGTGCCATGCGGATGTCGGCGGACAGATTTAATTCATCTTTTGTGTTTTGAATTTGAAGTTGTCAACTGGTAATTATCATCATGAAAATAAACATAATTAAATATAAATGGACAAATTGCCCCCTCCCCCCCGTTGTCTCTGGTTTGCGTGAGAAATCACTTCCGGACAGCGTGACCCGAACAGTTGTGGGAGGTTTGCGGGTTCGTCTTGAAGATACCCTTAATAAAGCTTCATGAGATTGCCCTAAAAAAACTCTCAACCATTCATGGGCCCATCGTATGACACGGCCGCGTACGAACTGAACAATTTTTGGCTAACAGTATACATAGCAAAAATGGGGTGACACAGATCCCTACCCAATCTCTAGATTTCGGGAGTAACCGAGCTTGGTAGCCAAACCGTGGTCGCGCATTATTTTTTTGAAAAATCACGCGGGG
>NC_041389.1:698645072-698663919 GCF_002162155.2 Triticum dicoccoides | reverse complement strand
GAGCTCCCCACTTGAATATATTTCTCAAGTTTTGTGATCCATCGATGATGACTGATTACAAAGAGGTGAATTACATAAGCACGTGTAAACGTGAGGACAGGTAAGAATGCCACGAGGACGCGGCCTGTTTTTCTTCTGCCTTCTTCATCCAGTGGATCCAAAGCATAAGGTCTTGTAGGATGTTCTTGAGGGTGGTGATGTTGTGGTGATTCTGCTGCCCGAAGGTCATGGCATTCCTAGAATCCCGTATCTTCCACGGAATGATGAGCAACATTGAGTTCCAGATTCTGTGATCATTGTCCGCGGGTATGTGGCAATCCCAAAGATCGTCGATGCAGCCGTTGGGAGTGATGCCAAGTCTGAGCCATACACGCCTCGCTAGGGGGCAGTTGATGAAAATGTGTGTGATGTCTTCGCCGTCAAACCCGCATCTTGGGCATAGGGCGTCAGAAACAATATGCTTACGCAAGAAATTGGCCTTACAGTTTAGCCGACAACGAAATAGGAGCCATGCAAAAATCTTGACCCGATTGGGGGCTCGTGATGTCCAGATAGGCATGGAGTGGAGGTCCACCAAGTCCTCTCTCAGGGTAAGCTTGTATGCTGCTTTAATGGAGAAAGGTAGGCCGCTAATGAGGAAGCGCTCATCTGGTTCTTGCGATGGCTGAAAGTCTTGCAACAAAGACAGCAACTCGGACGCAACATTAGAGGTTAGGCGAGTCCGCAGGAAATATTCCCAACCTTGATTCAAAACAGCAGCCACATGAGCAAGTGGGAGAGTGGTGTGTGAGTATAGGTAGGGGAACAATTCTGCAAGTGGTCTATGATTTTGTTGTGGCAGATTCTTCAGTCCTAGACCACCAACTAGTCAGTCAGCACCCGTGCATGTTTCTTCAGCAGCCCAAAAGAAAGCGCGGCGGATCGAATCCAGAGTTGTGAGTACACTTTTCGGGATGAGAAAGATGGACATAAAGTAAACCAGGGTGGATTCAATTACTATGATAGGACGATTAGTCTATCGCTTTAGAGAGCAGTCAGGCGGCCAACCAGAGAGAATTTTTTTGCATTTGTCGATGATAAGTAGAAATGCATTGGCGGGCAAGCGAGTAGGCGCTAGAGGAAATGCATTGACGGGCAGGCGAGTAGGCGTTAGAGGGAGTCCTAGGTAGATCTGCGGGAAAGAGGAGACTGGACATTGTAGGGTGGATGCAATGAAGGAGGCAATGTCAGGCGTGACATGTAGAGTGGTTTTTGTGGTCGTGCATTTTTAATTTATATTTACAAGTAAACTCAATTAAGCATCGGCACAACCAATGGTGATCTTTGCACCTATACAGTTTCTATGGATCACTGCAAAGCACAAACATTTCTCAACTTGTAAAATCGATTTCCTCGAACAATAGGTTTTTTGCCTAATTGCTCACAAATAGTTAAATTCTGCAACAAAATATTACTAGTTAATGTAGAGTGGGATACATTTATCGAGCAATATATATTGAGTTTGTCATACATACGCGGAATTCCCTATTTGACGGCGTTTCATCAAATTACTGGGCAACAAACCTGGCCTCTGCATAACTAGAATGGAAAAAAAAAATGTACCCATTGGGTAGGCCGGGTACGGGTATGGAACGCACACACCCGGTCTCTGTATAATTAGAATGCACACTGCCAACCCAACACACACACACACACACACGAAAGCACACCAGCGACTAGTAAAGTCATAAGAGCAAAAGCTATGCGTAGGCGTGAAAAAAGAAAAAGAAAAAGAAAACACCCCAAATCGATCAGATCAGCGATCGACAAACTATATCTAAGATCATATCGGCACCAACCGTTGACACCACATTGATGATGAGGATTTTCCACACCGACGCCTTCAGGAAGAAAGCGACACTCAAGTGCCGCCGTCGTCGGATCCAGCCACAAAGGCCAGAATCAATTTTTTCACGTTAATGAAACAGTCTGAACTAAACCTGTGCATGGATAGCCCGGCCTGGAGGCCTGACCCCAAAAGCCTGGCATCCGGGCCAGGCCTGGGCTCCATTTTTTGGCCCGAAGCCCGGCCCAAAAGCTCAGAATAAGCCCCAAATGCCCATAAATCTATATTTTATTTGGAATATAGGTATAGTTTATTATTTTAAAAACCCAAGTAATATTATTTTAATTGAAAATGTCACTGTTCCTGTGCTTCGGGCCGGGCCGGATGCCCGGGCCCAACCCGGCCCAGCCCAAGGAATGATCAGGTCTAGACTGAACGTATCTGAGCAATGCCTCCAACAAAGTAACGACATAAAAAACATCGCTATTTTCAGGGATGACCACTCGGGTCTGACCTGGACTTTCACCCTGGAGCTCGAGACCAGGTGCTCGCATAACCACCATCAAAGTCACGCATGTGCCATCACCATCGCTTTTTCGCAAACCCAGCAGCTTCAATTTAATTGACGCCACTCCAAAAACATCTCTACTATCTATCACTCTTTCTTATTTGCTCCATTAATTCAAGAATGGCATGAATTAATTTGTGCGTATTTCCTCCATAGGTATCTGCAAGGGATATGCAGTTTCTTGTTGTTTCGCCTCTATCTATCACTCTTTCCGATTTGCACCACTAATTCAAGAATGGCATGAATTAATTTGTGCGCATTTCCTCCATAGGTATCTGCAAGGGATATGCATTTTTTTGCCTCTATCTATCACTTTTTCCGATTTGCACCATTAATTCAAGAATGGCATGAATTAATGTGTGTGTATCTCCTCCGTAGGTATCTGCAAGGGATATGCAGTTTCTTGTTGTTTCGCCTCTATCTATCACTCTTTCCGATTTGCACCATTAAGAGAGTGTTTGTTTCGAGGGACTTATTAGTTTAGGGACTTAAAAAAGTCTCTATAAGTCCCATCTAAACCAAACAGGAGGAACTTATAGGGACTTAAAGTGGGCATTTGAGACTTATGAAATAAGACTCTCAAGGAGAGTCTTATAGGGATTTATAGTTGTAATATGGTCTTATAAGGACTTATAAGTCACAGGAACCAAACAGGTAGGGACTTTTTAAGGACTTGGGACTTATAAGTTAGGACTAAAAAAAGTCCTAGGACTTATGAACTAAACAGAGCCTAATTCAAGAATGGCATGAATTAATTTGTGCGTATTTGCTCCATAGGTATCTGCTGCATGGGATATGCATTTTTTTGCCTCTATCTATCACTCTTTCCGATTTGCACCATTAATTCAAGAATGGCATGAATTAATGTGTGTGTATCTCCTCCGTAGATATCTGCAAGATAGATGCAAATCTCAGAAAGGGATTCTCCCTTCGTAGTAAATGCGGCAAACCCTCCCCTCCAATATATATACACGTCAAATCTGGGTTTGCGAAAAACCGAACTACTAAGCCATCAAACACCAACAAGCATTGCTGCAACAGAAATGTCCATGAGGCTCGCCGCCTGCGCTCTCCTCCTTCCTCTAGTGCTTGCGGCGCTCCTCCACCCGGCTGATGTCGTCGCTGTAGGTGATGGCACACCAGACCGCGGCGGCGGTGGCTTCAGCCTGCGGCTGGTACCCAGCCCCGGCTGGAACCGTAGCATCCACGTCGACGACGACGGCTTCGTGCACCTGAATGAGGACGCCATCACCGCGCTTCGCCCCCCCATGCACACACAAATTGGGGGCAAGTACAGCGTCGTCACCAGCGTTGGGACGGGGGCCGGCCGACGCACGTACGTCCTCGCGCTGGATATGACCAGCAGCGAACTGTGGATGCAGTGCAAGCCGGTCCAAAAGCCTTTCGCACAGCAGCCGCCGCCCTTCGAGCCTGCCAAGTCGCCGTCGTTCCGCCATGTACCGGGCAACAGCAGGTTCTGCTTGCCGCCCGCTCATGGGCATCGGCCCACAGTTCAAGACCCATGCAAGTTTCGTAGCATCGGACTTCACGGCATCGATGCGAGAGGCGTCCTGAGCAACGAGACCTTAGCCTTCGCGGCCGCCGGCCAGGAGGCGAAGGTTGCTGGCGTCGTCATTGGCTGCACGCACAGCGGCGAGGGCTTCAACTTCAACAGCCACGGAGTGCTCGCCGGGGTGCTCGGCCTGGGAAGGCGCAGGCCCCGTCGCTCATCTGGACGCTCGGCCAACACAGGCATGGTGCCGTGCAAGTGCATCGCTTCTCTTACTGCCTCCCTAGCCACGGCTCGCCGGACCACCACACCTTTCTCCGGTTCGGCGATGACATCCCGCACACCCAACACATGGTGAGCACCAAGATCTTGTACATGAACTTCATCACCAGCCGAGATTTCAGTGCCTACTTCGTCACCCTCGCGGGCGTCAGCGTCGGCGGGCGGCAGCTGGAGCATATCGGCGAGCTGTTCAAGCGCCACCTCCATGATGGCAGGTGGACCGGCGGATGCGCATTCGATGCTGGGACAGCGGCAATGGTGATGGTAGCGCCCGCTTACGAAAAGCTCAAGGACGCTGTGGTCGACCACCTCAAGCCGCTCCGGGTGCCAATTGTGTCGCGCGTCGAGTACCATCTCTGCTTCCGTGCGACGTCGCAGCTCTGGCAGCACCTGCCCACGGTGACGCTGCAGTTCGCCGAGGCTGAAGCGCGGCTCGTGCTGCCGCCACAACGGCTCTTCGTCGCAGTGGGGCACGACATCTGCCTCGCCGTGGTGCGGAGCAACGACATCACCATCATCGGCGCGATGCAGCAAGTGGACAAGCGCTTTGTCTACGACGTTAGTGCTGGCAGGATCTACTTCGCCCCTGAGAATGCATGCCATGCAGACGCCGGCCACCAGATTTAATTCAACTTTTCTTGTTTGAAATTGATGTTATCAACTGTTCAGGAAAATAAAATAAGTTAAGAAAGATGTTTGATCTTGTTCTTAATTACGATGCCGTTTCTAACTTCTACTCCCCCGTTCCTAAATATATATTTAGACTTTTGGATGGAGTACAAGATAAACTCAACAAAGTTCTTCGGACGCGCTTATGCTGATGCCCCATTAGACTTTTTTTACCTCGATTTTATACTTGTTTGATGGACATGATGGTTGCTTTATTTATAAAAGCATGGCGAAAGCCTATTTCGACACAAAAGGTGGTCTTTGCAAGTATGTTGTTTTTATTTGAAGTTGTCAACTGTTCGTGACAAAAAAATGTATGATTGTGTCACATATTTGAAGTTGTCAATTCTTCCGCTAAAATTAATAGGGCTTTTGGCCTACCTAGTTTCTCCTAAATTTGTTGCCTGTCTCACATATTTTCCCTATATTTATTTAGACCCACTTAACCCATTAAACTATTCACATTCCGGAACACTTTTATCCGTGGCAAGTTTCCGTTAAACATTGTTCTAGAAATTTCTGAAACTCTTACAAAAATTATTGTATGTAAGGTGTAAGGCTTACATAAGTAAATTGATATTTCTTTATAAATATGATTGTTTATACTATGTGCAATTTCTTTTCACAAATCACAAATAGTCGAATTCTTCCGCAACAAAATATTACCAGTAGATTGTATGCACAATAATAAATTGTTATAGGGTTAAGTGACCACACAAAAGAAAAAAAAGTTTGACAAACGAAAGAGCCACACTAAGGGTGAGTTTGGATGGATTCCTCCGAGGCAGCTCACCTGCCAGGCAGCAATCCCAAACCCAGGCATCCCAAATTGGACGCCTGAAAATGCTGCCTGGGCCAAGAAGCTAACCAAGCCATACAAGTTAAACCAACAAAAATTTACAAGTAAATATATATGTGGTGCAGGATACTATAATCAATCAATATGTATTGTGTTTTAGATACATACAATAGTGTTCAATGTATATCTCCCTACGTGCTTACTACTGGGCTACCAGCGTTCCGCATTGTCCTAGCCGGCTTGTGCTTGCTTTGCAGTCGCGGCCATCAGGACTTCACTAAGTTTTCTGAATCACTGAGCGGACATCCGGGCCGAGTTCGGGCTACACTAGGGATGGCACCCGCCGGGTTTGGGTACGGGTGGAGCCACCCCATACCCTTACCCGTCGCCCAAAACCTTACCCATCACCCGTACCCATACCCGTCGATGGATACAATTTTTTCCCATACCCGTCACCCGTCAGGGTAAATGGGTAACCGCGGGTAAAATTACCCAGATTTGCAACACATCAATTTAAGCCTTGCATAGTCATAAACAACAACTAATAATGATTTATAGACAGCAACACATCATGACAACAACGCATACTCATAAACAACAACACATTCTCACGAACACGCTTATTTGTAAACATATTTTGCAAAAATACTCAATAGTCACACACAAAAATTAATATTTATCATGTCATATACACACATCTTGCATCTCTATGCAGAAATCAAGGGTAATGTGTACTAACTTACATGAATACATCACAAAACGTACATGCAAATATAAATTGTCATTGAAATAAAATATGTCATACTTAATTATCATTACATACACACAAAATCATAATCCCACATCATCTATATACATCATGTCTACGCAAAAATCAATGCTCATATACATGAATACAACCTCCATCCTGGTTTATAGGCCCCGTTTGTAGTTTGTGCCAAATTTTGACTACAAATTTAACTAACAAAATGTTAATGAATGTTAAGAAAAATTACCTCATTAGATTCGTATTTGAACATAGTTTTTAAAAATATAATGTTTAGTGGCATGCGTGAACATTTTGTTAGTTTAATCTATGGTCAAAATTTGGCACGAAATACAATGGGGACCAATAAACCCGGAGGTAGTACATCACATCGTCTATGTACAAAAAATGTATTCACAGTGTAAGAGCATTGCTCATAATCATAAAAATAGTCGGAACTCACGTAGCCTTGCTCTTAACTTGATGGCGGCGGCAGATCGACCATTGAAAAGCAGGCTAGGACGTAGCTTCATGGACGTCTCGAACATAGCGCTGTGACGGTGCTGCGCCTGCGACAGTGCTGGGCTTGGGCTCAGGGTAGGCGTGTCGTGCTCCTGGACGTGGAGGTCGCTGAGCTGCATCTCCAATCCATGGTCCCCATCGAGGCGCGAGCTATGGTGATTGCCCTGGGTCCATGGCGTTGGCGTCCACCTCCGGAGGGCAGGAAAGGGGTGATGGCGCGAGGCGGCAAGTAGCTGGAATGGAGTCCGGAGGCGCTGGCAGTGGCAGGCGGCGGTGAGAAGATGAGATCGATCGGATGGCTGCTATGACTACGAGCCTGCCACCAGCGACGCACGCCAATCACGCAGATATAGCCATATAAAGATACGTATCACGTATCAGATTCTGGACAAACGATTATTACGCTTGTTGAGACAACGGTGATTACGTGAATGATTTTGGCTCTTTCCGATCCTAGGCTCATACGGCTTTGTGGGACAACTAGTGTGGTTCGGCGGACTAGCATGATTAGGTCTTTTTAGGGCTGCGATTTTTTAAGTAATACATAAAGCCTCCTCAAAAATAATAATATATAAAGCCTATTTGTAGATTATATGCGGGTACACGGGTACACGGGTATGGGTTATACTAAACCATACCCGTACCCACTATACCCAATGGGTTTAAATTTTTTCTATGTATTGTACCCATGGGTATTTTTTTAACCCATACCCTTTCCCTAATAGGGTTTTTACCCGCCGGGTACGTGGGTAATGGGTACCCATTGCCATCCCTAGGCTACACCGTCGAGACCTCCTAGTTGGCGGCCGTTTTAACCACTAAAAAATGGCGGTTGTTCTGGCCCTGGCCCAGTACATAGTTCATCTGTCAGTAGGTAGGTTACTCGCTTCAGTTTTTTTTTCTTTATTTTGCTGCTCCCAGCTGTTTTATAATTTTAGTATTTAATAAAAATATCAAAAAATAAAATTTTTATGAATTTGTAAAGGTTCGTGTATATAAAAAAGTCCACGAATATGAAAATTTTAAAAATTGTAAATTTTCATGAATTTGAAAAAAGTTCAAAGATTTTGAAACCAACAGGTATGAAAGGCACACACCCGGCCTCTATTTTTTGCGGGCAAATCAGAGAGCGTTTTATTCAACAAAAGAATTGTCCCGGCAGTCAGCTAGAAGGCTGCTTACCAAGAAATTAGGAGTCTCGTCAACCCAGCAGTCAGTCACATTCAAAGTGCATGCACGTTTTGCACAGAAATGCGCCGGCAAGTTTGCTGACCTGGTTACATGCTGAATCTCAAAAACTGAAAAATCAAAAGCTAGCTCTCCTATTTCATCTAAGATAGGAGCCACAATCGACGCGAATTGTGGCGAGTGTTCCAGAGTTGTACCAACTCCTGGCAATCTGTCTCCAATATCACATGCGAGAGGCCTCGAAGCTTTGCAAATAGAACTCCTTCCCGCATTGATATAGCTTCCATTAAAAAAGGATATGAGATCTGAACGAACGGCTTGCACCATGCTCCCAACATCGCAGACGCGGAACGGGCTATACCACCCGCCCCTCCTCTTCCTTCTGCGACGTTAAGTGCACCATCCGTCATGATCTTCACCATCCCTGGCTCGGGCGGCCGCCAGCCATGTCCTGGTAACAAGATGGGAACTGACCGAGGCAGTTCTAGCAGTGCAAGAGCCTCTCTCGTCGCCCTGATGGCAGCTTTTGGATCCCTTCCTTCTTCCCCATGTTTGACCCGATTTCGAGAATGCCAAATCGTCCACATGATGGTGATAATCTTTGCTCGATCTTCATCCTTGACTCGGTCTCCACATAGGATGTCTCTGGCCCATGAACGTGGGTGTAAGCGAGGTAGCCGAAGACCAAACCACGCACACGTCTCATCCCAGAAGCGGCGTGCATGCGAGCATTGAATTAGGGCATGCATACGATCCTCCTCCTTAGCCAGACAAACCTTGCAAGTGTCTAAAACTGCAATATGACGGTCAGGGCCGGGCCACCAAAATCTAGGGCCCTGTGCGAAACTTAAAAACGGGGCCCTATCTTACTAGAAAAAAACTAACAAGTAATTATAATGTATATGATATAATAATGTCTTACGTAACACAGCTGGATATATAAAAATCATACCTATTCAACTCCAGGTTGCATAGTGTTTATTTGAACATCATCCTTCTTTTAGTATTCTTTGAAATGAAATCTTCAATGATAACCTCGTAATCAATCCTCTCCAACACTTCGCTTTCAAGTGATATTGTGGCTAAATATTGAGTCTTTTTTGTGTGGTAGTAGTACACATATAGGACTTCAATAGCTTCAAATTAGAAAAATCTCCATTCTGCCAATGCATGAACGGAGATGAATAAAATAAAATTGGACTACTGGAAATATGAAAAATTGCTAAGTCTAACTCACCTAGTCTATAGAGCAATCATCGATCGAGAAGTCAAGAAACGATTGCTAGGCCTAAAGATCCCTGCCGAAATTTAGTTAGGATTAAATAGCCAAAATCAATAAGAAATTTAGTTAGGATATAATTAGTAGTCAAAAGACAAAAGGAGGATCGACTCACCAGGCACTAGATTGGAGAACAATCGCATATCGCTGGGTTGGAAGGCAGACGAATAGAGGATCGATTTTTTGTTCGCCGCTTCGGTTTGTTCTAGAAGCAGGAACCGGGAGGCAGGTCCGGCGGCCTGGTGCCTGTGCCTGCGTTCGGGACGGGAGTCGGGGACGGCGGGACGCGATCGTCTCGACTCACGACGCAAGTCAGGCGGCGCTGGCATCCTGGATGGAAAATCGCGAGCGTCGGAGACGGCATACCCACAATCGATGGATCTTTCTATTTTCTTTTAGGGTACGATCCACGGACGCGAGCGAACGCCACAGCAGCCCAGGCGCCCAGCGAACGGGGGAGTACGCGACAGCGGCCCAGTGCCTAGGTCTGTATAACATTTTGGGGCCCCTCAAATTTATGGGCCCTGTGCAGGCCGCACAGTTTGCACCACTATGGGCCCGGCCCTGATGACGGTATTTGAGAGTGCATTCATCCGGTAGAATCCCTCGTAGTACCCTCCACCACAACACTCGTACCTTTGGGATCACTTTGAGTTTTCACAGGGCAGACCACATCTGTTTGTCATCTGTTGAAGCACCGGTAACCGCCCCTTCCTCTTGAGCAAAACGCTCGTTCTGAGTCACTAGAGCACGGTACGCCGACTTAACAGTATAGTTGCCTGATCTTTCAAAAGCCCAAGCATAAGAATCGTCACCTCCGCCCCTCCTGATTGGGATGTTCAGAATGGCGTCAGCATCAGGAGCAATGAATGTAGTTCGAATCAACTCATGCCTCCATGACCAGTTCTCGGGATCTATAAGATCCGAGACTTTCCAAAGTATAGTGTTCGGTGGTTTCAGCAGCGGTGTCATCGAGATCGTCCCGGGGATCCATTTAGCAGCCCACACATCAATGGAGTTCCCGTTGTTGAAAATATGCCCTAGAGGCAATAATAAATTAGTTATTATTATTATTATATTTCCTTGTTCATGATAATCATTTATTATCCATGCTATAATTGTATTGATAGGAAACTCAGATACATGTGTGGATACATAGACAACAGCATGTCCCTAGTAAGACTCTAGTTGACTAGCTCGTTGATCAATAGATTGTTACGGTTTCCTGACCATGTACATTGGATGTCGTTGATAACGGGATCACATCATTAGGAGAATGATGTGATGGATAAGACCCAATCCTAAGCCTAGCACAGAGATCGTGTAGTTCGTATGCTAAAGCTTTTCTAATGTCAAGTATCATTTCCTTAGACCATGAGATTGTGCAACTCCCGGATACCGTAGGGGTGCTTTGGGTGTACCAAACATCACAACGTAACTGGGTGGCTATAAAGGTGCACTACGGGTATCTCCGAAAGTGTCTGTTGGGTTGTCATGAATCAAGACTGGGATTTGTCACTCAATGTGACGGAGAGGTATCTCTGGGCCCACTCGGTAGGACATCATCATAATATGCACAATGTGACCAAGGGGTTGATCACGGGATGATGTATTACGGAACGAGTAAAGAGACTTGCCGGTAACGAGATTGAACAAGGTATCGGGATACCGACGATCGAATCTCGGGCAATTACAAATACCGCTAGACAAAGGGAATTGAATACGGGATTGATCGAATCCCCGACATCGTGGTTCATCCGATGAGATCATCGTGGAACATGTGGGAGCCAATATGGGTATCCAGATCCCGCTATTGGTTATTGGCCGAAGAGGTGTCTCGGTCATGTCTGCATGGTTCCCGAACCCGTAGGGTCTACATGTTGGGGAACGTTGCAGAAAATTAAATTTTTTCCTACGGTTTCACCAAGATCCATCTATGAGTTCATCTAAGCAACGAGTCAAGGGGAAGAGTTTGCATCTACATACCACTTGTAGATCGAGTGCGGAAGCGTTCAAGGGGATGGTGATGATGGAGTCGTACTCGTCGTGATTCGGATCACCGATGACCAAGTGCTGAACGGACAGCACCTCCGCGTTCAACACACGTACGGGACGGTCGACGTCTCCTCCGTCTTGATCCAGCAAGGAGGAAGGAGAGGTTGAGGAAGGCAGCTCCAAGGGCAGCACGACGGCGTGGTGCAGTTGGTGCAGCAGTATTCCGACAGAGCTTCGCCGAGCACGTACGGAGGAGGAGAGGTGTTGGGGAAGAGAGGGGCTGCGCCTTGAGTTGTGGTGTGCAGCAGCCCTCCCCTCACCCCTCTATATATAGGAGGAGAGGGGCAAGGGGGCCGACCCTCTAGGGGAAACCCTAGAGGGGGGCGGCGGCCAAAGGGTGGGGGGCTTGCCCCCCAAGCAAGGGGGGTGCGCCCCCTTTAGGGTTTCCCCCCCAACCCTAGGCGCATGGGCCCAAGGGGGGGCGCGCCAAGCCCACTAGGGGCTGGCTGCTATACCTACGCAGCCCAAGTGGCCCCCCGGGAGGGGTGGTCCCTCCCGGTGGACCCCCGGAACCTTTCCGGTGGTCCCGGTACAATACCGGTATGACCCCGAAACTTTCCGGTGCCCGTTTAACAACTTCCCATATATAAAACTTTACCTCCGGACCATTCCGGGACTCCTCGTGACGTCCGGGATCTCATCCGGGACTCCGAACAACATTCGGTAATCACATACTTGTCTTCCTGATAACCCTAGCGTCACCGAACCTTAAGTGTGTAGACCCTACGGGTTCGGGAGACATGCAGACATGACCGAGACTCTCCGGTCAATAACCAACAGCGGGATCTGGATACCCATGTTGGCTCCCACATGCTCCTCAATGATGTCATCGGATGAACCACGATGTCGAGGATTCGATCAAACCCCGTATACAATTCCCTTTGTCAATCGGTACGTTACTTGCCCGAGACCCGATCGTCGGTATCCCAATACCTTGTTCAGTCTCGTTACCGGCAAGTCACTTTACTCGTACCGTAATGCATGATCCCGTGACCAAACACTTGGTCACCTTGAGCTCATTATGATGATGCATTACCGAGTGGGCCCAGAGATACCTCTCCGTCATACGGAGTGACAAATCCCAGTCTCGATCCGTGTCAACCCAACAGACACTTTCGGAGATACCTGTAATGCACCTTTATAGTCACCCAGTTACGTTGTGACGTTTGGTACACCCAAAGCATTCCTACCGTATCCGGGAGTTACACGATCTCATGGTCTAAGGAAAAGATACTTGACATTGGAAAAGCTCTAGCAAACGAACTAACCGACCTTTGTGCTATGCTTAGAATTGGGTCTTGTCCATCACATCATTCTCCTAATGATGTGATCCCGTTATCAACGACATCCAATGTCCATAGCCAGGAAACCATGACTATCTGTTGATCACAACGAGCTAGTCAACTAGAGGCTCACTAGGGACATATTGAGGTCTATGTATTCACACGTGTATTACGATTTCCGGATAATACAGTTATAACATAAATAAAAGACTATTATCATGAACAAAGAAATATAATAATTATACTTTTATTATTGCCTCTAGGGCATATTTCCAACAGTCTCCCACTTGCACTAGAGTCAATAATCTAGTTACATTGTGATGAATCGAACACCCACAGAGTTCTGGTGTTGATCATGTTTCGCTCGCGAGAGAGGTTTAGTCAACGGATCTGCGACATTCAGATCCGTATGTACTTTGCAAATTTCTATGTCTCCATCTTGAACATTTTCACGGATGGAGTTGAAACGACGCTTGATATGCCTGGTCTTCTTGTGAAATCTGGGCTCCTTCGCAAGGGCAATAGCTCCAGTATTGTCACAGAAAAGTTTGATCGGCCCCGACGCATTGGGTATGGCTCCTAGGTCGGTGATGAACTCCTTCACCCAAATAGCTTCATGCGCTGCCTCCGAGGCTGCCATGTACTCCGCTTCACATGTAGATCCCGCCATGACGCTCTGCTTGCAGCTGCACCAGCTTACTGCTCCACCATTCAACATATACACGTATCCGGTTTGTGACTTAGAGTCATCCGGATCTGAGTCGAAGCTAGCGTCGACGTAACCCTTTACGACGAGCTCTTCGTCTCCTCCATAAACGAGAAACATGTCCTTTGTCCTTTTCAGGTACTTCAGGATATTCTTGACCGCTGTCCAGTGTTCCTTGCCGGGATTACCTTGGTATCTTGCTACCAAACTCACGGCAAGGTTTACATCAGGTCTGGTACACAGCATGGCATACATAATAGATCCTATGGCCGAAGCATAGGGGATGAGACTCATCTCTTCTTTATCTTTTGCCGTGGTCGGTGACTGAGCCGAGCTCAATCTCACACCTTGTAACATAGGCAAGAACCCTTTCTTGGACTGATCCATTTTGAACCTTTTCAAAATCTTATCAAGGTATGTGCTTTGTGAAAGACCTATGAGGCGTCTCGATCTATCTCTATAGATCTTGATGCCTAATATATAAGCAGCTTCTCCAAGGGCCTTCATTGAAAAACACTTATTCAAGTAGGCCTTAATGCTGTCCAGAAATTCTATATTATTTCCCATCAAGAGTATGTCATCTACATATAATATGAGAAATGCTACAGAGCTCCCACTCACTTTCTTGTAAACGCAGGCTTCTCCATAAGTCTGCATAAACCCAAACGCTTTGATCATCTCATCAAAGCGAATATTCCAACTCCGAGATGCTTGCACCAGCCCATAAATGGATCACTGGAGCTTGCATACTTTGTTAGCGTTCTTAGGATCGACAAAACCTTCCGGTTGTATCATATACAGCTCTTCCTTAAGATGCCCGTTAAGGAATGCCGTTTTGACGTCCATCTACCATATCTCATAATCATAGTATGCGCCAATTGCTAACATGATTCAGACGGACTTAAGCTTCGCTACGGGAGAGAAAGTCTCATCGTAGTCAATCCCTTGAACTTGTCGATAACCCTTAGCGACAAGTCGAGCTTTATAGATGGTGACATTACCATCCGCGTCCGTCTTCTTCTTAAAGATCCATTTGTTTTCTATCGCTCGCCGATCATCGGGCAAGTCAGTCAAAGTCCATACTTTGTTTTCATACATGGATTCTGTCTCGGATTTCATGGCTTCAAGCCATTTGTTGGAATCTGGGCCCGCCATCGCTTCTTCATAGTTCGAAGGTTCACTGTTGTCTAACAACATGATTTCCAGGACAGGGTTGCCGTACCACTCTGGTGCGGAACGTGTCCTTGTGGACCTACGAAGTTCAGTAGCAACTTGATCCGAAGTACCTTGATCATCATCATTATTTTCCTCTTCAGTTGGTGTAGGCATCACAGGAACATCTTCCTGAGCTGCACTACTGTCCCGCTCAAGAGGTAGTACTTCATCGAGTTCTACTTTCCTCCCACTTACTTCTTTCGAGAGAAACTCTTTTTCCAGAAAGGATCCGTTCTTAGCGACAAAGATCTTGCCCTCGGATCTTAAGTAGAAGGTATACCCAATGGTTTCCTTAGGGTATCCTATGAAGATGCATTTTTCCGACTTGGGTTCGAGCTTCTCAGGTTGAAGTTTCTTGACATAAGCATCGCATCCCCAAACTTTCAGAAATGACAGCTTAGGTTTCTTCCCAAACCATAATTCATACGGTGTCGTCTCAACGGATTTTGACGGTGCCCTATTTAAAGTGAATGTAGCTGTCTCTAGAGCGTATCCCCAAAAAGATAGTGGTAAATCGGTAAGAGACATCATAGACCGCACCATATCTAATAGAGTGCGATTACGACGTTCGGACACACCGTTACGCTGAGGTGTTCCAGGCGGCGTGAGTTGTTAAACAATTCCACATTTCCTTAAGTGTGTACCAAATTCGTGACTTAAGTATTCTCCTCCATGATCTGATCGTAGGAATTTTATCTTTCGGTCACGTTGATTCTCTACCTCATTCTGAAATTCCTTGAACTTTTCAAAGGTCTCAGACTTGTGTTTCATTAAGTAGACATACCCATATCTACTTAAGTCATCAGTGAGAGTGAGAACATAACGATATCCTCCGCGAGCCTCAACGCTCATTGAACCGCACACATCGGTATGTATGATTTCCAACAAGTTGGTTGCTCGCTCCATTGTTCCGGAGAACGGAGTCTTGGTCATCTTGCCCATGAGGCATGGTTCGCATGTGTCAAATGATTCATAATCAAGAGACTCTAAAAGTCCATCGGCATGGAGCTTCTTCATGCGCTTGACACCAATGTGACCAAGGCGGCAGTGTCACAAGTATGTGGGACTATCGTTATCAACTTTACATCTTTTGGTATTCACGCTATGAATATGTGTAACACTACGTTCGAGATTCATTAAGAATAAACCATTGACCATCGGAGCATGACCATAAAACATATCTCTCATATAAATCGAACAACCATTATTCTCAGACTTAAATGAGTAGCCATCTCATATTAAACGAGATCCAGATACAATGTTCATGCTCAAACTTGGCACCAAATAACAATTATTAAGGTTCAAAACTAATCCCGTAGGTAAATGTAGAGGTAGCGTGCCGACGGCGATCACATCGACTCTGGAACCATTCCCGACGCGCATCGTCACCTCGCCCTTCGCCAGTCTCTGCTTATTCCGTAGCTCCTGCTGTGAGTTACAAATATGAGCAACGACACCGGTATCAAATACCCAGGAGTTACTATGAGTACTGGTAAGGTACACATCAATTACATGTATATCGAATATACCTTTAGTGTTGCCGGCCTTCTTATCCGCTAAGTATTTGGGGCAGTTCCGCTTCCAGTGACCCTTCCCCTTGCAATAAAAGCACTCAGTCTCAGGCTTGGGTCCATTCTTTGACTTCTTCCCGGCAACTGGCTTACCGGGCGCGACAACCTCTTTGCCGTCCTTCTTGAAGTTCTTCTTACCCTTGCCCTTCTTGAACTTAGTGGTCTTATTGACCATCAATACTTGATGTTCTTTCTTGATTTCAACCTCTGCTGACCTCAACATAGAAAATACTTCAGGAATGGTCTTTACCATCCCCTGCATATTGTAGTTTATCACAAAGCTCTTGTAGCTTGGTGGGAGCGACTGAAGGATTCTGTCAATGACTGCCTCATCAGGGAGGTTAATATTCAGCTGGGTCATACGGTTGTGCAACCCAGACATCTTGAGTATGTGCTCACTGACAGAACTATTTTCCTCCATCTTACAACTATAGAACTTGTCGGAGATGTCATATCTCTTGACCCGGGCGTGAGCTTGGAAAACTAGTTTCAGCTCCTCGAACATCTCATATGCTCCGTGATTCTCAAAACGCTTTTGGAGCCCCGGTTCTAAGCTGTAAAGCATGCCGCACTGAACGAGGGAGTAATCATCAGCACGAGACTGCCAAGCATTCATAATGTCTTGGTTCTCTGGGACGGGAGCGTCACCTAGCGGTCCTTCTAGGACATATTGTTTCCTGGCAGCTATGAGGATGATCCTCAGGTTCCGGACCCAGTCCGTATAGTTGCTGCCATCATCTTTCAGCTTGGTTTTCTCTAGGAACGCGTTGAAGTTCATGTTGACATGAGCGTTGGCCATTTGATCTACAAGACATATTTGCAAAGGTTTTAGACTAAGTTCATGATAATTAAGTTCTAATCAAATTATGAACTCCCACTCAGATTAGACATCCCTCTAGTCATCTAAGTGTTACACGATCCGAGTCGACTAGCCCGTGTCCGATCATCACGTGAGACGGACTAGTCATCATCGGTGAACATTCTCATGTTGATCGTATCTTCCATACGACTCGTGTTCGACCTTTCGGTCTTCGTGTTCCGAGGCCATGTCTGTACATGCTAGGCTCGTCAAGTTAACCCTAAGTGTTTTTTGCTGTGTAAAACTGTCTTACACCCGTTGTATGTGAACGTAAGAATCCATCACACCCGATCATCACGTGGTGCTTAGAAGCGACGAACTTTAGCAACGGTGCACAGTTAGGGGAGAACACTTCTTGAAATTGTTGTAAGGGATCATCTTATTTACTACCGTCGTCCTAAGTAAACAAGATGCATAAAACATAATAAACATCACATGCAATTATATAAAGTAGTGACATGATATGGCCAATATCATATAGCTCCTTTGACCTTCATCTTCGGGGCTCCATGATCATCTTGTCACCGGCATGACACCATGATCTCCATCATCGTGTCTTCATGAAGTTGTCACGCCAACGACTACTTCTACTTCTATGACTAACGCGTTTAGCAATAAAGTAAAGTAGTTTACATGGCGTTCTTCAATGACACGCAGGTCATACAAAAAATAAAGACAACTCCTATGGCTCCTGCCGGTTGTCATACTCATCGACATGCAAGTCGTGAATCCTATTACAAAGAACATGATCTCATACATCACAATTCATCATTCATCACAACTTCTGGCCATATCACATCACATGATCAATCGCTGCAAGAACAAGTTAGACGTCCTCTAATTGTTGTTGCATCTTTTACGTGGCTGCAATTGGGTTCTAGCAAGAACGTTTTCTTACCTACGAATAACCACAACGTGATTTTGTCAACTTCTATTTACCCTTCATAAGGACCCTTTTCATCGAATCCGCTCCAACTAAAATGGGAGAGACAGACACCCGCCAGCCACCTTATGCAACTAGTGCATGTCAATCGGTGGAACCGGTCTCACGTAAGCGTACATGTAAGGTTGGTCCGGGCCGCTTCATCCCACAATTCCGTTGAAGCAAGAAAAGACTAGTAGTGGCAAGTAAGTTGACAAGATCCACGCCCACAACAAAATTGTGTTCTACTCGTGCAAAGAGAACTACGCATAGACCTAGCTCATGATGCCACTGTTGGGGAACGTTGCAGAAAATTAAAATTTTTCCTACGGTTTCACCAAGATCCATCTATGAGTTCATCTAAGCAACGAGTCAAGGGGAAGAGTTTGCATCTACATACCACTTGTAGATCGAGTGCGGAAGCGTTCAAGGGGATGGTGATGATGGAGTCGTACTCGTCATGATTCGGATCACCGATGACCAAGTGCTGAACGGACAGCACCTCCACGTTCAACACACGTACGGCACGGTCGACGTCTCCTCCGTCTTGATCCAGCAAGGAGGAAGGAGAGGTTGAGGAAGGCAGTTCCAAGGGCAGCACGACGGCGTGGTGCAGTTGGTGCAGCAGTATTCAGACAGAGCTTCGCCGAGCACGTACGAAGGAGGAGAGGTGTTGGGGAGGGGAGGGGCTGCGCCTTGAGTTGTGGTGTGCAGCAGCCCTCCCCTCACCCCTCTATATATAGGAGGAGAGGGGCAAGGGGGCCGACCCTCTAGGGGAAACCCTAGAGGGGGGCGGCGGCCAAAGGGTGGGGGGCTTGCCCCCCAAGCAAGGGGGGTGCGCCCCCTTTA
>NC_041389.1:698578344-698644970 GCF_002162155.2 Triticum dicoccoides | reverse complement strand
CTGGCTGCTATCCCTACGCAGCCCAAGTGGCCCCCCGGGAGGGGTGGTCCCTCCCGGTGGACCCCCGGAACCTTTCCGGTGGTCCCGGTACAATACCGGTATGACCCCGAAACTTTCCGGTGCCCGTTTAACAACTTCCCATATATAAAACTTTACCTCCGGACCATTCCGGGACTCCTCGTGACGTCCGGGATCTTATCCGGGACTCCGAACAACATTTGGTAATCACATACTTGTCTTCCTGATAACCCTAGCGTCACCGAACCTTAAGTGTGTAGACCCTACGGGTTCGGGAGACATGCAGACATGACCGAGACTCTCCGGTCAATAACCAACAGCGGGATCTAGATACCCATGTTGGCTCCCACATGCTCCTCGATGATGTCATCGGATGAACCACGATGTCGAGGATTCGATCAAACCCCGTATACAATTCCCTTTGTCAATCGGTACGTTACTTGCCCGAGACCCGATCGTCGGTATCCCAATACCTTGTTCAGTCTCGTTACCGGCAAGTCACTTTACTCGTACCGTAATGCATGATCCCGTGACCAAACACTTGGTCACCTTGAGCTCATTATGATGATGCATTACCGAGTGGGCCCAGAGATACCTCTCCGTCATACGGAGTGACAAATCCCAGTCTCGATCCGTGTCAACCCAACAGACACTTTCGGAGATACCTGTAATGCACCTTTATAGTCACCCAGTTACGTTGTGACGTTTGGTACACCCAAAGCATTCCTACGGTATCTGGGAGTTACACGATCTCATGGTCTAAGGAAAAGATACTTGACATTGGAAAAGCTCTAGCAAACGAACTAACCGACCTTTGTGCTATGCTTAGAATTGGGTCTTGTCCATCACATCATTCTCCTAATGATGTGATCCCGTTATCAACGACATCCAATGTCCATAGCCAGGAAATCATGACTATCTGTTGATCACAACGAGCTAGTCAACTAGAGGCTCACTAGGGACATATTGAGGTCTATGTATTCACATGTGTATTATGATTTCTGGATAATACAGTTATAGCATGAACAAAAGACTATTATCATGAACAAAGAAATATAATAATTATACTTTTATTATTGCCTCTAGGGCATATTTCCAACACTACACACTTAAGGTTCGGTGACGCTAGAGTTGCTATGGGAAATAGTACCGAAGGTAGTTCGGAGTCCCGGATGTGATCCCGGACGTCACGAGGAGCTCCAGAATGGTCCGGCGGTGAAGATCGATATATTGGACGAAGGGTAGTGGAGTCCGGAAGTGTTCCGGGATACCAGGCTATGGCTAGCATGACCGAAAGGTGTTTCGGGAGCCCCGGCAAGTGTTGGAGGGCCTCATGGGCCAAAGGGGAAGGGGCAAACCAGCCCACTAAGGGGTGGTGCGCCCCCCACACTCTTTCCCATGTTACTTGGGGAGGTGGGGAGCCTCCACCTGGCTTGGGAGGCAAGCCTCCACCTACTTGGCTTGGGGGACAAGTCTCCCTAGGATTTTCCCTAGGGAGATCCAATCTGCTTGGCCGCCGCCCCTAGGGAAAACCCTAGGGCGCCTCCCCCTCTCCCCTTGCCCCTATATATAGTGGAGGGGTGCGAGGGCAGCAATACCTCTTCCCTGGCGCAGCCCTCCCTCCTCCTACACCTCCTCCTCCTCCATAGTGCTTGGCGAAGCCCTGCTGGAGAACCACGAGCTCCATTGCCACCATGCCGTCGTGCTGCTGGAGTTCTCCCTCAACTTCTCCTCTCCCCTTGCTGGACCAAGAAGGAGGAGACGTCCCCAGGCTGTACGTGTGTTGAACGCGGAGGCGCCGTCCGTTCGGCGCTTAGATCGGAATCGACCGCGATCTAAATCGCTGCGAGTACGACTCCACCAACCGCGTTCTTGCAACGCTTCCGTTTAGCGATCTACAAGGGTATGTAGATGCACTCCCCTTCCCCTCGTTGCTAGATTACTCCATAGATTGATCTTGGTGATGCGTAGAAAATTTTGAATTTCTGCTACGTTCCCCAACAGTGGCATCATGAGCTAGATCTATGCGTAGTTTCTATGCACGAGTAGAACACAAAGCAGTTGTGGGCGTCGATTTTGTCAATTTACTTGCCGTTACTAGTCTTATCTTGATTTGGCGGCATCGGGGGATGAAGCGGCCCAGACCGGCCTTACACGTACACTTACGTGAGACAGGTTCCACCGACTGACATGCACTTGTTGCATAAGGTGGCTAGCGGGTGCCAGTCTCTCCCACTTTAGTCGGATCGGATTCGATGAAAAGGGTCCTTATGAAGGGTAAATAGTAATTGGCATATCACGTTGTGGTTTTTGCGTAGGTAAGAAACGTTCTTGCTAGAAACCCATAGCAGCCATGTAAAACATGCAAACAACAATTAGAGGACGTCTAACTTGTTTTTGCAGGGTATGCTATGTGATGTGATATGGCCAAAAGAATGTGATGAATGATATGTGATGTATGATATTGATCATGTTCTTGTAATAGGAATCACGACTTGCATGTCGATGAATATGATAACCGGCAGGAGCCATAGGAGTTGTCTTAATTTATTGTATGACCTGCGTGTCATTGAACAACGCCATGTAATTACTTTACTTTATTGCTAATCCGTTAGCTATAGTAGTAGGAGTAATTAGTTGGCGAGACAACTTCATGGAGACACGATGATGGAGATCATGATGATGGAGATCATGGTGTCATGCCGGTGACGAAGATGATCATGGCGCCCCGAAGATGGAGATCAAAGGAGCAAAATGATATTGGCCATATCATGTCACTATTTGATTGCATGTGATGTTTATCATGTTTTACATCTTATTTGCTGAGAACGAGGGTAGCTTAAATAAGATGATCCCTCATTAAAATTTCAAGAAAGTGTCCCCCCTAACTGTGCACCGTTGCGAAAGTTCGTTGTTTCAAAGCACCAAGTGATGATCGGTTGTGATAGATTCTAACATTCATATACAACGGGTGTAAGCCAGATTTACACACGCGAAACACTTAGGTTGACTTGACAAGCCTAGCATGTACAGACATGGCCTCGGAACACAAGAGACCGAAAGGTCGAGCATGAGTCGTATAGTAGATATGATCAACATGAAGATATTCACCGATGATGACTAGTCCGTCTCACGTGATGATCGGACATGGCCTAGTTGATTCGGATCATGTAATCACTTAGATGACTAGAGGGATGTCTATCTGAGTGGGAGTTCATAAGATGAACTTAATTATCCTAAACATAGTCAAAAGGTTTTTTGCAAATTATGTCATAGCTTGCGCTTAAGTTCTACCTTTTTAGATATGTTCCTAGAGAAAATTTAGTTGAAAGTTGATAGTAGCAATTATGCGGACTGGGTCCGTAAACTGAGGATTGTCCTCATTGCTGCGTAGAAGGCTTATGTCCTTAATGCACCGCTCGATGTGCTGAACCTCAAACGTCGTCTGTGGATGTTGCGAACATTTGACATACACATTTTGATAACTACGTGATAGTTCAGTTAAACGGTTTAGAATTGAGGCACCGAAGACGATTTCGAAACATCGCGGAACATATGAGATGTTTCGGGGGCTGAAATTGGGATTTCAGGCTCGTGCCCACGTCAAGAAGTATAAGACCTCCGCCAATTTTCTTAGCCTGCAAACTAAGGGATAAAAGCTCAATCGTTGAGCTTGTGCTCAAAATTGTCTAAGTACAACAATCACTTGAATCGAGTGGGAGTTGATCTTCCAGATGAGATAGTGATGTTTCTCCAAAGTCATTGCCACCAAGCTACTAGAGCTTCGTGATGAACTATAACATATCAGGGATAGATATGATGATCCTTGAAATATTCGCGATGTTTGACACCGCGAAAGTAGAAATCAAGAAGGAGCATCAATTGTTGATGGTTAGTGAAACCACTAGTTTCAAGAAGGGCAAGGGCAAGAAGGGATACTTCATGAAACGGCAAATCAGCTGCTGCTCTGGTGAAGAAACCCAAGATTGAACCCAAACCCGAGACTAAGTGCTTCTGTAATAAGGGGAATGGTCACTGGAGCAGAATTACCCTAGATACTTGGTAGATAAGAAGGCAGACAAGGTCGATAGAAGTATATTGGATATACATTACATTAATGTATACTCTACTAGTACTCCTAGTAGCACCATGGTAATAGATACCGGTTCGGTTGCTAGGTGTTAGTAACTCGAAATAAAAGGCTACGGAATAAACGGAGACTAGCTAAAGGCGAGGTGACGATATGTGTTGGAAGTATTTCCAAGGTTGATGTGATCAAACGTCGCACGCTCCCTCTACCATCGGGATCGGTGTTAGACCTAAATAATTATTATTTGGTGTTTGCGTTGAGCATAGACATGATTGGATTATGTCTATCGCAATACGGTTATTCATTTAAGGAGAATAATGGTTAATCTGTTTATTTGAATAATACCTTCAATGGTCTTGCACCTAAAATGAATGGTTTATTGAATCTCGATCGTAGTGATACACATGTTCATGCCAAAAGATATAAGATAGTAATGATAGTACCACCTACTTGTGGCACTGCCATGTAAGTCATATTGGTATAAAACGCATGAAGAAGCTCCATGTTGATGGATCTTTGGACTCACACGTTTTTTGAAAAGTTTGAGACATGCGAATCATGTCTATTGGTGTATACGCATGAAGAAACTCCATGCAGATGGATCGTTTGGACTCACTTGATGTTGAATCACTTGACACATGCAAATCATACCACATGGGCAAGATGACTGAAAAGTCTCGGTTTCAGTAAGATGGAACAAGAAAGCAGCTTGTTGGAAGTAATACATTTTGATGTGTACAGTCTAATGAGTGTTGAGGCATGCAGTGGATATCGTTATGTTCTTACTTCACAGATGATTTGAATAGATTCTGAGTATGTTTACTCGAGGAAACACAAATCTGAATTATTGAAAGGTTCAAGCAATTTCAGAGTGAAGTTGAAGATCGTCGTGACAAAAGGATAAAATGTCTATGATATGATCATAGAGATGAGTATCTGAGTTATGAGTTTGGTATACAATTAAGACATTGTGGAAATTATTTCACAACTAATACCGCCTGGAACACCATAGTGTGATGGTGTGTCCGAACATCATAGATGCACCCTATTGGATATGGGGCATACCATGATGTCTCTTATCGAATTACCACTACCGTTTATGGGTTAGGCATTAGAGACAACCGCATTCACTTTAAATAGGGCACCACGTAATTTCGTTGAGATGACACCGTATGAACTATGGTTTAGAGAAACCTAAGCTGTCATTTCTTGAAAGTTTGGGGCTGCGACGCTTATGTGAAAAAGTTTCATCCTGATAAGCTCGAACCCAAAGCGGATAAATGCATCTTCATAGAATACCCAAACAGTTGGGTATACCTCCTATTTCAGATCCGGAAACAAAAGTGACTGTTTCTAGAAACGGGTCCTTTCTCGAGGAAAAGTTTCTCTTGAAAGAATTGAGTGGGAGGAAGGTGGAGACTTGATAAGGTTATTGAACCATCACTAGTGTGTAGAAGGGCACAGGAAGTTGTTCCTGTGACGCCTACACCAATTGAAGTAGAAGCTTATGATAGTGATCATGAAACTTCGGATCAGGTCACTACCAAACCTCGTAGGTCGACAAGGATGTGTACTACTTCAGAGTAGTACAGTAATCATGTCTTGAAGGTCATGTTGCTAGACAACAATGAACCTACGAGCTATGGAGAAGCGATGGTGGGCCCGGATTCCGACGAATGGCTCAAGGCCATAAATCCGAGAGAGGATCCATGTATAAAACAAAGTGTAGACTTTGTAAGAACTACTCGATGGTCGTAAAGCTGTTGAGTATAGATGGATTTTAAAAGGAAGACAGACAATGATGGTAAGTGTCACCATTAAGAAATCTCGACTTGTCGCTAAGATGTTTTCCGACAAGTTCAAGGAGTTGACTACGATGAGACTTTCTCACTCATAGCGATGCTAAGAGTCTGTTGGAATTATATTAGCAGTTACTGCATTATTTATGAAATCTTGCAGATAGGATGTAAAAAAACATTGTTTCCTCGACGATTTTCTTGAGGAAAGGTTGTATGTGATACAACCAGAAGGTTTTGTCAATCCTGAAAGATGCTAACAAGTATGCAAAGCTCCAGTAATCCTTCTAAGGACTGGAGTAAGCATCTCGGAGTTGGAATATACGCTTTGATGATCAAAGATTTTGGGTTTATACAAAGTTTATGAGAAACTTGTATTTCCAAAGAAGTGAGTGGGAGCACTATAGCATTTCTGATGAGTATATGTTGTTGAAATATTGTTGATCAGAAATAATGTAGAATTTCTGGAAAGCATAAAGGGTTATTTGAAAAGTGTTTTTCAATGGAAACCTTGGATTAAGCTATTGAAAATTGAGCATCAAGATCTATAAGGATAGATCAAAACGCTTAATAGTACTTTCAAACAAACACATACCATGACAAGATTTTGAAGGTTTTCAAAATAGATCGGCAAAGAAGGAGTTCTTGGTTGTGTTGTATGGTGTGAGTATTGAGTAAGACTCAAGACATGACCACGGCAGAAGAAAGAGGAAGGACAAAGGTCGTCCCCTATGCTTTTGTCATAGGCTCTATACGGTATGCCATGCTGAGTATCGCACCTGATGTGTGCCTTGCCACATGTCTGGCAAGAGGGTACAAAGGTGATCAAGGAGTGGATCACCAGATAGCGGTCAAAATTATCCTTAGAGGAATAAGGACATGTTTCTCAGTTATGGAGGTGGTAAAAGAGTTCGTCGTAAAGGGTTACGCCGATGCAAACTTTGACACTAATCTGGATTATTCTGAGTAGTAAACCGGATTCATATAGTAGAACAGTTATTTGGAATAGCTCCAAATAGAGCGTGGTAGCTGCATCTAGGAGATGACATAGAGATTTGTAAAGCACACACGGATCTGAAAGATTCAGACCCATTGACTAATAACCTCTCTCACAAGCATAACATGATCAAACCTAGAACTCATTGAGTGTTAATCACATAGTGATGTGAACTAGATTATTGATTCTAGTAAACTCTTTGGATGTTGGTCACATGGCGATGTGACCTGTGAGTGTTAATCACATGGCGATGTGAACTAGATTATTGACTCTAGTGCAAGTGGGAGACTTTTGGAAATATGCCTAGAGGCAATAATAAATTAGTTATCATTATTATTATATTTCCTTGTTCATGATAATCGTTTATTATCCATGCTATAATTGTATTGATAGGAAACTCAGATACATGTGTGGATACATAAACAACACCATGTCCCTAGTAAGCCTCTAGTTGACTAGCTTGTTGATCAATAGATGGTTACGGTTTCCTGACCATGTACATTGGATGTCGTTGATAACGGGATCACATGATTAGGAGAATGATGTGATGGACAAGACCCAATCCTAAGCCTAGCACAGAGATCATGTAGTTCGTATGCTAAAGCTTTTCTAATGTCAAGTATCATTTCCTTAGACCATGAGATTGTGCAACTCCCGGATACCGTAGGAGTGCTTTGGGTGTACCAAACGTCACAATGTAACTGGGTGGCTATAAAGGTGCACTACGGGTATCTCCGAAAGTGTCTGTTGGGTTGGCACGAATCGAGACTGGGATTTGTCACTCCGTGTGACAGAGAGGTATCTCTGGGCCCACTCGGTAGGACATCATCATAATGTGCACAATGTGACCAAGGGGTTGATCACGGGATGATGTGTTACGCAACGAGTAAAGAGACTTGCCGGTAACGAGATTGAACAAGGTATCGGGATACCGACGATCGAATCTCGGGCAAGTACAAATACCGCTAGACAAAGGGAATTGAATACGGGATTGATCGAATCCCCGATATCATGGTTCATCCGATGAGGTCATCGTGGAACATGTGGGAGCCAATATGGGTATCCAGATCCCGCTATTGGTTATTGGCCAGAGAGGTGTCTTGGTCATGTCTGCATGGTTCCCGAACCCGTAGGGTCTACACACTTAAGGTTCGGTGATGCTAGAGTTGTTATGGGAAATAGTATGTGGTTACCGAAGGTAGTTCGGAGTCCCAGATGTGATCCCGGACATCATGAGGAGCTCCGGACTGGTCCGGCGGTGAAGATCGATATATTGGACAAAGGGTATTGGAGTCCGGAAGTGTTTCGGGGGTACCAGGCTATGGCCAGCATGACCGAAAGGTGTTTCGGGAGCCCCGACAAGTGTTGGAGGGCCTCATGGGCCAAAGGGGAAGGGGCAAACCAGCCCACTAAGGGGTGGTTCGCCCCCCGCACCCTTTCCCACGTTACTTGGGGAGGTGGGGCGCCTCCACCTGGCTTCGGAGGCAAGCCTCCACCTACTTGGCTTGGGGGGCAAGTCTCCCTAGGATTTTCCCTAGGGAGATCCAATCTGCTTGGCCGCCGCCCCCTAGAGGAAACCCTAGGGCGCCTCCCCCTCTCCCCTTGCCCCTATATATAGTGGAGGGGTGGGAGGGCAGCAATACCTCTTCCCTGGCGCAGCCCTCCCTCCTCCTACACCTCCTCCTCCTCCATAGTGCTTGGCGAAGCCCTGCTGGAGAACCACGAGCTCCATCGCCACCATGCCGTCGTGCTGCTGGAGTTCTCCCTCAACTTCTCCTCTCCCCTTGCTGGATCAAGAAGGAGGAGACGTCCCCGGGCTGTTCGTGTGTTGAACGCAGAGGCGCCGTCCGTTCGGCGCTTAGATCGGAATCGACCGCAATCTGAATCGCTGCGAGTACGACTCCACCAACCGCGTTCTTGCAATGCTTCTGCTTAGCGATCCACAAGGGTATGTAGATGCACTCCCCTTCCCCTCGTTGCTTGATTACTCCATAGATTGATCTTGGTGATGCGTAGAAAATTTTGAATTTCTTCTACGTTCCCCAACACCCGTCTCCGACTCTCTTAATGAGTCCCGCACGCAAAGCTTCCCTTCCTGCAATGATAGCTCGCCGTGTAGCAGATGCAGACTTTGGCACCGTGGCATGCATAAAATCTGTATCTGGGAAGTAGCGACCTTTAAGAACCCTCGCGCACAGAGAATTAGGGTTAGTCATAAACCGCCAACCGTGCTTTCCGAGTAGAGCAAGATTAAACTGATGAGGGTCCCGAAAACCCATTCCTCCTTTGCACTTTGGTCTCGCCAGATTATTCTAGGAGACCCAATGCAATGCATTCTTGTCAATAGAGCTGCTCCAAAAATATTTCGCCATTGGTGAAGTCAGGCTCTTGCAAACCTTTTTCGATAGTAAGAATGTGCTCATCGAATATGTGGGAATAGCCTGAACCACAGATTTCAACAAGGTTTCACGACCTGCGCATGCAAGTAATTTTTCAGACTATCCCTGTATCCTTCCGCGAGCTCTCTCCCCAATATGATCGAAGGTCCCGCTCGTGATGCGAACGACCGCCGTGGGCAGTCCCAGGTAACGCTCACTGAAAGCCTCAACGTCGTTGGTGAGGACGCCTTTCAAATGATGCTTGAGCTGGGCTGGTGTATTCGAACTGAAGTAGATGGCGCTCTTAGCTCGATTAACACACTGACCCGAAGCTTCACCATATATTCTCAAAATCTCATTAAGTCTAGCCGCACTCTGGGTGTTTGCACTGATGAAGATCAAACTGTCATCTGTGAATAGCAAGTGTGTCACCCAATGTGATCGATAGCTAACTCTTATGCCTCTGTCAATGTATCCGACATTGTAGTACTTCAACAAAGAAGACAGACCCTCCGCATATAGCAAAAAAAGGAACGGCTACGTCGTGTCACCTTGCCTCAATCCTCGTGAGGGAGTGAAAAAGGGCAGTAGCTCTCCGTTAACACGAACAGAGAAACGTACTGACGATACGCACTTCATAATTAACCGGACAAAGACAATGTTGAAACCCAACTTTATCAGACTAGCCTCAAGAAAGTGCCACTCGACTCGGTCGTACGCTTTCATCATGTCTAGTTTGATTGCACAAGCGTAGTTTTTTCCTTTCTTCCGCTTCCTCATTGTGTGCACACTTTCATATGCCACTAAGACATTATCAGTTATCAGACGTCCAGGAACAAAAGCGCTTTGCTCTTCACTGATGATCTCATCCATGAATGCCCTCATTCGGTTAGTCACACATTTTGAAGCAATCTTGTACAGAACCGAACACAAAGCAATAGGTCTATATTGTGAGATGTACTGAGGGTGTCGTACCTTGGGAATCAAAGTGATTGAGGTGTCATTCAATCCCACTAGTAGTTCTCCTCCATTCAAAAGTCCAGAACCGCCGCGATTACAACATCACCCAATAAACTCCAATGACGCTGATAAAACCCCGCAGTGAAACCATCCACTCCCGGTGCTTTGAAGGGTGCCATTTGGAACAAAGTTGTTCTGACCTCCGCCGCAGTAAAGGCCTTCGTAAGTTGCACGTTCATATCATCCGTGACCTTCACTGGCACATTGAAAGAACATGCGGTGCCCTCATGTTTGATTTTGGTAATTGATGATAATCTCTATGGACTAATGGTTGTCTTGAGTTATATTTGAAGGATTTGTATATAGGTTTTTCTTGAAGTCCATGTGTTGGTTTCAAGGAGTTTATGAGTTGACCAAGGTGGTATTAAGGAATTATCCAAAGATTGGTCATGTGAGTGTTGAGCTTATTGTAAGCATGTCTTGAAGAAGAAGATTGTGTGATCATTCATGTTTACCTTCAAGACATCATCCAAACAAAGAGAGTTGGAAAGATTCAAGGTTGATCAAGACTAAGTCAAGAGTGAATCAAGTTGATCAACTCACAAAGCGTAGAAGATGTACCGAGAGGGATCAAGTGATCCCATGGTATGGTAAGCATTGTCCATTGCACTTTGTGTACTAACCCATGGTCTATGTGAGAGTCTATGTGGGGTTAGGTACGTGTCCATGGGCTTGCGTCAAGAGGAAGATATCATACAACCCATGGAAAGGATGACATCAAGTGGTGATCGTCATCAAGATTGCCGTGTGCAAGTTCAAGTGGAGAATCACGAAGAGATCAAGTGCTTGAAGCTTGCCATCCATTGTGGTGTCAATGGACTTGTGAAGATGTGCCGAAGAGTGGCTCACCCATAGTGGAATATGGGGGAGCAATCATCTAGTCTCCATCGACCCAACGCAATCAAGAAAGGTGGTCCATCTTGAGGAGGACAAGATCGTCATAATCTAGCTCAAGTGGATCATGTGCAAGGCAAAGGTTTGCCCTTGATAGGTTTTCTATTTTACCGGTCTCATGGTGGTAGTTGGGAGACCGGGTTATAGGATCGATAGCCGTACTATCAAGGGGGGCTCTCAAGTGAGTAGCTTGATCGTATCATTCGTCGAGAGCTCAAACCATTGCATCCTTGCATCATGTTTCTTGGTTATTATTTGGTTCTCTTTGTGAGTCTTAGAGCTTATGGTCATCTTGATGACAAGCTTGAGTTCATCGAAAACAGAGTTTGCATGCGCCTTCTATGAAGTTTTCGGTGTTGGAGGTTTTACCGGTATTATCCGAGGAAGGGTTCTCACCATTTTCTTCTGGGACTTTTCTCATTTTCTTATTATTGGTATTTCTATCAAGATTGTGTTAGCCCTTGTCGCTAGCTTTCCAACAAACTTGGTTTCGTCGAATTCGGAGTCCGAATGCAAAAGTTGTGGTAGTTTTGGTGTTCTAAAAAGGCTGCAACGGTACTACCGTGGGTAGGAGCGGAAGTAATTTTTTTACTACCGCCCTTGGGAGCGGTACTACCGCTCTTGGGAGCGGTACTACTGCTTGGAGCAGTACTACCGCGGCTACTTCCATGGCTACTTTCGCTCGGGACCAAAAACTCGTCACAAGTCCAGCGGTGGTAGGCACGAATGTAATTTTTTAGTACCACTCGCAAGCAGTAGTACCGCTACCCTTAGCAGTAGTACCGCTACCCCTAGTGGTAGTACCGTGATGTCAAGCGGTACTACCGCTCGGTGCGGGCTGTGAGCATAAAGGTTGGATTTTTCCCCACCTATAAAAGGGGGTCTTCTTCCCCATTGAACCTCATCCTTTGAGCTCGTGTTCTTCCCCCATTGTTGACCTTCTTAGAGCTTGCTAACTCTCAATCCCTCCATGGATTCTTGCTAGTTTTTGAGGGAAAAGAGAGAGGAGATCTAGATCCACATTTCCACCAATCACTTTCTCCTCTATGTGAGGGGAACCCCTTGGATCTAGATCTTGGAGTTCTTGGTGTTCTCCTTCTTGTTCTTCCTCTCTTTTTCCACCCTAGCATTAGTTGCTTCGGTGGGATTTGAGAGAGAAGGACTTGGGCACTCCGTGTGCCCTTGCCATTGCATTTGGTGCATCAGTTTGAGTTCTCCACGGTGATACATGGAAGTTACAAGTTGAGAAGCTTATTACTCTTGGGTGCTTGGTGCCCTTGAGCTTGTTCCTCTTGGGTGCTTGGGCGCCCTAGACGGTTGGTGGTGTTCGGAGCTCAATCATTGTGGTGCAAAGCTCCGGGCAAGCGTCGGGGTCTCCAATTAGGTTGTGGAGATCGCCCCGAGCAATTTGTCGGGTACCGGTGACTGCCCCCAAGGGTTGCCAAAGTGTACGGGTTCGGTGACCGCCCCCAAGGGTTGCCATTTGTACGGGTTCGGTGACCGTCCTCAAGGGTCCCTTAGTGGAATCACGACATCTTGCATTGTGCGAGGGCGTGAGGAGATTACGCTGGCCCTAGTGGCTTCTTGGGGAGCATTGTGCCTCCACACCGCTCCAAACGGAGATTAGCATCCGCAAGGGTGTGAACTTCGGGATACATCGTCGTCTCCGCGTGCCTCGGTTATCTCTTACCCGAGCTCTTTACTTATGCACTTTACTTTGTGATAGCCATATTGTTTCTTGTCATATATCTTGCTATCACTTAGTTGTTTACCTTGCTTAGCATAAGTTGTTGGTGCACATAGGTGAGCCTAGTTGTTGTAGGTTTTGTGCTTGTCAAATTAACCGCTAGGTTTATTCCGGAATTTGTTCTAGCCTAAAACATAATTATTTTAAAGCGCCTATTCACCCCCCCTCTAGGCGACATCCACGATCTTTCACACATGGTTAAGAAGCTCGGCTGCATCCATGAATCCCTAGGACTGGTACAGATTTTGATAGAATGCCTGAACCTCACTCTTGTCTTCCTCTTCAGTGGCACAAATCGAACCATCAGATCGGCATAGACCCTGAATTGTATTAATATGCTTCCGCTGCGCCGCCTGTGCTTGAAAATATGCCGTGTTACGGTCTCCTTCTCTGAGCCAGGGGATGCGGGACCGTTGTCGAAGACAAATCTCCTCTTGTTGGAGAGCCTCACGCAGCTGGCAAACCACTGTTCTCTCTTCGTCAGTTGGCCCTCGACCCACCGATCGACACCTTAAGTTGTCTAGCCTTTTCTGCAGCTGTCTAACCCGCCTCGTTAAGCAGCCAAATTTGCGGGCCCCCAAGGTTCCAGCATCGCCTTCAGATGTGTCAGTGAATCCGCTATACCCTGGAGGCCCGGTCCTCTATTTGTCTCCTACCAAGAAGCAGCAACAATGCGGTCATAATCCACATGCGACGCCCACACGTTCTCATATCTGAACTGTCGTTTTGCTCTTGACGTGGTCCTCAAATTTTCCTTTATCTCCGCTACAACAAAACAATGATCAGACTCTACCGACGGCAAGTGTCTCACTCTGATATGATGGAAATGTTGTCAGAACTGTTCGTTAGCAAAAACTCTGTCAAGCCTCGCCTTGACATTTGCGTCACCTGATTGCCGATTATCCCAAGTGTACGCTATTCCTGACCACCCCAAATCTTGGAGGGTCACTTCATCGGTGACTTCTCTGAACGCTCTCATTTGTCTCTCTGGCCTAGCTGACCGGCTAAAGTGTTCGTTGGCGTAGAGAGTCTCATTAAAGTCATCCAAGCAAATCCAAGCCTCATGCGGCATGGCATATAAAGTACGCATGAAACGCCAACTGAGATGTCGATCTTCAGCTTGAGGCGCTCCATAAAAACCAGTGAACCTCCATTCAAAAGAATTTTGGTCCTTATATTTTACCGTTGCATCAATATGTCCTGAACTAAAGTTCTTTAGCTCGACAATAACATCATGTGTCCAAAAAAGTCCAATGCCTCCAATAAGGCCTACACTATCTACGGCAAAACACCCGCCGAAGCCTAGGTGCCTCCGCAAGTCCTCAACTCTCTTCCCTTTTATTTTGTTTCCATGATGAAGAGAAGAGTGGGTCCTTCTAGCTTCACAATGCTGCGAAGCTCTCGAACCGCCTCGGAGTTCCCAAGCCCCCGGCAGTTCCATGATAAGCAACTCATTGGGCTGGGCAGGACCGATCACCAGTCTCTGCCGAATTCTCAGGCGTGGGCCTCTTCTTCTTTGGTTCACGTACCACGTTCTCCTCCTCCTCCCTCCCAGCTGCGCTCGGATCATCATCTTCAGTTTGCTCAGCTGCCGTCAATAGCAGTTGTTTTGGCCTGTACACCGCTGTAGGGCCTTCCTTCCTCTTGTAACCTACCTTCTCTTTGTTATTTAGGGGCGAGACCACCTCTTCCCCCCCGTCTGGTTTAGCATTAGTGCTAGATTGCTTTGTCCCCCTTTTGCTACTCTGATCAGAATTTTGTCCTCTGGAAGAATTTTCACTGCTCGCCGGGTATCTATTCTCATCAGGAGCCCTCAAACTCGGCCCAAAAGGAAGCTCACCTTTCTCATCTCTTGAACCTGGATTGGAGCAGTAGAGTTCCGAATGGCCCTGCCGTCCACGGGAGAAGCAGAAGTAGGGATCTGTTCATATTGAATTTCATAGGGATCCACCTTCTTCCTCCTTGCAGAATCAATAAGCACCCATCTCCTGAGCGATTTGTTGACATCCACTGAAACCCTAGCTCGGAGATAGCCCCCATTGTGATCAAACTTTGCAAACTTGACCTCTTTGTCGGTCATCCGTGCGATTGGGAGGCCCCATGCGTCATCTCTCAGGTTGTAGGGAAGGTTAAGAACCCTAGCCCACACCTGCAGCCGATCATACTTGACTTCATCTGGGCGCATGCTCTCCTCAAACTCAGCCAATATGACCGTGTTCTTGTTGATGTGCTAGGGCGATCCCGCCCAAACTCTGTCGCGGTCTCGCTGTGCTTCAAACTCAGCAACAAACATGTTCGTGCCAACTGAGCGGAATTGTAGTCCTCTAGGGTTTCCCCATGCCGGTCGAAGGGCGTTGCCAATGGTGTGTATGTGATACTGATTTCGATGCAGAACCTTCCCCGCCAGCAACCACTTCACCGGAGCACCATCCAGGCGATCATCAATCACGAGGGGAGTCGCCTCCTCCTCTGATATGTCTAGCTTCCCTAGAGCTTCCTCTAGTTTTTCCCTTGCCGATCTGGGTTGGCTCGAGGAGGCGTTCTCCTGCGCTCCTTCCGCCACGGATGGTGTCGCCATCGCCCCGGCCTTCCCCCTAGGGCGGCCCGCCGATGAGATCCGCGGCCGCCGGTCAGTTTCCACGTCGAAACCCTAGCGCCGCCAGAGAGCCCTAGGTTTCAGGGAAAAACCGAACCGTGCACACACCGGCCTCTGTAATAATTAGAATGCACACAGCCAACCCAACATACACACGGAAATACATAAGTGATTAGTAAAGTCATAACAGCTATGCGTAGGTGTGAAAACGAAAAAGAAAAAGGCCCTTATCGATCAGATCAACGATCGACAAACTACAACTGAGATCATATCCGCACCTACCATCGATACCACATTGATGACGAGGATTTTCAACACCAAGGCCTTCAGGAAAAAAGCGACACTCAAGCGCCGCCGTGGCCGGATCCAACCACAAAGATTAGAATCAAAGTTTTTGCCCTGATGAAACACCCCGGACTTATCCGAGCAATGCCTCCAACAAGGTAACGACATAAAAAAACATTGTCATTGCCAGGGATGACCACTCGGGTCTGACCTAGGCTTTCGCCCCAGAGGCGGAGCAGGATTTCCCAAAGCCTAGGGCTAAAACTAAGTATTTATACCACACATACCAGTGCATGTTAGAAGTAACAAATGCACCTTTTTTTGCGGGAATCACAAATTCACTTTAAAAATGATATATGGATTTACCACAAGAGGAAATTTAATAGAACAAATAGTTTAACAATGATGATGTTGGTATTGTTCGATGAAGGCTAGCTGGATGTTGCTTCGAAAAAAATCATACGTACCCTATTCATCTTGGATTTCTATCTTTTTTGCTTTTTTACAAATAACCGAAACAAAATTGACTAAAGTAATACGAGTACAATTTAATCATCTTGGATCTAGGAAAAAGATAGACGACACACTAAAGTAGAAATTACCAGTCTAGCCGGTTGTGGAGACGGAGAAGAACAAGACGTTGCCCGGTTGTTGAGATGGAAAAGACCAGAAGGTTGGACTTGGAGGGGGCTGCTCCGACGAAGCGACGAGGCCATGCGCAGGTCTGTCGAGCCATTGAGGGGAACGCCTGGAGCGGCGCACGGAACAAGGCAACTATTGTTTTGTCTGATCGGTCTAATCGTCGGGCAATCGATTCCTTTGGAATCTCAACTGACCAACGATCAAATGTGGGCGTGATTTTTTTTGGCAATAACGTTTTTTTAGGGGAAAACGTTTTTTTGTTGGCTTCATGCTGCTTACCTATGCAGAGTTAGTTGGGCCGCGAGCCTGAGAAGGTACATCGGCTGAGCGGCTGAGGCCTGGAGCTGGGCAATCACGCCTGGGGCTGGGCCTCTTAAAATCTGAAAATCTGAAAAATTTCTTTTGGAACCATAGCACTAGTTGGGCCACGCCCTGGGGCTATAACCCCGGTTGCCATAGGCCCAATTTCACCCCTGTTTCGCCCCGAAGCAAGAGACTGGGAGAACAACTAGTTAACGAGCGCTCCTTCGGAAGCCTCACAACGATTAGCGTCACTTGGCGCGCTCTCAGCCATTTGCCACGCGTCGCGTTTTGGACGCTCTCTCCGGATTTTGTTTTTTTAGTTTTCCGCACGCAGTTTCGGCTTTTTAAACGGGTTTCTCCAGGTTTTTTCGACGTTTTGGTTTTGCTCCGGTCTTCCTTAACTTTTCGATCAAAAAAATTCGAAAAAAAAACATTTGCGCGAAAAAAGCGCGTTTTCTTTTCTTTTTTCTTTCGCGAAAGTCATGGTTTTTCTTCCGCGAGAGGCACGGTCCTGCTTTAGCGAGAGTCACAGCCGTGCCTTTCGGAAACGAAAAAAACGTGTTTTTTGTTTTTTTTTCTTTTGCAAGAGTCACGGTTTTTCTTCCGCGAGAGGCACGGTTGTGCTTTCGCGAGAGTCACAATCGTGCCTCTCGGAAAGGGAAAAACAAAACGTTTTTTCTATTTTTTTTCGTGAGAGTTACGGTTTTGCTTTCGTGAGAGTCACGGTTTTGCTTTCGCGAGAGTCACGACCGTGCCTCTCGGAAAGGGAAAAAACGCGTTTTTTGTTTTTTATCTTTCGTGAGAGTCACGGTTTTGCTTTCGCGAGAGGCACGGTTGTGCTTTCGCGAGAGTCACGGCCGTGCCTCTCGAAAACGGAAAAAAAAGCGTTTTCTATTTTTTTTCCTTCCACGAGAGTCACGGTTTTGCTTCCATAAAAGGCATGGTGGTGATTTCGTGAGAGGCACGGGCGTGCCTCTTTCGGAAAGGGAAAAACCGTGCTCCCGGTTCGGTTTTTTCGCCTGGTTTTTTTCGTCCGTTTTTTTCTGAAAAAAAGAGTTCGCCAAAACCTATCAACATGGGATTAATTTTGAAGATCTCGATGCGAGGAATCCAATGATGAAAACGGTTCGAGATTTGGACGCACGGTTTAAGAGATAAAACATTTTGAATAAACGAATCTACGAAAAAGGGAAAACTCCCAGGTTGCGATAAGTGGCGCGCTGCATGTGCGCCACTTGTCGCGACCTGAAAAGTGGAGTGTTTTTTGCAATGAGTACTCCTTAGTTAGTGATTTCACGAGACTGGATGCTCGTCGAACCACCATCAAAGTCACGCATGTGTTGTCCCCACCGTTTGTTCGCAATCCCAACAGCTACAATTTAATTTCCGCCACGCCAGAAACATCTCTACTATCTATCACTCTTTCTGATTTGCACCATTAATTCAAGAATGTCATGAATTAATTTGTGTGTATTTCCTCCATAGGGGTATCTGTAAGGGATATGCAGTTTTTTTTTTGCCTCTATCTATCACTCTTTTCGATTTGCAACATTAATTCAATAATGGCATGAATTAATGTGTGTGTATCTCCTCCGTAGATATCTGCAAGGAACATGCAAATCTCAGAAATGGATTCTCCCTTCGTAGTAAATGTAGCAAACCCTCCCCTCCAATATATACACACGTCAAATCTGGGTTTGCGGAAAACCGAACTATTAAGCCATCAAACACCAACAAGCATTGCTGCAACAGAAATGTCCATGAGGCTTGCCGCGTGCGCTCTCCTCCTCCCTCTAGTGCTTGCGGCGCTCCTCCACCCCGCTGATGTCGTTGCTGTAGGTGATGGCACACCAGGGCGCGGTGGCGGTGGCTTCAGCCTGCGGCTGGTACCCAGCCCCGGCTCGAACCGTAACATCCACGTCGACGACGATGGCTTCGTGCACCTGAATGAGCACGCCACCACCGCGCTTCGTCCGCCCATGCACACACAAATTGGGGGCAAGTACAGCGTCGTCACCAGCGTTGGGACGGGGGCCGGACGACGCACGTACGTCCTCGCGCTGGATATGACCAGCAACCTACTGTGGATGCAGTGCAAGCCGGTCCAAAAGCCTTTCGCACAGCAGCCGCCGCCCTTCGAGCCTGCCAAGTCGCCGTCGTTCCGCCATGTACCGGGAAACAGTAGGTTCTGCTTGCCGCCTGCTTATGGGCATCAGCCCACAGTTAGAGACCCATGCAAGTTTCATAGCACCGGACTTGACGGCACCGATGCGAGAGGCGTCCTGAGCAGAGAGACCTTGGCCTTCGGGGCCTCCGCCGGCCAGGAGGCGGAGGTTGCTGGCGTCGTCATTGGCTGCACGCACAACAGCGAGGGCTTCAGCTTCAACAGCCACGGAGTGCTCGCCGGGGTACTCGGCCTGGGAAGGCAGGCCCCATCGCTCATCTGGACCCTCGGCCAACAGAGGCATGGTGGCGTGCAAGTGCATCGCTTCTCATACTGCCTCCCTAGCCACGGCTCACCGGACCACCACAGCTTCCTCCGGTTCGGTGACGACGTCCCAGACACCCAACACATGGTAAGCACCAGGATCTTGTACATGACATCCACGATCAGCCGAGATTTCAGCGCCTACTTCGTGGCCCTCACGGGCGTCAGCGTCGCCGGGCGGCAGCTGCACGATATTAGGGAGTTGTTCAAGCGCCACATGCACGGCCAGGAGTGGACCAGCGGATGCGCGTTCGATGCTGGGACACCCACAATGGTGATGATAAGGCCCGCTTATGCAAAGCTCAAGGACGCTGTGGTCGACCACCTCGAGCCGCTCCGGGTGCCAATTGTGTCGCGCGTCGAGTACCATCTCTGCTTCCGTGCGACGTCGCAGCTCTGGCAGCATCTGCCCACGGTGACGCTGCACTTCGGGGAGAATGAAGCGCGGCTCGTGCTCCCGCCACAACGGTTGTTCGTCGCAGTGGGGCAAGACATCTGCCTCGCCGTGGTGCGGAGCTACGACTTCACAATCATCGGTGCGATGCAGCAAGTGGACAAGCGCTTTGTCTACAACGTTAGAGCTGGCAGGATCTACTTCGCCCCTGAGAATGCATGCCATGCAGACGTAGGCCACCAGATTTAATTCAACTTTTGTTGTTTGAAATTGATGTTATCAACTGTTCAGGAAAATAAAAGAAGTTAAGAAAGATTCGTGTTCTTACAGTGTCGTTTCTAACTTCTACTCGCCCCCTTCCTAAATATATGAAGTTTTGGCTCTTCAAGAACTAACAAAACGTCATATATTTATGAATGGAAGGAATACAAGATGAACTCAATTAAGTTCTTTGGGTGCGCTGGTGCTGATTTCACACTTGTTACAATTGCTTTATTTACAAAGCGGGGTGAAAGCCTATTTCGACAAAAAAACAAAGGTCACTAGTAGAAAACAGGCCTTCCGTACGGTCCATTAGTCCCGGTTCTCGTTTTGGCCCCGGACTAATGGTACCATTAGTCCCGGTTCCAACGGCTATGATTTAGTCCCGGTTTATTTTATACATATAGTCGCTGTTTGTGATACAAACCGGGACTAAAGCGGTGATGGCAGGCTGGTGTCAGGCTGGGGCCCCCATGAGCCCATTTTGTCCTGTTTTGTATAACCAACCGGGACTAAAGATGTCCCTATATAAACCCTTCGTCCATCCCGAGCCCATTCTCTGTTTTCCCCTTTCTCTCCTCTATTCTCTTCCCCTTGCTCGAGCTCATCCTCCGTTTTTGCTAAGGATTTGTCAAGATTTGAGGCACCCCATCTCTTCAAGTGTTCACAAAGGTTAACTTTGTCCTTTCATCTCTCATTGCTAGATTAGGTCGCAGTGGGGCACGGCATCTGCCTCACCGTGGTGTAGAGCAATGACATCACCATCGTCGGCGCGATGCAGCAAGTTGACAAGCGCTTTGTCTATGACGTTAGAGCTGGCAGGATCTACTTCGTGCTAGATCCTCTGGATCGGGGTAGGCTAGAGATCCCGGTGGTCCTACCTTTGCCTTGGCCTGAGAGCTGCCACCGGTGGCCATGGTGGGATGGTGACGGCGGCGAAGACAGAGAGATGGCGAGCTGGTGGAGGCTTCCCGTGAGCTCCGCACTAACCATAGATCGGTAGGGAATATCGGTGGGGTTTGTGGCGGCGGTGAACTTCGTGTCCCGTGCCTCGACCTCCCACCTCTGTTAATATAGCGCACAGGGGCCCACCAACCATATGAGGGTTGTGCGCCCCTGATCAGGGCCTGAGTCAGGGGCCCGTTCGACCTGTTGGGCTCGAACGAGAGGAGATCAACCTAACATCACCCCTTGATCTCAACTTTACTTTTAACCTTATACTTTCTAGTGTATTTGTTTCATCACATATTGGTACATAGAGCATGTTTCATCCTCACAGCTTAATCGTCGATAGAATCATACAACTACAACATAATTTATGTTTAGAAACAAATTCTGCTCCTTTTGGGCCTCTCATGATCCAGGAATCATAGGCTTTCCCTTAAACCCATGTCGGCTAAGTGTTCCTTGAACAGATTGGGTGGTAAGCCTTTCGTTAGCGGATCCGCAAGCATATCCTTTGTCCTTATATGCTCGAGACTTATAGTGTGATCCTGGATTTTATCTTTCAGAACATAATACCTTATCTCTATTGTTTTGGCAGCATTACTCGACTTGTTGTTGTGGTTTGTGAATACATCTTTAGTGGTTTGTGAATACAATCTACCACCTTCAAGTCGGGTATAAATATCTTTAGCCATATCGCCTGCCCCGTGGCCTCGAAACATGCTATGAATTCTGCATACATCGTGGATGATGCAACTATTGACTGTTTGGAGCTTTTCCACGAAATAACTCCCCTAGCAAGAGTGAATACGTATCCTGACGTGGATTTTCTATCATCTCCGTCCCCCGCAAAATCTGCGTCTGAATACCCTTTTGATCTCTAGGGAATCACATCTCCTGTATGTTAGCATGTAGTCCATCGTGCCTTGTGCATAACGCAATGCTTTCTTTACCATCTTCCAGTGCTCTATGCCTGGATTCTCTTGATATCTACCAAGCACCCCGGTGATAAAAGCTAAGTCAGGGCGAGTGCACACTTGTGCATAATGTAAGCTTCCAATGGCAAAGCATATGGTACTGCTTTCATTTGATCGATCTCGTACTGGTTCTTGGAACATTGGAATTTCCCAAAACTAACGCCCTTGACTATAGGAGCAGGTGTGACTTTACTCGGATGCATATTATAATTTTGAAAGTCCTTTTCTAAATATGCTTTCTGTGATAGTCCTAAGACTCCATTGTTCCTATCTCGGTGAATTTCTATGCCCAAAACATATGATGCTTCACCAACATCTGTTATGTCAAAATTTGAGGATTAGAACTTCTTTGTTTCTTGTAGTAGACTAACATCACTACTAGCAAGCAGGATATCATCCACATACAAGATTAGAAAAATATATTTTCCATTTTTAAACTTTGCATAAATGCAGTTATCCTCAATATTTTCTTTAAATCCAAAACTCCTAATCGTTTGATTAAACTTTAGATACCACTGTCTAGAGGCTTGCCTTAATCCATAAATAGATTTCTTCAGGCGGCATCCCATATTTTCCTTGCCTTCCATGATAATACCATTGGGTTGTTTCATGTAGACCTTTTATTTTAAATCTCCATTCAGAAATGCCGTCTTAACATCCATTTCATGTAACTCTAAATCAAAATGTGCAACTAATGCCATTATGATTCTGAAGGAGTCCTTACATGAGACTGGGGAAGAAGTCTCATTGTAATATATCCCTTCTCTTTGTGTAAATCCTTTGCCACTGACGTCTACTATGCAACTTTATTCTTCTAGACTCGTGTTGGGCCTCCTAGCACAGAGTTTTGTAGGATAGTAGCAATTTTCCCTCAAGTTGATGAACTAAGGTTTATCAATCCGTGGGAGGTGTAGGATGAAGATAGTCTCTCTCGAGCAACCCTGCAATCTAATACAAAAAATCTCTTGTGTCCCCAACACACCCAATATAATGGAAAATTGTGGAGGTGCACTAGTTCGACAAAGAGATGGTGATAAAAGTGTAGTATGGGTAGTAGATATGAGTTTTTGTAGTGCGAACAATAAAAAACAGCAAGGTAGTGATACGTCTCCAACGTATCTATAATTTTTGATTGTTCCATGCTATTATATTATCCGTTTTGGATGTTTAATGGGCTTTACTATGCACTTTTATATTATTTTTGGGACTAACATATTAGCCGGAGGCCCAGTCCAAATTGTTGTTTTTTTGCCTATTTCAATGTTTCGCAGAAAAGGAATATCAAACGGAGTCCAAACGGAATGAAACCTTCGGGAGAGTTACTTTTGGAACAAACACAATTCAGGAGACTTGGAGTTGACGTCAAGAAAGAAACAAGGCGGCCACGAGGCAGGAGGGCGCGCCCAGGGGGTAGGCGCGCCCCCACCCTCGTGGGCCACTGGTGGCTCCCCTCACTGACTTCTTTCGCTTATATATACTCATATACCCTGAAAAATTCCAAGAGCACCACGAAACTCTATTTCCACCGCCGAAACCTTCTGTATCCGTGAGATCCCATCTTGGGGCCTTTTCCGGCGCTCCGTCGGAGGGGGAATCGATCGCGAGGGCTTCTACATCAACACCATAGCCTCTCCGATGAAGTGTGAGTAGTTTACCACAGACCTTCAGGTTCATAGTTATTAGCTAGATGGCTTCATCTCTCTCTTTGATTCTCAATACAAAGTTCTCCTCAATCTTCTTGGAAATCTATTCGATGTAATTCTTTTTGCGGTGTGTTTGTCGAGATCCGATGAATTGTGGGTTTATGATAAAGATTATCTATGAACAATATTTGAATCTCCTCTGTATTCTTTTATGTATGATTGGTTATCTTTGCAAGTCTCTTTGAATTATTAGTTTGGTTTGGCCTACTAGATTGATCTTTCTTGCAATGGGAGAAGTACTTAGCTTTGGGTTCAGTCTTGCGGTGTCCTTTCCCAGTGACAGCAGGGGCAGCAAGGCACGTATTGTATTGTTGCCGTCGAGGATAAAAATATGGGGTTTATATCATATTTCTTGAGTTTATCCCTCTACATCATGTCATCTTGCCTAATGCGTTACTCGGTTCTTATGAACTTCATACTCTAGATGCATGCTGTTTAGCGGTTGATGTATGGAGTAATAGTAGTAGATGCAGAATTGTTTCAATCTACTTTTCACGGACGTGATGCCTATATACATGATCATGCCTAGAATTTCTCATAACTATGCGCTTTTCTATCAATTGCTCGACAGTAATTTGTTCACCCACCATAATACTTATGCTATCTTGAGAGAAGCCACTAGTGAAACTTATGGCCCCCGGGTCTATTTTCCATCATATAAGTTTCCAATCTATTTTATTTTGCAATCTTTACATTCCAATCTATATCATAAAAATACCAAAAATATTTATTATCTCTATCCAATCTCACTTTTTGCAAGTGGGCGTGAAGGGATTGACAACCCCTTTATCGCATTGGTTGCAAGGTTCTTATTTGTTTGTGCAGGTACGAGGGATTTGTGTGTAGCCTCCTACTGGATTAATACCTCGGTTCTCAAAAACTGAGGGAAATACTTACGCTACTTTGCTGCATCACCCTTTCCTCTTCAAGGGAAAACCAACGCATGCTCAAGAGGTAGCAAGAAGGATTTCTGGCGCCGTTGCTGGGGAGCCTACGCACAAGTCAATACATACCAAGTACCCATGACAAACACGTATCCCTCGCATTACATTATTTGCCATTTGCCTCTCGTTTTCCTCTCCCCCACTTCACCCTTGCCGTTTTATACGCCCTCTTTTTCCCGTTCGCCTCTTTTTCGCTTGCTTCTTGTGTCATCGTTCGTCGCCGTGGCTAGTCCTTCTATCATTGTTAGTACTCCCGATCATGAAGTTATTAATTTTAAACAAAGGGGGGGAGAAAATCTAAAAGATGCTTGGCATAGAATTTCCAATGCTCAAAATAGATCTAGTAGGAAGCAATCTACTTCCGTTCTTCTTCGCAATTTTTATGTAGGCATTACTCCTTGGAACAGATATATTCTTGATACCATTACCAGAGGGAATTTCTTGGGTAGCCATACTTTTGATTCTTATAATGTTATGATAGATTTGTTTGGTCCACCACCTCTTTTGGTTAATGGAACTATTTTAACTTATGAGCATGTAATGCAAAGGCTTGAAATTATTGAAAATAAGGTTGCCACTGTAGAGTTAATTGAAAATTTGGATAAAAAGTTCCACAACCAAATTACCCACTATGGATCAGTTGGAGTTACCCTGAATTTTTTTAAAGAAAAAGAACTCATAGTTGACGAAAAGTTAGATCAAGATTCCACTAGAATTGATAAACTTGAGGATATTATTACCAACTTAGGTTCTACTTTTTCTGCCGTGAGAAATACCTCAAACCCTCCTCCTACCAAAGTTGCTAAATTTATTTATGTTCCTAAAAATAAGGGTGGATCTTCTAGTAAAGAAACTGCGGATCTCAAATCAATAAGTGTTCACCCCAACTTTTTCGCTATCATTAAGGAACCTTTTGCTACAAATGAATTTCTTGATTTCTTGCCTAGTAGTTTGATCATTAATAAAAAGAAGGAAACTCCCAAGGGTTATAAGTGTTCAGTTGAAGAATTGCCAACCAAAGATGGCAATACTTAGATCTATTCTCGCTTTTATGCCTAGCTAGGGGCGTTAAACGATAGCCCTTGTTGGGAGGCAACCCAATTTTATTTTTGTTCTTTACTTTTTGTTCATGTTTATAATAAATAATTCATCTAGCCTCTGATTAGATGTGGTTTTATGTTTTAGTTAGTGTTTGTGCCAAGTGGAACCTTTGGGAAGACTTGGGTGAAGTCTTTATGATCTTGCTGTAAAAAACAGAAACTTTAGCGCTCACGAGATTAGCTGCCATTTTTTACTAGAGAGTGATTTTAGGTTGATTCTTTTTGTAGATGTTATATAAGTATTCGAAAGTTACAGATTACTACAGACTGTTTTGTTTTTGACAGATTCGGTTTTTCGTGTGTTGTTTGGTTATTTTCATGAATCCATGGCTAGTATCGGGGGGGGGGGTATGAACCATAGATAAGTTGGAATATAGTAGGTTTAACATCAATATAAATAAATAATGGGTTCATTACAGTATCTTAAAGTGGTGGTTTATTTTATTTTGCTAACGGAGCTCTTGAGATTTTCTGTTGAGTTTTGTGTTGTGAAGTTTTCAAGTTTTTGGGCAAAGATTTGATGGATTATGGAATAAGGGGTGGCAAGAGCCTAAGTGAAAGGACATGCGGTGCCCCCATGTGTGGTTTTGGTAATTGATGACATTCTCTATGGACTAATGGTTGCATCAAGTTATATTTGATGAATTTGTCCATAGGCACTTCTTGAAGTCCATGTGTTGGTTTCAAGGAGTTTATGTCTTGACCAAGGTGCTATTAAGGAATTATCCAAAGATTGGTCATGTGAGAGTTGAGCTTATTGTAAGCATTTCTTGAAGAAGAAGATTGTGTGATCATTCATGCTTACCTTCAAGGCATCATCCAAATGAAGAGAGTTGGAAAGGTTCAAGGTTGATCAAGATTAAGTCAAGAGTGAATCAACTTGATCAAACCACAAAGCGTAGAAGTTGTATCGAGAGGGATCAAGTGATCCCATGGTATGGTAAGCATTGTCCATTACGCTTTGTGTACTAACCCATAGTCTTCATGAGAGTTCTTTGTGGGGTTAGGTTGTGGTGTGCACATTCAAGTGATGCATCACGAAGAGATCAAGTGCTGGAAGATTGACGTCCATTGTGGTTACAATGGACTTGTGAAGATGTGCAGAAAAGTGGCTCACCCATAATGGAGTATGGGGGAGCAATCTACTAGTCTTCACCGAGCCAACCCAATCAAGAAAGATGGTCCTACTTGAGGAAGTCAAGATCGTCTACATCTAGCTCAAGTGGACTTTGTGCAAGGCAAAGGTTTGGCCTTGATAGGTTCTCTATTTTACCGGTCTCATGGTGGTAGTTTGGAGACCGGGTTATAGGATCGTTTGCCGTACTATCAAGGGGGGCTCTCAAGTGAGTAGCTTGATCATATCGTTCATTGAGAGCTCAAACCATTGCATGCTTGCATCATCTTTCTTGGTTCTTGTTGGTTTTCTCCTTGTGAGATTTGGAGCTTATGGCCATCTTGTTGACAAGCTCAAGTTCATCGAAAACGGAGTTCACATGCTTCTTCTATTGCGTTTTTGGTGTTGGAGTTTTTACCATTCTTATTCGAGGAAGGGTTCTCACCATTTTCTTATGGGCCTTTTATTGTTTTCTTCTTATTGTTATTTCTATTTAGATTGTGTTAGCCCTTATCGCTAGCTTTCCAACAAACTTGGTTTCATCGAATTCGGAGCTCGTATGCGAAAGTTGTGGTTGTTTTGATCTTACCTGTTTTACATAGAGAGGTTGTACCGCCCCATAGAGAGGTTGTACCGGTTGACCGGTACAACCGGTGTTTGGAGCGGTTGTACCGCTCCAGAATTGGTCCGGAGGTTGTACCGGCCATGTACCGCTTTACCACCGGACTAGTTTCTGTTGTGGTGCGGTTGTTGGGCGGTTGTGGGCCGGTTGTACCGCTTATTGCCTGTTACTGGTTGTACCGCTGCTCTTAGCGGTTGTACCGCTCCTATGTTATTCTGCACATAACGGGCAGATTGGTGGGGACCTATTTAAGGGGGTCTTCTTCCCCAATGGTTACCCAACTCTTGAGCTCATTTTTGCCCCCATTGTTGACCTTCTTTGAGCTTGCTAACTCTCAATCCCTCCATGGATTCTTGCTACTTTTTGAGGGAGAAGAGAGAGGAGATCTAGATCCACACTTCCACCAATCACTTTCTCCTCTATGTGAGGGGAACCCCTTGGATCTACATCTTGGAGTTCTTGGTGTTCTCCTTCTTGTTCTTCCTCTTATTTTCCTCCCTAGCATTAGTTGCTTTGGTGGGATTTGGGAGAGAAGGACTTGGGCACTCCGTGTGCCCTTGCCATTGCATTTGGTGAATCCGTTTGAGTTCTCCACGGCGGTACGTGGAAGTTACAAGTTGAGAAGCTTATTACTCTTGGGTGCTTGGTACCCTTGAGCTTGTTACTCTTGGGTGCTTGGGCGCCCTAGACGGTTGGTGGTGTTTGGAGCTCAATCATTGTGGCGTAAAGCTCCGGGCAAGCGTCAGGGTCTCCAATTAGGTTGTGGAGATCGCCCCGAGTAATTTGACGGGTTTCGGTGACCGCCCCCAAGGGTTGCGAAAGTGTACGGGTTCAGTGACCGCCCCCAAGGGTTGCCATTTGTACGGATTTGGTGACCGCCCTCAAGGGTCCCTTAGTGGAATTACGACATCTTGCATTGTGCGAGGGCACGAGGAGATTGTGGTGGCCCTAGTGGCTTCTTGGGGAGCATTGTGCCTCCACACCGCTCCAAACGGAGATTAGGATCCACAAGGGTGTGAACTTCGGGATACATCGTCGTCTCCACGTGCCTCGGTTATCTCTTACCCGAGCCATTTACTTATGCACTTTACTTTGTGATAGCCATATTATTTCTTGTCATATATCTTGCTATCACTTAGTTGTTTATCTTTCTTAGCATAAGTTGTTGGTGCACATAGGTGAGCCTAGTTGTTGTAGGTTTTGTGCTTGACAAATTAACCGCTAGGTTTATTCCGCATTTGTTCTAGCCTAAACAGTAATTATTTTAAAGCGCCTATTCAGCCCCCTCTAGGCGACATCCACGATCTTTCAATTGGTATCAGAGCCTCGTCTCTCTTTGTTAGGCTTAACCGCCTAGAGAGTAAAGATGTCGACTAGGGGATTAGGATTCTCTGACACTCTTAGTTTCGATGGCACAAATTTTGATGTTTGGGTAATTCACATGCTTATTCTCCTTAGGGTCATGGACCCAAATTTAGAGCAAATTGTAGATATGGGTTTTTCTCCTCCAAAGGATCCCCGAATATTATCTTTAGAGGATGAGAAAAACTCTTATCTCAATGCTCAAGCTTCTAATGTGCTTTTTGATGCTTTGAGCAATGTAGTTATTTTTCAACTCATGCCGTTCCGGGATGCTCATGAGTTGTGGACGAAGCTTCAAGATAAATATGGTGTGTCCAAGATTTGTGGGGATGATTGTTCTCCCTCCACCTCCGGTCGTATAGTCTTCTCAACTTGTTCTACTTCACCTACATGTGGTTTGCCACAAGGTAATAATATGGTGAGTAGTGTTGGTCATTGCAATGATGATAGTATCCTTATTGTGGATGATCCTTCATCAGTATATTATTGCAATGCTCCTTCTTTGGGATTTAACACTTCGAGCACTCCAAATGTTTCACATGCTTGTGTTGATAGTCCTTGCATATCATGTAGAAATTGCTTGACTAAATCTCATGATGATATGCTTTCTATGTCTTTTTGCCATGATAAAAATGCATCTATTTCCTCGAATTGTTGTGCTAACAATGTAGAGGAAACCCAAGACTCCATGGAACAAGATGTGGTGTTTAATGGTGCCTCAAGGGATCCTACATCATCATCTATTTCTTTTTGCCTTATGGCTAAGGCGTCAAATGTATCTCCTACTTTGAACCCCAATATGTCTCTTGATGATGATGTTGATGCTAATGATGATGAGGATAATGATGAAGAGAATGCTAATGTCGCCTCCTTAAAAACTAAGGGGGAAATGATTTTTAAAGCTCTTCATAAAATAAAATTGCTCGTTCCAACTTCATGGAAATAATGTCCATTTCCATTGAAGGGAAGAAATACATTGAGGAGTTGCAATCTCATCTAGAGGAGCATGAGGTCACCATTGAGAAAATGGAAGCTTGTGAGCGTGATTGCGCAAATGAGATCGTGGAGCTATCTCAAGCTCTTGAACATGAACAAACCACCTCCGAATCTCGTGAGGAGACTTTTGCTCTAGAGTTATCTAGAGTGAGGGAATCTCATGATAGAGCTCTTGAGGTGGCCAATGATTTCAAAACAAAAAATTCTAAGCTTGAAGTTGCTCATGCTAGACTCCTTGAGGACATTGAGCACCTCGAAAATGGCTCTAGGGTCATTAAGAGTGAGCTCATCAAACTCACAGAGTCTCATGCTCAACTTAAAGCTTCCTATTTGAAAGAGCTTGCCAAGTTGTCGTCTCCTCTTGTTGTAAATGATGATGCTTGTGCTACTAACTCTATTTCTTATGAAGCATCCATTTTCAAGGAGAATGTTGAGCTACGGGCTCAACTTGAGTTGCTATCTAGCAATTATGGGAAATTGGAAGAAAGCCATGAAAATCTCTCAAGGTCTCATGATGATCTTATAGTATCCCATAATGTGCTAAAGATAGCTCATGAGGCCATGATTGCTAAGGTAACATAAAGTGAGCCTCATGTGGATACTAGCACTATTTTTAGTCAAAATGCTATATTGCCTTGTGCTAGTCCGCATGATTCATCCATGCATAACATTGGTACATCTTGTGATGAATTGCTTTCCTTGCCTTGTTTCTCTAACGATGAAGCTTATACTTCCTCTAGTGCTTGTGTTGAGACTAACCATGTAGAGGAAATCGAACAGCTCAAGGCACAAGTCACTTCTTTGAAGAACGGCTTGGAAAAGTGTCATGAAGGGAAGACCACACTCAACAATATCTTGAGTGTGCAAAAATCCCCCAATGACAAAGGTGGATTTGGATTCAACTCCAATAAGAAGAAGAAGTCCAAGAGAATCAATAAGAAGGGCCAAGAACAAGTCAAGAATTCGGCCCAGATTATTTGCTTCAAGTGCAAAATTGAAGGGTATCATGCTAGATCTTGCCCATTGAAGAAGAAGGCCATTAGTGACAAGCAACAAGGGAAGAGGCCACAATTTCAATCTCATGCTCAACCTCAAGTTGAAGAAAGGCCACTTCCCAAGAAGACTCATGTTAATGCTTCTCTTGTTGAGAAATCAAGTGAGAATAAGTGAAGAGTAGACGTTGGTACTTATGTTGTGAGAAAGGTCATGTTGCTTCTTCATGCACTAGTGGTAACTTATCCAACCCAATTAGTATTCTCTTGGGAAGGATAAGGTTGGCAATGTGTTTGCCAAGTTTGTTGGTACTCAAAGTGGTGTCAAGGAAAGAACCATTTGGGTAGCCAAGCCTATTGTGACTAACCTCTTAGGACCCAACTTGGTTGGGGACCACCAAGATCAAACTTTATCAATAGGTGTTGATGGAGGGCATTTCAGACTTGGCTATGTTATGAAGAATTAAGGGGACTTCATCATTATTAAGGTCTCAAGCCAAGTCAATTGGGTTATCAAGTTTCTATCTTATATCCAATGGCCCTCCTAGCGGTAACTTGTACTTAAATTGTTTACATTGAAAGTTAATTGCCCCTTTGCATGTTTTGGCTTTGTTCCTTGCATGTGTTTGTATATGTTGTGCTTCCAACTTGCTTATCTTGAGCAATCAAGTATGTGTGTGTTGGTTTGCACATCATGTATGTGTGTGTCGTACGTTGAGCCTTTTGCATCTTGTTTGTATCCTTTTGGCTCTTGTGAGAGATTAATGGAACATCCCATTTTGGGAGAGTGATATGCTTTGTGCACCTCACAATCTTATAAATGTGTGTACATGAGGAATACCATCTAGCTTTGATATTTCAAGATTATGTAGTCTCTATGTGGTATGTCTTCTCATGAGAAATTTAAATTCTAAATAGTCCATTAATTATCTCTTGTTGGATCATTTTATTTGCCTCTTGTTTATCTTTAATTGGTATCACATTATGGGGGAGTAATATGCTATGTGTATATTACTAGCCTAGAAAATGTGTACATTTGAGATATGGTCACCTAGAGTTGATATTGTAGATTATGTAGTTCCTAGGTGGCATGTTAGCTCTACAAGTTGCAAGTTGCTTATGTGTTTGGTGTGAAGATGATGTCAGATATCCTTGCTATCTACCATCGGGAATTATTTCCAAGTACTCCTTGTCTTTTGACAATTGGTACTCACTTACGTGTGGTAGAAATTATTGATCATCTTCACGTTGGTGTTTGCTTCTTATTGCCTTATCTCTTGCCAAGGATTGTGTCCACTCCCTTTGTCTTCCATACCACTTGTCGATCTTGTTAATTTCTTGATCTTGTCTAGTGTCTTCTAGATATAGTGAAAGTGGTGATCCCACCTTGTGCATTTTGTATTCAAATGCAAATTCTCCATAATGCACTAGTGTCGGGAAAGCTATCCTATTTTCTATAAAACACTCATCTTGTGATCCTTATCAAGTGTGTGTTGGCGGAAGGCAAGCCGTTTTCTTTTTGGTACTTTGTGCCATCATGAAACTTTGTAGAGAGCTTGGTTTGTTTGGAACCATCATCTCTTTTGGGAGTTCGACATCTTTCTTTTTGCATCTATCAATGGATATCTCATTCCTCAATCTATCTTTTATGGATATCCTCCAAGTAATGATTTATTCATTTGGTATCTTTGGTTCACTTGGTACTTCTTTGTCAATTGGTATCGTTTTTCGAATGTCTTGAGCATGCATATTAACTTCATGTAGTTTCTTTGGCATGCTTTCTTTCTTTGACCCAATATTTAAGGGAAACTCCACCAAGTCTCAAATTGGATGAGATGTGCATGGAATTCATTTTCATATCTTTATGCACCTATTTATGTGGAGTTTGTCCTATGTATTGTTGGTTCTGTAGCTTTTTGGTCCCAATGAGTTTGGGTACCATTTTGTTTTTGTTTTTGTTCTAGGAACAATTGGAGATGCATTGGATGCTCGACTCACTCACAAGGAAGGTGTTGTCACCATGTTCTTATTGGAGTCAAGCTAGGATGATCAATGAACTACCATCTACCTACAATTGGTATCTACTACATCCTTCCAATGTTTACTCGGTAACAAGTATCTTCATATACTTCATGCACACATTTCTTGCGTCAACCTTGTGTAGGTTGTATCATGGCATGTTATTCATTCTTTCTTGTGTTACTCGTTTCCTTTCTCAAAGCATCCCAACAATGATCTCTTGTTGCTAGTTGTGATGTCTTTGATGTTCGTGTGGTTGGAATTCATTTATATACAATAAAACCATATCTAGCCATGTGCTATGCTCTCAAGCAAATTTCTTATTGGTATATTTATGACTTTCTTGTGGATATCTTGTTCTTTCCTTTTTGTAACTATTTCGTGTGTATATCCTTCTTTATGGATTGATACCATCATGATTTTCATCTACCTAGAATCTTATACACTTGAGAGAAGGTACATCTCTAGTTCATATCCCTTTCTTTCACGTCCATCGTTTCTTTCTCATGTTATTTCTTTGGTGGCTCCGTGAAAGTGTGTGCCTTGAGTGCGGGTCTTACCACGTTGCATCTTGTTGCACTCTTGTGTGGTGAAGATCATTTTCCTCATGCTTGTCTAAAGTGTGGTTATTCTCAGCTATTTATCATCTTCCACACGATAGTCTGGTGACGATGGCAGTGACTATGTGGGTGATATGGTGGGATCGTCGGAGGGCTATCCATGAGGGAGACTTGTAAAGCCCTCACGCGACTCATTCATTTGTAAGAAGTTTCATTGTAGAACTCACAACTATTCAAACTAGGCCGGGGGCATCACAAGGTGAGACAAACGCAACTGGTACATCTACTGCCAGGCAAGGATGGAGGGCGCCCGAAGTTGGAGTTGTTAAAATTCAAGTCGATGGGGGAGTTTCCAGAAATGGGAAAATTGGGGCAGCCGCTACCATAAGCAAGAACCATGATGACACTTACCTTGGATCTTTAGCGACGGTTTTTGATGAAATAAATGACCTACCCATGTTGGAAGCTTTGGCTTGTCGCGAGGCTCTTGCCCTTGCTCAAGATCTATATCTAGACAACATTGTTGTTGCTTGTGATTGCAAGACAGTGGTGGAGGAAATCAAAAAGGGATCATAAGGGAGATATAGCACTATTATCAAGGAGATCCAGGCCCAAGCTAGACAATTTGGTAGATGTGACAAGGGAATGTTGATGCTCACAATTTAGCTAAATTTTGTACTTCTTTAGTTTGAGGGCGCCATTTGTGTCTGGGAGTACCCCATGATCCCTTTGTCATTCATGTAAACCGAAACAATGATCAATAAAGTCCGGTTTGCCAGTCAAAAAAAGCTAGGATTCTTTTTTGTGAATTGTTTTCAGCCAAAAACCAGCCAGTGCAAGGATAACACGATAATTAATTAGTTGGGAAGCTGGCCAGAGCCCCGCTGATGATTCTGTCTGTCACCGGATATGCGCACTCCTGGCGTGATGTCTGAGGAACCAGCTACGCCGCCTTCCCGTTCTGATGCGGCAATGGCGGACAAAGGGCTCAAGAAGAGGGCGTTCACGGCATTGCCGAAGCTGACGTACGAGGAAGCTGCTGCGATGGCCGTCGCGGCGCGCGGTGGCTCGGCTCCATGGAGGCCGGGGAGGAAGAGAAAAACTTGATGGAGTGCAACATCTGTCTGTCGGGGTTTGGGAGGAAGGAGGAGATCCACCTCCTGCGGTCCTGCCGCGGTGTGGCCACAGTTCCATGTTGTGTGCGTCGATGCGTGGCTCCTACGTATAGCCAGTACTATTTTTGACCTGCAAGTTCAGCATGGTTCAGAAAAACAATTTACTTGAGGAACACACTCCACATCAGGGAAAAAAGAGGGATCACAATCAAGACACTTCATCATATTCACCCTGAAAATTCATATTCAGTTTTATTTCTGCACCAACCAGCGGACACTACATGGCCATTGTATGAACAAGCAAAAGTACTTCTGAAAGATTTTACAACTTGGGTAATCATCACACAGTTTCATTACTTATCATTTGTAACTAAAATTTCTCACTCTCACGATGATCCGTGGAAGAACGTCCTGGATGTAGCATGCAGTCAAATCTTGTCGATAAAACTATCTATGTCAAACAGACACTGCATACCTTCTTAGATTCAAAGAAAACATCAAAGGTAGGTATAGAAAATGTTGTAAGGGTATAATAAACCCCTGCTAGCATTCTGGTTGCCTGATATATGGCTGATGCGTGCTAAGGCACATTTTCAGTTACTTTTATTCCCTCGTGAATGGCAGGCGGGGACAAAACATATAGGCTATTTTATCTAATTCGAAGTGACATATTTCCAACTTTGTTTAATGATTTTGAGACATTACAAAATTTGGAAGTTGGAACACCTTGGCTGATAAGAAAAAGATGAGCTCAAATTATGTGCCTCTGTTATCAAACTCGATGCCAACCAGAGAATTGGGATCTAATGATGCTACAACACCTCATTCATATTCCAGATATCTGTTTTGCATGGTAGGATCCAAGTACTGTTTGTGTTGTTCAGCTTCTTTTGACCATGCAAGACACAATAGAAGAACCTCCAAGTCTCCAAAGCAAAGCTTCGATGTCAATCTTTGAAAAGGGAGTTGTTTAAAGTTGACTGCACATATCCTAACATCAACAACTTACCAATGGAACCGACCAGAATGTCCCGATTGTTCTCAAAGGTATACAACTCATCATGTTCAATTGACATTGACATCATGTTTCTGGGCCAATTCTGACTAATATAGAAACATAAAAATGATAATACTACACATGGTTTGCACTTCATGAAGAATATGCTCATTAGTAACTGGTGGTGGTACTACCTCCATTTGGGATTGTGCTTTTGAGGGTTTCGGTAAATGATAAAGAAAAACTTATACATCAGAGTTAAAAAAAAAGGGTCGGCCCTCTCGACAGATCCTCTAAAATGGGCCAGCCCATAGAAATTTACGGGAGGGCCGTCACTAGTAGAAAAACCCCTATTAGTCCTGGTTGGTGAGGGCCTTTTGTCCCGGTTCTTGAACCGGGACTAAAGGGTTGTTACTAATGCCCTAGACCTTTAGTCCCGGTTCTAACATGAACCGGGACAGATGGGCCTCCACGTGGCCGGTGCGCCGAGCCCAGGCAGGAGGGCCGGCACCAACCGGGACCAAAAGGCATCCACGCGTCAGCATTTCAGTGGCTGGGTTTTTTTTTGAAAGGGAGGGGGGTTGGGGGTTTTGCGGGGTTAATTTAGGTGTTTCATATATTGTGTTAGCTAGCTAATTAATAGAGATAAGTGTCCTCTCTTATGTCCGTGCTTGGTCGACGCTACGTACTGTACATAGAGAGGCCCTCGACATGCTAGCTAGTAAGAAAATGAAGGGAACCATTAAGTACAGAAGTTCGTCATGCATACCGAGAGAAGTGATCGATCGACCTCTCCTTCTCCGAGATATTGGTCAAACAGCAAGTTTTCGTATTATCTATCCGACGCTACTGGCTACATACATATACAATATGTAAGATCTCTTACAATCCCCTAGCAATTGAAATCAACTTCCACATGGTATTCTCCGGCTTTATTAATGACGTGGTCAAGAAAGAATCCCGCCAATTCCTCTTGAATTGCTTTCATGCGATCTTGTTCTAGGAGTTCATTCTGCATCTGCCACGTCTAATTTGAAGAAGGGGGTTAATTAATACATATATATGAACGGAACTCAACAGAAATGATGGTCTAATGAAATGAAATTGTGAATATTATTGCTTTCACACTTCATATTGTCTTTTAGAGTAGCCCCGCTTATTTTTTAAAGTCGCATTGTAGATGAACTCACACACGTAGTATCCACAGTAATTATTCCCTTGTTCCTGCCACAAGCTCTTTACGAGAAATAGATTTCAATCAAACTAATAATGAAGCATTATAAATGGCATTGATGAAAGTATAGCTATAGAATCAATGGGAGATGCGCGCAACTAGCTAGCCAGTAGTACTTACTTTCAGGTATGTATATCGCAGCTCCTTCAGCAATCCCGGAGCTTCTGCGGTGAACTGTTTCCAAACCCTGCAAGACAAAGAAAATAATTATTATCATTTGAGATATCAGGAAATGAACAAAAAGTTGCCGATATGGTGCGATAATGATCGATTGAACTTACTTGTTGAGCATTTTAGTCATGTCCGCGTAGGTTTCGGGATCTTTTCATCTTGAGTCTAAGACAGTTACTAGTCCCCACTCAAGCTTAATCTCCAGAAGAACATAGTGGAAGCTGCGCATGCATGCATAACTCATCAATTACATTACTATAACCTCGTGTTGGGGAACGTAGCAGAAATTCAAAATTTTCTACGCAACACCAAGATCAATCTATGGAGATTCTAGCAACAAGGGAGGGAGAGGATGAGCATCTTCATACCTTTGAAGATCACTAAGCGGAAGCGTTACAAGAACGCGGATAAAGGAGTCATACTCGTAGTGATTCAGATCGCGGTTGATTCCGATCTAAGCACCGAACAACGGTGCCTCCGCGTTCAACACACGTACAGCCCGGGGACGTCTCCTCCTTCTTGATCCAGCAAGGGGAGAGGAGAAGTTGAGGGAGAACTCCGACAGCACGATGGCGTGGTGGTGATGGAGCTCGTGGTTCTCCGGCAGGGCATCGCCAAGCACTACGGAGGAGGAGAAAGAGTTGGAGGAGGGTGGGGCTGCGCCAAAAACAAGGTTGCTGCAGCCCTCCCACCCCCTCACTATATGTAGGGGGAAGGGAGGAGGAGGAGGCGCCCTAGGGTTCCCTAGGGGAGGGGCGGCGGCCATACGGGAAACCCTAGATGGGTTTGGGCGCCCCCACCCCCTAGGAAACTTGCCCCCATGTCGGGAGGGGCGGCTGCCCTAGGGGTGGCGCCCCCACCTCTCCAGGTTACGTGAGATGGGGTGGGAGGGGCGCTCAGCCCCTTAGTGTGCTGATGTGCCCCCTCCCCTTGGCCCATAAGGCCCCCCCAACACTTCTCGGGGCCTCCGAAACCCCTTTCGGACACGCTGGTCATCACCTGGTACCTTCGAAACAATTCCGGACTCCAATACCCTTCGTCCAATATATTGATCTTCACCTCCGGATCATTTCGGAGCTCCTCGTCACGTCCGGGATCTCATCCGGGACTCCGAACAACCTTCGGTAACCACATACTATTTCCCATAACAACTCTAGCGTCACCGAACCTTAAGTGTGTAGACCCTACGGGTTCGGGAATCATGCAGACATGACCGAGACGTTCTCCGGCCAATAACCAACAGCGGGATCTGGATACCCATGTTGGCTCCCACATGTTCCACGATGATCTCATCGGATGAACCACGATGTCGAGGATTCAAGCAATCCCGTATGCAATTCCCTTTGTCAATCGGTATGTTACTTGCACAAGATTCGATCGTCGGTATCCCAATACCTCGTTCAATCTTGTTACTGGCAAATCACTTTACTCGTTTTGTAATGCATGATCCCGTGACTAACCACTTAGTCACATTGAGCTCATTATGATGATGCATCACCGAGTGGGCCCAGAGATACCTCTCCGTCATACGGAGTGACAAATCCCAGTCTCGATTCGTGCCAACCCAACAGACACTTTCGGAGATACCTGTAGTGCACCTTTATAGCCACCCAGTCACGTTGTGATGTTTGGTACAACCAAAGCAATCCTACGGTATCGGGGAGTTACACAATCTCATGGTCTAAGGAAATGATACTTGACATTAGAAAAGCTTTAGCAAACGAACTACACGATCTTGTGCTATGCTTAGGATTGGGTCTCGTCCATCACATCATTCTCCTAATGATGTGATCCCGTTATCAATGACATCCAATGTCAATGGTCAGGAAACCATGACCATCTGTTGATCAACGAGCTAGTCAACTAGAGGCTCACTAGGGACATGTTGTGGTCTATGTATTCACACATGTATTTGTTGGGGAACGTAGTAATTTCGAAAAAAATTCCTACGCACACGCAAGATCATGGTGATGGCATAGCGAGAGGGGAGAGTGTTCGTCCATGTACTCTCGTAGACCGTAAGCGGAAGCGTTATGACAACGCGGTTGATGTAGTCGTACGTCTTCATGATCCGACCGATCCAAGCACCGAACGTACGGCACCTCCGAGTTCAGCACACGTTCAGCTCGATGACGATCCCCGGGCTCCGATCCAGCAAAGCTTCGGGGATGAGTTTCGTCAGCACGACGGCGTGGTGACGATGATGATGTTCTACCGGCGTAGGGCTTCGCCTAAACTCCGCGACGATATGACCGAGGTAGAATATGGTGGAGGGGGGCACCGCACACGGCTAAGGAACGATCCGTAGATCAACTTGTGTGTCCATGGGGTGCCCCTTGCCTCAGTATATAAAGGATGGAGGAGGAGGAGGCCGGCCAAGGCAATAGGTGCGGCCAGGATGTGGAGTCCTATTAGGATTCCAAGTCCTAGTAGGAGTCCACCAAGAGGGGAGGAAGGGAGAAGGAAGTGGAGGAGAAGGAAAGGTGGCCGGCCCCCTTTTCCCTAGTCCAAATCGGACTAGAGGGGAGGGGGCGCAGCAGCCCCTTGGCCCTTTCTCCTCTTCCCACTAAAGCCCATCAAGGCCCATTGCTTCTCCCGTAACTACCTGGTACTCCGAAAAATACCCGAATCGCTCAGAACCTTTCCGAACTCCGAATATAGTCGTCCAATATATCGATCTTTACGACTCGACCATTTCGAGACTCCTCGTCATGTCCCCGATCTCATCCGGGACTCCGAACTCCTTCGGTACATCAAAACTTATAAACTCATAATAAAACTGTCATCGTAACGTTAAGCGTGCGGACCCTACGGGTTCGAGAACTATGTAGACATGACCTAGAACTATTCTCGGTCAATAACCAATAGCGGAACCTAGATGCCCATATTGGTTCCTACATATTCTACGAAGATCTTTATCGGTCAAACCGCATAACAACATACGTTGTTCCCTTTGTCATCGGTATGTTACTTGCCCGAGATTTGATCGTCCGTATCCAATACCTAGTTCAATCTCGTTACCGGCAAGTCTCTTTACTCGTTCCGTAATGCATCATTCCGTAACCAACTCATTTGGTTACATTGCTTGCAAGGCTTATAAAGATGTGCATCACCGAGAGGGCCCAGAGATACCTCTCCGACAATCGGAGTGACAAAACCTAATCTCGAAATACGCCAACTCAACATGTACCTTCGGAGACACCTGTAGTACTCCTTTATAATCACCCAGTTACGTTGTGACGTTTGGTAGTTCCCAAAGTGTTCCTCCGGTAAACGGGAGTTGCATAATTCTCATAGTTACAGGAACATGTATAAGTCATGAAGAAAGCAATAGCAACATACTAAACGATCAAGTGCTAGGCTAATGGAATGGGTCATGTCAATCACATCATTCTCCTAATGATGTGATCCCATTAATCAAATGACAACTCTTTTGTCCATGGCTAGGAAACATAACCATCTTTGATAAACGAGCTAGTCAAGTAGAGGCATACTAGTGATACTATGTTTGTCTATGCATTCACACATGTATTATGTTTCCGGTTAATACAATTCTAGCATGAATAATAAACATTTATCATGAAATAAGGAAATAAATAATAACTTTATTATTGCCTCTAGGGCATATTTCCTTCAGTCTCCCACTTGCACTAGAGTCAATAATCTAGTTCACATCGCTATGTGATTTAACACCAATATTCACATCTGCATGTGATTAATACCCATAGTTCACATCATCATGTGATCAACACCCAAAGGGTTTACTAGAGTCAATAATCTAGTTCACATCGCTATGTGATTAACACCCAAAGGGTTTACTAGAGTCAATAATCTAGTTCACATCGCTATGTGATTAACACCCAAAAGAGTACTAAGGTATGATCATGTTTTGCTCGTGAGAGAAGCTTAGTCAACGGGTCTGTCATATTCAGAGCCGTATGTATTTTGCAAATATTCTATGTCCACAATGCTCTGCACGGAGCTACTCTAGCTAATTGCTCCCACTTTCAATATGTATCCAGATTGAGACTTAGAGTTATCTGGATTGGTGTAAAAGCTTGCATCGTTGTAACTTTTACGACGGGCTCTTTTATCACCTCCATAATCGAGAAACGTCTCCTTAGTCCTCACTAAGGATATTCTTGACCCATGTCCAGTGATCTACTTATTAGATCAAAAATTGTATTCCTTTGCCAAACACAGAGCAAGGTATACAATAGGTCTGGTTCACAGCATAGCATACTTTATAGAACCTATGACTGAGGCATAGGGAATGACTTTTCATTCTCTTTCTATTTTCTGCAATGGTCGGGTCTTGAGTCTTACTCAACTTCACACCTTGTAACATAGGCAAGAACTCCTTCTTTGACTATTCCATTTTGAACTATTTCAAAATTTTATCAAGGTATGTACTCATTGAAAAATCTTATCAAGCGTCTTGATCTATCTATATAGATCTTGATGCTCAATGTGTAAGAAGCTTCACCGAGGTCTTGCTTTGAAAAACTCTTATTCAAGTATCCTTTCATGCTATCCAGAATTTCCATATAATTTCCAATTAACAATATGTCATCCACATATAATTTTTGAAATGCTATAGAGCTCCCACTCACTTTCTTGTAAATGCATGCTTCTACAAAAGTCTGTATAAAACCGTATGCTTTGATCAACTCATCAAAGCGTATATTCCAACTCCGAGATGCTTGCACCAGTCCATAGATGGATCGCTGGAGCTTGCACACTTTGTTAACACCTTTAGGATTGACAAAAACTTTATGGTTGCATCATATACAACTCTTCTTTAATAAAACCATTAAGGAATGCAGTATTGTTTATCCATTTGCCAGATTTCATAAAATGTGGCAATTGCTAACATGATTCAGACAGACTTAAGCTTCGATACGAGTGAGAAAATCTCATCGTATTCAACACCTTGAACTTATTGAAAACATTTGGCAACAAGTCGAGCTTAGTAGATAGTAACACTACTATCAATGTCCGTCTTCCTCTTGAAGATCCATTTATTTAACATGGCTTGCTGATCATCGAGCAAGTCAATCAAAGTCCATACTTTGTTCTCATACATGGATCATATCTCAGATTTTATGGCCTCAAGCCATTTCGTGGAATCTGGGCTCATCATCGCTTCCTCATAGTTCGTAGGTTCATCATGGTCTAGTAACATGACTTCCAGAACATGATTACGGTACCACTCCGGTGCGGATCTTACTCTGGAAGACCTACAAGGTTTGGCAGCAACTTGATCTGAAGTTTCATGATCATCATCATTAACTTCCTCACTAATTGGTGTAGTAATCACTGGAACTTATTTCTGTAATGAACTACTTTCCAATACGGGAGAAGGTACAATTACCTCATCAAGTTCTACTTTCCTCCCACTCACTTCTTTCGAGAGAAACTTCTTCTCTAGAAAGGATCCATCTTAGCAACGAATAACTTGCCTTCGGATCTGTGATAGAAGGTGTACCCAATAGTTACCTTTGGGTATTCTATGAAGACGCACTTCTCCGATTTGGGTTCGAGCTTATCAGGTTGAAAACCTTTTTCATATAAGCATCGCAACTCCAAGCTTTAAGAAACGACAGCTTAGGTTTACTGCTAAACCATAGTTCATACGGTGTCGTCTCAACGGATTTAGATGGTGCCCTATTAAACGTGAATGCAGTTGTCTCTAATGCACAACCCCAAAATGATAGTGGTAAAACCGATAATAGACATCATAGATCGCACCATATCCAATAAAGTGCGGTTACGACGTTCGGACACACCATAAAGCTGTGGTGTTCCAGGTGGCATGAGTTTGTGAAACTATTCCACATTGTTTTAATTGAAGACCAAACTCGTAACTCAAATATTCGTCTCCGTGATCAGATCGCAGAAACTTTATTTTCTTGTTATGATGATTCTTCCACTTCACTCTGAAATTCTTTGAACCTTTCAACTATTTCAGACTTATGTTTCATCAAGTAGATATACCCATATCTGCTCAAATCATCTTGTGAAGGTCAGAAAATAACGATATTTGCCACGAGCATCAACACTCATTGGATCACATACATCGGTATGTATTATTTCCAATAAGTTAGTAGCTCGTTCCATTGTTCCGGAGAACAGAGTTTTAGTCATCTTGCCCAATAGGCACGGTTCGCAAGCATCAAATGATTCATAACCAAGTGATTCCGAAAATCCATCTTTATGGAGTTTCTTCATGCGCTTTACACCGATATGACCCAAACGGCAGTGCCACAAATAAGTTGCACTATCATTATTAACTTTGCATCTTTTTGGCTTCAATATTATGAATATGTGTATTACTACGATCGAGATCCAACAAACCATTTTCGTTGGTGTGTATGACCATAGAAGGTTCTATTCATGTAAACAGAACAACAATTATTCTCTAACTTAAATGAATAATCGTATTGCAATAAACATGATCAAATCATATTCATGCTCAACGCAAACACCAAATAACACTTATTTAGGTTCAACACTAATCCCGAAAGTATAGGGAGTGTGCGATGATGATCATATCAATCTTGGAACCACTTCCAACATACATCGTCACTTCACCCTTAACTAGTCTTTGTTTCTGCAATCCCGTTTCGAGTTACTAATCTTAGCAACTGAACTAGTATCAAATACTCAGGGGTTACTATAAACACTAGTAAGGTACACATCAATAACATGTATATCAAATATACCCTTGTTCACTTTGCCATCCTTCTTATCCACCAAATATTCAAGGCATTTCCGCTTCTAGTGACCATTTCCTTTGCAGTATAATCACTCAGTTTCAAGCTTTGGTCCAGCTTTGGGCTTCTTCGCGGGACTGACAACTTGCTTGTCATTCTACTTGAAGTTCCCTTTCTTTCCCTTTGCCCTTTTCTTAAAACTAGTGGTCTTGTCAATCATCAACACTTGATGCTCTTTCTTGATTTCTACCTTCGTTGTTTCAACATCACGAAGAGCTCGGAATCGTTTTCGTCATCCCTTGCATACTACAGTTCATCACAAAGTTCTACTAACTTGGTGATGGTGACTAGAGAATTTTGTCAATCACTATCTTATCTGGAAGATTAACTCCCACTTGATTCAAGCGATTGAAGTACTCAGACAATCTGAGCACATGCTCACTAGTTGAGCGATTCTCCTCCATCTTTTAGCAATAGAACTTGTTGGAGACTTCATATCTCTCAACTCGGGTATTTGCTTGAAATATTAACTTCAATTCCTGGAACATCTCATATGGTCCATGACGTTCAAAACATCTTTGAAGTCCCGATTCTAAGCCGTTAAGCATGGTGCACTAAACTATCAAGTAGTCATCATATTGAGCTAGCCAAACGTTCATAACATCTACATCTGCTCCTGCAATAGGTCTGTCACCTAGCGGTGCATCAAGGACATAATTCTTCTGTGCAGCAATGAGGATAAACCTCAGATCACGGACCAAGTCCGCATCATTGCTACTAACATTTTTCAACATAGTTTTCTCTAGGAACACATATAAAAACATAGGGAAGCAAAAACATAGGGAAGCAACAACGCCAGCTATTGATCTATAACACAATTTGCAAAATACTACCAGGACTAAGTTCATGATAAATTCAAGTTCAATTAATCATATTACTTAAGAACTCCCACTTAGACAGACATCTCTCTAGTCATCTAAGTGATCACGTGATCCAAATCAACTAAACCATGTCCGATCATCACGTGAGATGGAGTAGTTTCAATGGTGAACATCACTATGTTGATCATATCTACTATATGATTCACGTTCGACCTTTCGGTCTCCGTGTTCCGAGGCCATATCTGTATATGCTAGGCTCGTCAAGTATGACCTGAGTATTCCGCATGTGCAACTGTTTTGCACCCGTTGTATTTGAACGTAGAGCCTATCACACCCAATCATCACGTGGTGTCTCAGCACGAAGAACTTTCGCAACGGTGCATACTCAGGGAGAACACTTCTTGATTATTAAGTGAGAGATCATCCTAAAATGCTACCGTCAATCAAAGCAAGATAAGATGCATAAAGGATAAACATCACATGCAATCAATATAAGTGATATGATATGGCCATCATCATCTTGTGCTTGTGATCTCCATCTTCGAAGCACCGTCGTGATCACCATCGTCACCGGCGCGACACCTTGATCTCCATCGTAGCATCGTTGTCGTTAGGCCATCTATTGCTTCTACGACTATCGCTACCGCTTAGTGATAAAGTAAAGCAATTACAGGGCGTTTGCATTTCATACAATAAAGCGACAACCATATGGCTCCTGCCAGTTGCCGATAACTTCGATTACAAAACATGATCATCTCATACAATAAAATATAGCATCACGTCTTGACCATATCACATCACAACATGCCCTACAAAAACAAATTAGACGTCCTCTACTTTGTTGTTGCAAATTTTACGTGGCTGCTACGGGCTTAGCAAGAACCGTTCTTACCTACGCATCAAAACCACAACGATAGTTTGTCAAGTTGGTGCTGTTTTAACCTTCGCAAGGATCGGGCGTAGCCACACTCGGTTCAATTAAAGTGAGAGATACAGACACCCGCCGGTCACCTTTAAGCAACGAGTGCTCGTAGCGGTGAAACCAGTCTCGCGTAAGCGTACGCGTAATGTCGGTCCGGGCCGCTTCATCTCACAATGCCGCTGAACCAAAGTATGACATGCTGGTAAGCAGTATGACTTATATCGCCCACAACTTACGTGTGTTCTACTCGTGCATATAACATCAATGCATAAAACCTAGGCTCTGATACCACTGTTGGGGAACGTAGTAATTTCGAAAAAAATTCCTACGCACACGCAAGATCATGGTGATGGCATAGCAACAAGAGGGGAGAGTGTTCGTCCACGTACCCTCGTGGACCGTAAGCGGAAGCGTTATGACAACGCGGTTGATGTAGTCGTACGTCTTCACGATCCGACCGATCCAAGCACTGAACGTACGGCACCTCCGAGTTCAGCACACGTTCAGCTCGATGACGATCCCCGGGCTCCGATCCAGCAAAGCTTCGGGGATGAGTTCCATCAGCACGACGGCGTGGTGACGATGATGATGTTCTACCGGCGCAGGGCTTCGCCTAAACTCCGCGACGATATGACCGAGTTAGAATATGGTGGAGGGGGCCACCGCACACAGCTAAGGAACGATCCATAGATCAACTTGTGTGTCCATGGGGTGCCCCTTGCCTCAGTATATAAAGGATGGAGGAGGAGGCCGGCCAAGGCAATAGGTGCGGCCAGGATGTGGAGTCCTACTAGGATTCCAAGTCCTAGTAGGAGTCCACCAAGAGGGGAGGAAGGGAGAAGGAAGTGGAGGAGAAGGAAAGGTGGCCGGCCCCCTTTTCCCTAGTCCAAATCGGACTAGAGGGGAGGGGGGCGCAGCAGCCCCTTGGCCCTTTCTCCTCTTCCCACTAAAGCCCATCAAGGCCCATTGCTTCTCCCGTAACTACCCGGTACTCCGAAAAATACCCGAATCACTCAGAACCTTTCCGAACTCCGAATATAGTCATAATATATCGATCTTTACGTCTCGACCATTTCGAGACTCCTCGTCATGTCCCCGATCTCATCCGGGACTCCGAACTCCTTCGGTACATCAAAACTTATAAACTCATAATAAAACTGTCATCGTAACGTTAAGCGTGCGGACCCTACGGGTTCGAGAACTATGTAGACATGACCTAGAACTATTCTCGGTCAATAACCAATAGCGGAACCTGGATGCCCATATTGGTTCCTACATATTCTACGAAGATCTTTATCGGTCAAACCGCATAACAACATACGTTGTTCCCTTTGTCATCGGTATGTTACTTGCCCGAGATTTGATCGTCCGTATCCAATACCTAGTTCAATCTCGTTACCGGCAAGTCTCTTTACTCGTTCCGTAATGCATCATTCCGTAACCAACTCATTTGGTTACATTACTTGCAAGGCTTATAAAGATGTGCATCACCGAGAGGGCCCAGAGATACCTCTCCGACAATCGGAGTGACAAAACCTAATCTCGAAATACGCCAACTCAACATGTACCTTCGGAGACACCTGTAGTACTCCTTTATAATCACCCAGTTACGTTGTGACGTTTGGTAGTTCCCAAAGTGTTCCTCCGGTAAACGGGAGTTGCATAATTCTCATAGTTACAGGAACATGTATAAGTCATGAAGAAAGCAATAGCAACATACTAAACGATCAAGTGCTAGGCTAATGGAATGGGTCATGTCAATCACATCATTCTCCTAATGATGTGATCCCATTAATCAAATGACAACTCTTTTGTCCATGGCTAGGAAACATAACCATCTTTGATAAACGAGCTAGTCAAGTAGAGGCATACTAGTGATACTATGTTTGTCTATGCATTCACACATGTATTATGTTTCCGGTTAATACAATTCTAGCATGAATAATAAACATTTATCATGAAATAAGGAAATAAATAATAACTTTATTATTGCCTCTAGGGCATATTTCCTTCAGTCTCCCACTTGCACTAGAGTCAATAATCTAGTTCACATCGCTATGTGATTTAACACCAATATTCACATCTGCATGTGATTAATACCCATAGTTCACATCATCATGTGATCAACACCCAAAGGGTTTACTAGAGTCAATAATCTAGTTCACATCGCTATGTGATTAACACCCAAAGGGTTTACTAGAGTCAATAATCTAGTTCACATCGCTATGTGATTAACACCCAAAAGAGTACTAAGGTATGATCATGTTTTGCTCGTGAGAGAAGCTTAGTCAACGGGTCTGTCATATTCAGAGCCGTATGTATTTTGCAAATATTCTATGTCCACAATGCTCTGCATGGAGCTACTCTAGCTAATTGCTCCCACTTTCAATATGTATCCAGATTGAGACTTAGAGTTATCTGGATTGGTGTAAAAGCTTGCATCGTTGTAACTTTTACGACGGGCTCTTTTATCACCTCCCTAATCGAGTCCTCACTAAGGATATTCTTGACCCATGTCCAGTGATCTACTTATTAGATCAAAAATTGTATTCCTTTGCCAAACACAGAGCAAGGTATACAATAGGTCTGGTTCACAGCATAGCATACTTTATAGAACCTATGACTGAGGCATAGGGAATGACTTTTCATTCTCTTTCTATTTTCTGCAATGGTCGGGTCTTGAGTCTTACTCAACTTCACACCTTGTAACATAGGCAAGAACTCCTTCTTTGACTATTCCATTTTGAACTATTTCAAAAGTTTATCAAGGTATGTACTCATTGAAAAATCTTATCAAGCGTCTTGATCTATCTATATAGATCTTGATGCTCAATGTGTAAGCAGCTTCACCGAGGTCTTGCTTTGAAAAACTCTTATTCAAGTATCCTTTCATGCTATCCAGAATTTCCATATAATTTCCAATTAACAATATGTCATCCACATATAATTTTTGAAATGCTATAGAGCTCCCACTCACTTTCTTGTAAATGCATGCTTCTTCAAAAGTCTGTATAAAACCGTATGCTTTGATCAACTCATCAAAGCGTATATTCCAACTCCGAGATGCTTGCACCAGTCCATAGATGGATCGCTGGAGCTTGCACACTTTGTTAACACCTTTAGGATTGACAAAAACTTTATGGTTGCATCATATACAACTCTTCTTTAATAAAACCATTAAGGAATGCAGTATTGTTTATCCATTTGCCAGATTTCATAAAATGTGGCAATTGCTAACATGATTCAGACAGACTTAAGCTTCGATACGAGTGAGAAAATCTCATCGTATTCAACACCTTGAACTTGTTGAAAACATTTCGCAACAAGTCGAGCTTAGTAGATAGTAACACTACTATCAATGTCCGTCTTCCTCTTGAAGATCCATTTATTTAACATGGCTTGCTGATCATCGAGCAAGTCAATCAAAGTCCATACTTTGTTCTCATACATGGATCATATCTCAGATTTTATGGCCTCAAGCCATTTCGTGGAATCTGGGCTCATCATCGCTTCCTCATAGTTCGTAGGTTCATCATGGTCTAGTAACATGACTTCCAGAACATGATTAGGGTACCACTCCGGTGCGGATCTTACTCTGGAAGACCTACAAGGTTTGGCAGCAACTTGATCTGAAGTTTCATGATCATCATCATTAACTTCCTCACTATTGGTGTAGTAATCACTAGAACTTATTTCTGTAATGAACTACTTTCCAATACGGGAGAAGGTACAATTACCTCATCAAGTTCTACTTTCCTCCCACTCACTTCTTTCGAGAGAAACTTCTTCTCTAGAAAGGATCCATCTTAGCAACGAATAACTTGCCTTCGGATCTGTGATAGAAGGTGTACCCAATAGTTACCTTTGGGTATTCTATGAAGACGCACTTCTCCGATTTGGGTTCGAGCTTATCAGGTTGAAAACCTTTTTCATATAAGCATCGCAACTCCAAGCTTTAAGAAACGACAGCTTAGGTTTACTGCTAAACCATAGTTCATACGGTGTCGTCTCAACGGATTTAGATGGTGCCCTATTAAACGTGAATGCAGTTGTCTCTAATGCACAACCCCAAAACGATAGTGGTAAAGCCGATAAGAGACATCATAGATTGCACCATATCCACTAAAGTGCGGTTACGACGTTCGGACACACCATAAAGCTGTGGTGTTCCAGGTGGCATGAGTTTGTGAAACTATTCCACATTGTTTTAATTGAAGACCAAACTCGTAACTCAAATATTCGTCTCCGTGATCAGATCGCAGAAACTTTATTTTCTTGTTATGATGATTCTTCCACTTCACTCTGAAATTCTTTGAACCTTTCAACTATTTCAGACTTATGTTTCATCAAGTAGATATACCCATATCTGCTCAAATCATCTTGTGAAGGTCAAAAAATAGATATTTGCCACGAGCATCAACACTCATTGGATCACATACATCGGTATGTATTATTTCCAATAAGTCAGTAGCTCGTTCCATTGTTCCGGAGAACAGAGTTTTAGTCATCTTGCCCAATAGGCACGGTTCGCAAGCATCAAATGATTCATAACCAAGTGATTCCGAAAATCCATCTTTATGGAGTTTCTTCATGCGCTTTACACCGATATGACCCAAACGGCAGTGCCACAAATAAGTTGCACTATCATTATTAACTTTGCATCTTTTTGGCTTCAATATTATGAATATGTGTATTACTACGATCGAGATCCAACAAACCATTTTCGTTGGTGTGTATGACCATAGAAGGTTCTATTCATGTAAACAGAACAACAATTATTCTCTAACTTAAATGAATAATCGTATTGCAATAAACATGATCAAATCATATTCATGCTCAACGCAAACACCAAATAACACTTATTTAGGTTCAACACTAATCCCGAAAGTATAGGGAGTGTGCGATGATGATCATATCAATCTTGGAACCACTTCCAACATACATCGTCACTTCACCCTTAACTAGTCTTTGTTTCTGCAATCCCGTTTCGAGTTACTAATCTTAGCAACTGAACTAGTATCAAATACTCAGGGGTTACTATAAACACTAGTAAGGTACACATCAGTAACATGTATATCAAATATACCCTTGTTCACTTTGCCATCCTTCTTATCCACCAAATATTCAAGGCATTTCCGCTTCTAGTGACCATTTCCTTTGCAGTATAATCACTCAGTTTCAAGCTTTGGTCCAGCTTTGGGCTTCTTCGCGGGACTGACAACTTGCTTGTCATTCTACTTGAAGTTCCCTTTCTTTCCCTTTGCCCTTTTCTTAAAACTAGTGGTCTTGTCAATCATCAACACTTGATGCTCTTTCTTGATTTCTACCTTCGTTGTTTCAACATCACGAAGAGCTCGGAATCGTTTTCGTCATCCCTTGCATACTACAGTTCATCACAAAGTTCTACTAACTTGGTGATGGTGACTAGAGAATTTTGTCAATCACTATCTTATCTGGAAGATTAACTCCCACTTGATTCAAGCGATTGAAGTACTCAGACAATCTGAGCACATGCTCACTAGTTGAGCGATTCTCCTCCATCTTTTGGCAATAGAACTTGTTGGAGACTTCATATCTCTCAATTCGGGTATTTGCTTGAAATATTAACTTCAATTCCTGGAACATCTCATATGGTCCATGACGTTCAAAACATCTTTGAAGTCCCGATTCTAAGCCGTTAAGCATGGTGCACTAAACTATCAAGTAGTCATCATATTGAGCTAGCCAAACGTTCATAACGTCTACATCTGCTCCTGCAATAGGTCTGTCACCTAGCGGTGCATCAAGGACATAATTCTTCTGTGCAGCAATGAGGATAAACCTCAGATCACAGACCAAGTCCGCATCATTGCTACTAACATTTTTCAACATAGTTTTCTCTAGGAACACATATAAAAACATAGGGAAGCAAAAACATAGGGAAGCAACAACGCCAGCTATTGATCTATAACACAATTTGCAAAATACTACCAGGACTAAGTTCATGATAAATTCAAGTTCAATTAATCATATTACTTAAGAACTCCCACTTAGACAGACATCTCTCTAGTCATCTAAGTGATCACGTGATCCAAATCAACTAAACCATGTCCGATCATCACGTGAGATGGAGTAGTTTCAATGGTGAACATCACTATGTTGATCATATCTACTATATGATTCACGTTCGACCTTTCGGTCTCCGTGTTCCGAGGCCATATCTGTATATGCTAGGCTCGTCAAGTATGACCTGAGTATTCCGCATGTGCAACTGTTTTGCACCCGTTGTATTTGAATGTAGAGCCTATCACACCCGATCATCACGTGGTGTCTCAGCACGAAGAACTTTCGCAACGGTGCATACTCAGGGAGAACACTTCTTGATTATTAAGTGAGAGATCATCTTAAAATGCTACCATCAATCAAAGCAAGATAAGATGCATAAAGGATAAACATCACATGCAATCAATATAAGTGATATGATATGGCCATCATCATCTTGTGCTTGTGATCTCCATCTTCGAAGCACCGTCGTGATCACCATCGTCACCGGCGCGACACCTTGATCTCCATCGTAGCATCGTTGTCGTTAGGCCATCTATTGCTTCTACGACTATCGCTACCGCTTAGTGATAAAGTAAAGCAATTACAGGGCGTTTGCATTTCATACAATAAAGCGACAACCATATGGCTCCTGCCAGTTGCCGATAACTTCGATTACAAAACATGATCATCTCATACAATAAAATATAGCATCACGTCTTGACCATATCACATCACAACATGCCCTACAAAAACAAGTTAGACGTCCTCTACTTTGTTGTTGCAAATTTTACGTGGCTGCTACGGGCTTAGCAAGAACCGTTCTTACCTACGCATCAAAACCACAATGATAGTTTGTCAAGTTGGTGCTGTTTTAACCTTCGCAAGGATCGGGCGTAGCCACACTCGGTTCAATTAAAGTGAGAGATACAGACACCCGCCGGTCACCTTTAAGCAACGAGTGCTCGTAGCGGTGAAACCAGTCTCGCGTAAGCGTACGCGTAATGTCGGTCCGGGCCGCTTCATCTCACAATGCCGCTGAACCAAAGTATGACATGCTGGTAAGCAGTATGACTTATATCGCCCACAACTTACGTGTGTTCTACTCGTGCATATAACATCAATGCATAAAACCTAGGCTCTGATACCACTGTTGGGGAACGTAGTAATTTCGAAAAAAATTCCTACGCACACGCAAGATCATGGTGATGGCATAGCAACGAGAGGGGAGAGTGTTCGTCCACGTGCCCTCGTGGACCGTAAGCGGAAGCGTTATGACAACGCGGTTGATGTAGTCGTACGTCTTCACGATCCGACCGATCCAAGCACTGAACGTACGACACCTCCGAGTTCAGCACACGTTCAGCTCGATGACGATCCCCGGGCTCCGATCCAGCAAAGCTTCGGGGATGAGTTCCATCAGCACGACGGCGTGGTGACGATGATGATGTTCTACCGGCGCAGGGCTTCGCCTAAACTCCGCGACGATATGACCGAGGTAGAATATGGTGGAGGGGGCCACCGCACACAGCTAAGGAACGATCCATAGATCAACTTGTGTGTCCATGGGGTGCCCCTTGCCTCAGTATATAAAGGATGGAGGAGGAGGCCGGCCAAGGCAATAGGTGCGGCCAGGATGTGGAGTCCTACTAGGATTGCAAGTCCTAGTAGGAGTCCACCAAGAGGGGAGGAAGGGAGAAGGAAGTGGAGGAGAAGGAAAGGTGGCCGGCCCCCTTTTCCCTAGTCCAAATCGGACTAGAGGGGAGGGGGGCGCAGCAGCCCCTTGGCCCTTTCTCCTCTTCCCACTAAAGCCCATCAAGGCCCATTGCTTCTCCCATAACTACCCGGTACTCCGAAAAATACCCGAATCACTCAGAACCTTTCCGAACTCTGAATATAGTCATAATATATCGATCTTTACGTCTCGACCATTCCGAGACTCCTCGTCATGTCCCCGATCTCATCCGGGACTCCGAACTCCTTCGGTACATCAAAACTTATAAACTCATAATAAAACTGTCATCGTAACGTTAAGCGTGCGGACCCTACGGGTTCGAGAACTATGTAGACATGACCTAGAACTATTCTCGGTCAATAACCAATAGCGGAACCTGGATGCCCATATTGGTTCCTACATATTCTACGAAGATCTTTATCGGTCAAACCGCATAACAACATACGTTGTTCCCTTTGTCATCGGTATGTTACTTGCCCGAGATTTGATCGTCCGTATCCAATACCTAGTTCAATCTCGTTACCGGCAAGTCTCTTTACTCGTTCCGTAATGCATCATTCCGTAACCAACTCATTTGGTTACATTGCTTGCAAGGCTTATAAAGATGTGCATCACCGAGAGGGCCCAGAGATACCTCTCCGACAATCGGAGTGACAAAACCTAATCTCGAAATACGCCAACTCAACATGTACCTTCGGAGACACCTGTAGTACTCCTTTATAATCACCCAGTTACGTTGTGACGTTTGGTAGTTCCCAAAGTGTTCCTCCGGTAAACGGGAGTTGCATAATTCTCATAGTTACAGGAACATGTATAAGTCATGAAGAAAGCAATAGCAACATACTAAACGATCAAGTGCTAGGCTAACGGAATGGGTCATGTCAATCACATCATTCTCCTAATGATGTGATCCCATTAATCAAATGACAACTCTTTTGTCCATGGCTAGGAAACATAACCATCTTTGATAAACGAGCTAGTCAAGTAGAGGCATACTAGTGACACTATGTTTGTCTATGCATTCACACATGTATTATGTTTCCGGTTAATACAATTCTAGCATGAATAATAAACATTTATCATGAAATAAGGAAATAAATAATAACTTTATTATTGCCTCTAGGGCATATTTCCTTCAGTATTGCGGTTTCCGGTCAATACAATTATAGCATGAACAATAGACAATTATCATGAACAAGGAAATACAATAATAACCATTTTATTATTGCCTCTAGGGCATATTTCCAACAGTCTCCCACTTGCACTAGAGTCAATAATCTAGTTCACATCACTATGTGATTGTAACGAGTCCAACACCCATTTGGTTTGATCATCTCTCGCTTGTGAGAGAGGTTACTAGTCAACGGGTCTGAATCTTTCAGATCCGTGTGTGCTTTACAAATCTCTATGTCATCTTCTAGATGCAGCTACTACGCTCTATTTGGAGCTATTCCAAATAACTGTTCTACTATACAATTCCGGTTTACTACTCAGAATAATCCGGATTAGTGTCAAAGTTTGCATCGGCGTAACCCTTTACGACGAACTCTTTTACCACCTCCATAATCGAGAAAATTCCTTAATCCACTAGTTACTAAGGAAATGTTTGACCGTTGTCTTGTGATCCATTCCTGGATCATTCTTGTACCCCTTGACTGACTCATGGCAAAGCACACTTCAGGTGCGGTACACAGCATAGCATACTGTAGAGCCTACATCTAAAGCATAGGGGACGACCTTCGTCATTTCTCTCTCTTCTGCCGTGGTCAGGTCTTGAGTCTTACTCAATACTCACACCTTATAATACAGCCAAGAACTCCTTCTTTGCCGATCTATTTTGAACTCCTTCAAAATCTTGTCATAGTATGTATCCATTTGAAAGTACTATTGAGCGTTTTTGATATGTGCATATAGATCTTGATGCTCAATGTTCAAGTAGCTTAATCAAGGTTTTCCATTGAAAAACACTTTTCAAATAACCTACTTTCCAGAAACTCTACATCATTTTTGATCAACAATATGTCAATAACATAGACTCATCAGAAATTCTATAGTGCTCCCACTCACTTCTTTGGAAATGCAAGTTTCTCATAAACTTTGTATAAACCCAAAATCTTTGATCATCTCATCAAAGCGTATATTCCAGCTCCAAGATGCTTACTCCAGTCCTTAGAAGGATTGCTGGAGCTTTGCATACTTGTTAGCATCTTTCAGGATTGTCAAAACCTTCTGGCTGTATCACATACAACCTTTCCTCAAGAAAATTGTCGAGGAAACATTGTTTTGACATCCTATCTGCAAGATTTCATAAATAATGCAGTAATTGCTAATATAATTCCAACAGACTCTTAGCATCGCTACAAGTGAGAAAGCCTCATCGTAATCAACTCCTTGAACTTGTCAAAAAATATCTTAGCGACAAGTCGAGCCTTCTTAATGGTGAGACTTACCATCATTGTCCATCTTCCTTTTAAAATCCATCTGTACCCAATAGCCTTACGACCGTCAAGTAGTTCTTCCAAAGTCTACACTTTGGTTTCTAGACATGGATCCTCTCTCGGGCTTTATGGCCTCTAGCCATTTGTCGGAATCCGGGCCCACCATCACTTCTCCATAGCTCGTAGGTTCATTGTTGTCTAGCAACATGACCTTCAAGACATGATTACTGTACCACTCTGAAGTAGTACGCATCCTTGTCACCCTACGAGGTTCGGTAGTGACTTGATCCGAAGCTTCATGATCACTATCATAAGCTTCTACTTCAATTAGTGTAGGCGCCACAGGAACAACTTCCTGTGCCCTGCTACACACTAGTTGAAGTGACGGTTCAATAACCTCACCAAGTCTCCGCCATCCTCCCACTCAATTCTTTCGAGAGAAACTTTTCCTTGAGAAAGGACCTGCTTCTAGAAACAATCCCTTTTGCTTCCGGAACTGAGACAGGAGGTATACCCAACTGTTTTGGGTGTCCTATGAAGATGCATTTATCCGCTTGGGGATCGAGCTTATCAGCATGAAACTTTTTCACATAAGCATCGCAGCCCCAAACTTTTAAGAAATGATAGCTTAGGTTTCTCTAAACCATAGTTCACACGGTGTCATCTCAACGGAATTACATGGTGCCCTATTTAAAGTGAATGTGGTTGTCTCTAATGCCTAACCCATAAATGATAGTGGTAATTCGATAAGAGACATCATGGTATGCCCCATATCCAATAGGGTGCATCTATGATGTTCGAACACACCATTACACTATAGTGTTCCAGGCGGTATTAGTTGTGAAACAATTTCCACAATGTCTTAATTGTGTACCAAACTCGCAACTCAGATATTCATCTCTATGATCATATCATAGACATTTTATCTTCTTGTCAGGACGATCTTCACCTTCACTCTGAAATTACTTGAACCTTTCAATAATTCAGACTCGTGTTTCATCAAGTAAATATACTTAGCATCTACTCAAATCATCTGTGAAGTAAGAACATAACGATATCCACTGCGTGCCTCAACACTCATTGGATAGCACACATCAAAATGTATTACTTCCAACAAGTTGCTTTCTTGTTCCATCTTACTGAAAAACGAGGCTTTCGGTCATCTTGCCCATGTGTTATGATTTGCATGTCTCAAGTGATTCAAAATCAAGTGAGTCCAAACGATCCATCTGTATGGAGTTTCTTCATGCGTACATAACAATAGACATGGTTCACATGTCTCAAACTTTTCAAAAACGAGTGAATCCAAAGATTCATCAACATGGAGCTTCTTCATGCGTTTTATACCAATATGACTCAAATGGTAGTGCCACAAGCAGGTGGTACTATCATTACTATCTTATATCTTTTGGCATGAACATGTGTATCACTACGATCGAGATTCAATAAACAATTCATTTTAGGTGCAAGACCATTGAAGGTATTATTCAAATAAATAGAGTAACCGTTATTCTCCTTAAATGAATAACCGTATTGCGATAGACATAATCCAATCATGTCTATGCTCAACGCAAACACTAAATAACAATTATTTAGGTTTAACACCAATCTCGATGGTAGAGGGAGTATGTGATGCTTGATCACATTAAGCTTAGAAACACTTCCAACACATATCGTCATCTCACCTTTAGCTAGTCTCTGTTTATTCCGCAGCTTCTATTTTGAGTTACCAAAACTTAGCAACAGAACCGGTATCTAATACCCTGGTGCTACTAGGAGTACTAGTAGAGTACACATCAATATAATGTACATCCAATATACTTCTGTCGACCTTGCCAGCCTTCTCATCTACCAAGTATCTAGGGTAGTTCTGCTTCAGTGCCCATCTTGAAACTAGTGGTTTCACTAACCATCAACAATTGATGCTCCTTCTTGATTTCTACTTTCGCGGTGTCAAACATTGCGAATATTTCAAGGATCATCATATCTATCCCTGATATGTTATAGTTCATCACGAAGCTCTAGTAGCTTGGTGGCAATGACTTTGGAGAAACATCACTATCTCATCTGGAAGATTAATTCCCACTCGATTCAAGTGATTGTTGTAGCCAGACAATCTGAGTACAAGCTCAACGATTGAGCTTTTCTAAATTAGTTTGTAGGCTAAGAAACTCGTCGGAGGTCTCATACGTCTTGACGTGGGCATGAGCCTGAAATCCCAATTTCAGCCCTTGGAACATCTCATATGTTCCCGACGTTTCAAAAACGTCTTCGGTGCCACAATTCTAAACCGTTTAACATTACTGAACTATCATGTAGTCATCAAAACATGTATGTCAGATGTTCGCAACATCCACAGACGATGTTCGAGGTTCAGCACACTGAGCGGTGCATTAAGGACATAAGCCTTCTACGCAGCAATGAGGACAATCCTCAGTTTATGGACCCAGTCCGCATACTTGCTACTATCAACTTTCAACTAAATTTTCTCTAGGAACATATCTAAAATTGTAGAACTAAAACGCGAGCTACGACATAATTTGCAAAGACCTTTTGACTATGTTTAGGATAATTAAGTTCATCTAATCAAATTATTTGATGAACTCCCACTCAGATAGACATCCCTCTAGTCATCTAAGTGATACATGATTCGAGTCAACTAGGCCGTGTCCGATCATCACGTGAGACGGACTAGTCATCATCGGTGAACATCTTCATGTTGATCGTATCTACTATACGACTCATGTTCGACCTTTCGGTCTCTTGTGTTCTGAGGCCATGTCTGTACATGCTAGGCTCGTCAAGTCAACCTAAGTGTTTCGCGTGTGTAAATCTGGCTTACACCCGTTGTATGTGAATGTTAGAATCTATCGCACCCGATCATCACGTGGTGCTTCGAAGCAACGATCTTTTGCAACGGTGCACAGTTAGGGGGAACACTTTATTGAAATTATTATGAGGGAACATCTTATTTAGTACCGTCATTCTAAGCAAATAAGATGCATAAACATGATAAACATCACATGCAATCAAATAGTGACATGATATGGCCAATATCATTTTGCTCCTTTTGATCTCCATCTTCGGGGCTCCATGATCATCATCGTCACCGGCATGGCACCATGATCTCCATCGTCGTGTCTCCACGAAGTTCTCTCGCCAACTATTACTTCTACTACTATGGCTAACAGTTTAGCAATGAAGTAAAGTAATTACATGGCGTTATTCAGTGACACGCAGGTCATATAATAAATAAAGACAACTCCTATGGCTCCTGCCTGTTGTCATACTCATCGACATGCAAGTCGTGATTCCTATTACAAGAATATGATCAATCTCATACATCACATATATTTCATTCATCATATCCTTCTTGGCCATATCACATCACACGACATATGCTGCAAAAATAAGTTAGATGTCCTCTAATTGTTGTTGCAAGTTTTTACATGGCTGCTATAGGTTTCTAGCAAGAACGTTTCTTACCTACGCCAAAACCACAACGTGATATGCCAATTGCTATTTACCCTTCATAAGGACGCTTTTCATCGAATCCAATCCGAATAAAGTGGGAGAGACTGGCACCCGCTAGCCACCTTATGCAACAAGTGCATGTCAGTCGGTGGAACCTGTCTCACGCAAGTGTACGTGTAAGGTCGGTCTGGGCCGCTTCATCCCACAATATTGTCGAAACAAGATAGAACTAGTAACAGTAAGCATATTGAACAAAATCAACGCCCACAACAACTTGTGTTCTACTCGTGCATAGAATCTACGCAATAGACCTAGCTCATGATGCCACTGTTTGGGAACGTAGCAGAAATTCAAAATTTTCTATGCAACACCAAGATCAATCTATGGAGATTCTAGCAACAAGAGAGGGAGAGGATGAGCATCTTCATACCTTTGAAGATCACTAAGTGGAAGCGTTACAAGAACGCGGATGAAGGAGTCGTACTCGTAGCGATTCAGATCGCGGTTGATTCCGATCTAAGCACCGAACAACGATGCCTCCGCGTTCAACACACGTACAGCCCAGGGACGTCTCCTCCTTCTTGATCCAGCAAGGGGAGAGGAGAAGTTGAGGGAGAACTCCGACAGCACGACGGCGTGGTGGTGATGGAGCACGTGGTTCTCCGGCAGGGCTTCGCCAAGCACTACGGAGGATGAGAAAGAGTTAGAGGAGGGAGGGGCTGCGCCAAAAACAAGGTTGCTGCAGCCCTCCCACCCCCTCACTATATACAGGGGGAAGGGAGGAGGAGGAGGCGCCCTAGGGTTCCCTAGTGGAGGGGCGGCGGCCATAGGGGAAACCCTAGATGGGTTTGGGCACCCCCACCCCCTAGGAAACTTGCCCCCCAAGCCAGGAGGGGCGGCTGCCCTAGGGGTGGCGCCCCCACCTCTCCAGGTTACGTGAGATGGGGTGGGAGGAGCGCTCAACCCCTTAGTGGGCTGATGTGCCCCCTCCCCTTGGCCCATAAGTCCCCCAACACTTGTCGGGGCCTCGAAAACCCCTTTCGGACACGCTGGTCATCACCTGGTACCCCCGGAACAATTCCGGACTCCAATACCCTTCGTCCAATATACCGCTCTTCACCTCCGGATCATTCCGGAGCTCCTCGTCATGTCCGGGATCTCATCCGGGACTCTGAACAACCTTTGGTAACCACATACTATTTCCCATAACAACTCTAGCGTCACCGAACCTTAAGTGTGTAGACCCTATGCGTTTGGGAATCATGCAGACATGACCGAGATGTTCTCTGACCAATAACCAACAGCGGGATCTGGATACCCATCTTGGCTCCCACATGTTCCACGATGATCTCATCGGATGAAACACGATGTCGAGGATTCAAGCAATCCTGTATGCAATTCCCTTTGTCAATCGGTATGTTACTTGCCCGAGATTCGATCGTCGGTATCCCAATACCTCGTTCAATCTCGTTACCGGCAAGTCACTTTACTCGCTCTATAATGCATGATCCTGTGACTAACCACTTAGTCACATTGATCTCATTATGATGATGCATCACTGAGTGGGCCCAGAGATACCTCTCTGTCATACGGAGTGACAAATCCCAGTCTCGATTCGTGCCAACCCAACTGACACTTTCGGAGATACCTGTAGGGCACCTTTATAGCCACCCAGTCACGTTGTGACGTTTGGTACACCCAAAGAAATCCTATGGTATTGGGGAGTTACACAATCTCATGGTCTAAGGAAATTATACTTGACATTAGAAAAGCTTTAGCAAACGAACTACACGATCTTGTGCTATGCTTAGGATTGGGTCTCGTCCATCACATCATTCTCCTAATGATGTGATCCCGTTATCAATGACATCCAATGTCCATGGTCAGGAAACCATGACCATCTGTTGATCAACGAGCTAGTCAACTAGAGGCTCACTAGGGACATGTTGTGGTCTATGTATTCACACATGTATTGCGGTTTCCGGTCAATACAATTATAGCATGAACAATAGACAATTATCATGAACAAGGAAATACAATAATAACCATTTTATTATTGCCTCTAGGGCATATTTCCAACACCTCGCTCGAGTAATAAGGGAAACCGAATATGCACACGACAGTAACACTCACTCAAAGTTGTAAGGAAAGAGTATTAAATCTTTGTTTTGATTTTTGATCAACGATTGTAGCAAGTTGGCCTCGGCATCTTCAACGTGCTTTTTAACCTGAATTTCATCTATGATATTTGTGTTAATGAACCCAACATCATACGTTTCTTGTTTTTTGCACTCGACGATCGTCAATTTGCATAATATAGTGAGAATAATTAATTATAAATACATGAAATGAAAGAGCTGAGCTATATGTAGAGACTTAATGGCAGAAATAGTACTTATAGGCAGTAGCAAAAGACCGTTAATTTATCGAGGGCCTTTTGATTGAACAACTCGAAGAACATCCCAAATGGAACAGCAACATATCAGTTCCAACGAGGTCGTGGTCCTCTTTAATTCTCAGAAACAAGGTATTCATCCCCCCAGACTCTCTGCAGGTTTCCATGTACCAATTATGGAATCTTCGCATCATTGTTGTTAGTGATTTTTCATCTTTGACGAGAGGCTTCCCGTACTCGTATCTGTGTTCGTCCACCTCCATGAAATCAAAATTTACATCGTCAGGCAGGTAATCTGCAAGATTGCCATAACCGCGCACCGTCCCTGGAGCATTAGCGACGATGTCGCTGCTAGACACATTGAGCGGGGGGCACGATTGATTTGCTTGTTCGCCGAGCTGGGCAATTGTTTTCGCAGCTGCTCGTTATTTTAACCTTTGATCACTGGCAGTACTTCCCGACCGCTCCGCTTTGAGACATGTCTGTTCAGTAATGCGCTCATAGTTGGTTCTCGACGGAGACTTTGGTGGTTTCCTCAGGGCATCGATAGTGCATTTTGCTTTCACCGGATCTACCTTCTCCTCCGGAGGTGGATGTCTCTTTGCTTTCAACCCTTTAAAGAAGTCCTCCACTTCGGGCCACACGATCTTCGCGTTTTCCTCCTTGGTCCTCTCGTATGGTAACTTCTCTAGAGGCTTGAGAGAAGGACCGTATCTGTATTGCCTCCCGCCGCTGTTGGCTGTACTACTAGACGCCAGAGCAGACGGAGTGGCTGCCGCGTCTGTCTTCTTTCGTGCTTCCTTACGAGGCAGATGAGAAGGACTACGACGTGCCGGATCAGCCGGGGCGGCGGCGGGTCTCTTCCGCCCTTGCTGGCGAGGCGGAGAAGGAGGAGGCTGCTGGCTGCTCGGGCGCCGGCGCAGGCGGAGATGGAGGCGGAGTGCCGCCATGCGCCGAAGAAGGAGGCCGAGTGCCCTGATCGTCACTCGCCGGAGGAGGAGGCGGTGGAGGAGGCGGAGTGCCCTGACTCGCCGGAGGAGGAGGAGGCGTCCAGTTCGGAAGCTTGATGAACTCCTTCCGCCATAGGCATGGAGTCTTCAGAGCAGAACCCAGCCGAGTCTCTCCTTCACGGGTAGGGTGGTCAAGCTGGAGGTCCTCAAATCCCTCAGTTATTTCGTCCACCGTCACCCTAGCATATCCTTCTGGAATTGGACGACAGCGAAAAGTTGCACCGGGTTCAGAAGGTAACTTGGCCGACAGCCGCCTTGACTTTTAAGTTCTGCCATTGCGTCATAAGGTGGCAATTTTGAGACTCCGTGATAAAATCCACGGGGTAGCTAGCAGGAGCTGTCAAGACATGCTCCGGCTGAAGCAGCTCGGTGGAAGCCATGCTGCTTCTCCGCTGAGATGGTGGGGTAGCTTCGGGGGAAGCTCTGGCAGGTCGTTTGCTGCGATCTGCTTCTCGTTCCTCTAGCCCTTGTACCCTTTCGTGCAGCGCCTGCAGTTGGCTCTGCTCCAGTTTCTTCCTCCTCTCCTGGGTTTTGTAACCCCCTGCGTCCGGAAAACCAACCTTCCACAGAATGGAGCCTGGCGTGCCTCGTGTCCGTCCAGGGTGCTCAGGATTCCCGAGGGCCATTGTGAGCTCGTCCTTCTCCCTGTCTGGAATGAACGTCCCTTGCTGCGCTGCATCGATATAGTGCTGAAGCCTGTTGACTGGTATTTTCAGTTGCTTTTTCATCCAACGACACTTCCCTGATACAGGGTCCAAGGTTCCGCCAGCCCCGAAGAACCAAGTCCGGCAACGATCTGGCCAGTTCATTGTCTCTGGTTCGATCCCTTTATCAAGCAGATCATTCTCAGCCTTGGACCAGTTAGGCCGGGCTTTGAGGTAGCCACCTGACCCCGTGCGATGGTGAAACTTCTTCTTCGCAGCATTTTGCTTGTTTGTCGCCAACATCTTCTTACTCTTTTCCGATGTCTTGTGGGCCACAAATGCGGGCCAGTGATCTCTGATCTTCTCATATTCGCCGATGAATTCTGGTGTCTCTTCTTTGTCGACAAACTTGTTCAGCTCTTTCCTCCACCTCCTAAATAGGCCTGCCATCTTATTAAGAGCACAAGACTTGATTAATTGCTCTTTAACAGGCTTCTCCGGATCCTCCTCTGGCGGTAGGGTGAAATTTGCCTTCAGCTCAGTCCAAAGATTATCTTTCTGCATATAATTGACATAAGACACCTCAGGGTCTTCCTCCTTAGGCTTATACCATTGGTGGATGCTGATCGGGATCTTGTCCCTAACAAGAACCCCGCACTGAGCAGCAAATGCATTCTTTGTCTGGATGGGTTCAATCGGTTCACCGTCGCGCGCGATTGCTGTGATCTCAAACCTTTCATCTGAGCTCAACTTTTTCTTTGGGCCTCGTCTCCTTACCGAAGTTGTGCTCGATCCAGAGGGCTAGAAAAAAGAAGAAAGACGAGAGTTAATTAATATGTGTACATATACCAAAACAATGAATGCATCAATTAGCTAGTCAGCACAGGCTTAACTAATATATATACCTGGCCAGACTCGGTTCGGTCACCGGAGCCGTCATCACGGTCTCCTTCTAGCACCATCATTGGGCCACCGGAGCCGTCCTCATGGTCTCCTTCTTGCACCGGCATTGGGTCAATGGAGGCATCATAATAGCCTGCTTCTTCACCCTGTCCTTCCAGACCATCAGTGTCGTTCAGAAACGATAAGATGGCATCACTTCCATGTGCGATTATCTCCCCCAACATCGCTTCTATTGCTTCATCTCGGGGGGTGTCCATAGTTTCTACAAATATTTACAACATGGCAATTATTATTCAAACATGACAGATATGGATATATTAGTGGCAAACGTAGAACTAGCTAGCTAATCACAGCAAGGAATCATATTAATTAGTGGCCTCGACGCTGCTTCTCTAGGGTTTGGGGTGGCCTCGACAATGCTTCAAGGGGGTAATATCGACAACGACGAGATACATACATGGGAAAATAATGTTATCAGGGAGGGGGTATGTCGACCCCCCATGTGTTAAAGTTATCGGGAGGGGGTATATCGACCCCCCCACGTGTTGAAGTTATCGGGAGGGGGTATATCGACCCCCCCCCCCTCGTGTTGAAGTTATCGGGAGGGGGTATATCGACCCCCCACGTGTTGAAGTTATCGGGAGTTTATATCGACATGACATATGTACATGGGAAAATAATATTATCGGGGAGGGGGTATATCGACCCCCCCTCGTGTTGAAGTTATCGGGAGGGGTATATGGACGACGACATACCCGATAAAACATAAGAAAACGAAGAAGAAATAAAAAGAGGAGAAGAAGAAAGGAATAGAGGAGAAGATCGAAGAAAAAAAAGAAGAAACAAAAGAGGAGAAGAAGAAAGGAATAGATGAGAAGAAGAAAAAATAGAAATTTTTTCTATTTTTTCTTCTTCTCCTCTATTCCTTTATTCTTCTCCTCTTCCTTTTCTTCCTCTCCTCTTCTTCTCCTCTTCCTTTTCTTCCTCTCCTCTTCTTCTCGTTTCCTAAAAATGTAACCATGGAGGGGGTATATCGATCGACCCCCCCCCTCGACTCTCTTTTCTTTCTTCTTCCTTATTCCTTCTTCCTCTTTTCTTCTCCAACACAAAACACATCTCATCTCATCTCATTTCATCCAAAAATAATTCTTTGCATATGAACATACATACATTTACTTTTTTTCTTAAATGTTACATATGAACATTTTCCTAAATGAGCATATGAATTTTTTTTAAATATTAATGAGCATATGAACATACATATCAACAAAAAATAGACCTTTTTCTTGGTAACAAAAAAATGCAAAAACAAGCATTATACAGCATATATAGAGCATTATATAGTGAACATACATACATACATACATATATACATACATACATACATACATACACATACAGTGAGCATATATACAGAGCATTATATACGGCGACGACGATGATGGTTGGCGGTGGCGCGCGTTTACGGATGACGTGCGGGGATGGCGCAATGAGAAGGAAAGGGGAGGAGGCAGTGGCTCACAGCGCGGGGAAGGGTCGAGGTCGCCGGCCGGAATCAGTGCGGCGACGGACGAAGGCCTCGGGGATGAACGGGTCGCGGGAGCCGGCAAGGTGCCTCCCCGCACTAACGGCGACGACAGGCGCGTGCGACAATGACGGCGTCGGCGGGGGCGGCGGGCGGCTTCGGGGCAGCCTGGCGGCGACGGGGCAGGGGCGACGACGGGGGCACGCGGACGGCGTCGGGGCGGTGCGCGGACGGTGTTTGGGCGGCAGGCGGCGTCGGGGGAGCGGACGGCCGACGTCAATCTGGGCAGCCTGGCAGCGTCGATGAGCTCGGCGTCGTCGGGCGGGCCGGGGGGCAACTGGCGATAAGTCCGTCAAATTTTCCTAAGTGCTACTTATATACCGAGGCCTTTGGTCCCGGTTCGTGGCACAAACCGGGACCAAGGCCCCCTTTAGTCCCGGTTGGTGCCACCAACCAGGACCAAAGGCCTCTTTTCAGCAGCCCAAAGGGCGGGAAGCGGCGTCCTTTGGTCCCGATTGGTGGCACGAACCGGGACTAAAGGGGGGCATTGGTCCCGGTTGGTGCCACGAACCGGGACCAAAGGGTGGCATTGGTCCCGGTTCGTGCCACCAACCGGGACCAATGGCCTTGCACAGCGGCGTGGTGGTGGGAGTTTAGTCCCACCTTGCTAGTTGAGAGCGTCGACCACCCGCTTATAAGCACTGCTGCCTCCTCTCTCTCGAACTCCTCTGAACTGCAGGCCTATGGGCCTAATCTGACACTACTTTGCCTGTGGGCCTGCTGGGCCTTCTGTGGGCCTGAATCCTGGCCCATGGTAGGGTTTCTAGTCGTATTCAGGCCGTGGGGGCCCGGTAGGAGGCACTTTTTTCATTTTTTGTTTTCTTTACTTATTGTTGCTATTTTTATTTTTTCCTGTTTTTTTGTTTTGTTTTCTGCATTATTTATTTTCTTTTGTTTTTTGCTTTATTTTTTAATTCTTTTTGCTTTTAGTTTTAGAAAATTTATAAACTTTCTGTTAGTGCCATTAGTTTTCAAATTTAAAAACACTTTTTTGTTTTTTGTTTTCTTTCTTGCTTTATTTATTTTATTTTGTTTCTACTTACAACAAAATACTTATTGTTGCTATTTTTAATTTTTTTTCCAGTTTTTTGTTTTGTTTTCTGCATTATTTATTTTCTTTTGTTTTTTGCTTTATTTTTTAA
>NC_041389.1:698564882-698578333 GCF_002162155.2 Triticum dicoccoides | reverse complement strand
TTTTTAATACTTTTTTGCTATTAGTTTTAGAAAAATTATAAACTTTCTGTTAGTGCCATTAGTTTTCAAATTTGAAAACACTTTTTTTGTTTTTTTGTTTTCTTTGTTGCTTTATTTATTTTATTTTGTTTCTACTTACAACAAAATACTTATTGTTGCTATTTTTATTTTGTTTCCAGTTTTTTTGTTTTGTTTTATGCATTATTTATTTTCTTTTGTTTTTTGCTTTATTTTTAATTCTTTTTGCTTTTAGGTCAGCAAAATTATAAACTTTCTGTTAGTGCCATTAGTTTTCAAATTTGAATAGTTAAAATTTGAATTCTTTGAATTTTATGTGAATCACAAGTTTGTGATTAACTTTACTCAAAAATGAACATAGATGCGCCTATAGAGAAAATTCAACCTAAATTCATAATAAATTTCTATGAATTTCAGAGAAATTCACTATGAATTTAGGTCAAATTCCCTGTATAGGGGCATCTATTTTCACTTTGAGAGGAGCTCAAAAAGGCAAAGAGGGACGGGCTTATAAACCGGTGTGAGCGCCCTTCGGTTGGCGTGGTGGGACTAAACTCTGAGCGCAACGAGGACCAACCCTTTAGTCCCGGTTTGTGGCACAAACCGGGACTAATGGTCATGGGCCAGGGGCGAGGCGCATTGATCCGGGTTCGTGCGTGGAACCGGGACCAAAAGGTCCAGACGAACCGGGACCAATGGCCCACGTGGCTGCCCTCTTGAGAGTGTTCTTGGTGAGAACATAGTTGACAAGGAGCGAACCGGGATTAATGGTATTACGAGGGCTGAACCATAAGACATTAAAGCATTTCAAATGAACTCTGAAAAAGTTGAAAGTTGGCATGGTATCATAATTTCACCCACATAGCATGTGCATGTACAAAACGGACAATGGTATCATACTCGTCTGTTACAAAGTTGGCATGGTATCATCATAATAGTTGCGGGAGAAAGTCTTCACTTTTTCTTCGCTTGTGTCATTTGCTTATTGCGCCGTAACTATGGATAATCTTCATTGTTTATCAGGATGCTTGGATCAGCCTTGACTTTGAAGGGAGGAATTTCATGAAACTTTTCATAATCTTCAGACATGTCTGTCTTGCCCTCCACTCCCACGATGTCCCTTTTTCCTAAAAGAATTATGTGGCGCTTTGGCTCATCATATGATGTATTCGCTTCCTTATCTTTTCTTTTTCTCGGTCTGGTAGGCATGTCCTTCACATAGATAACCTGTGCCACATCATTGGGTAGGACGAACGGTTCGTCAGTGTACCCAAGATTTTTCAGATCCACTATTGTCATTCCATACTGTGGGTCTACCTATACCCCGCCTCCTGACAGATTGACCCATTTGCACTTAATCAAAGGGACCTTAAAATCATGTCCGTAGTCAAGTTCCCATATGTCCACTATGTAACCATAATATGTGTCATTTCCCCTCTCGGTTGTTGCATCAAAGCGGACACCGCTATTTTTGTTGGTGCTCTTTTGATCTTGGTCAATCGTGTAAAATGTATTCCCATTTATTTCGTATCGTTTGTAAATCAATACAGTCAAAGATGGTCCCCTAGACAACAAGTACAGCTCATCACAAACAGTGTTGTCACCTCTAAGACATGTTTCCAACCAACTGCTGAAAGTCCTGATGTGTTCACATGTAATCCAGTCATCGCACTGCTCCGGGTGTTTGGAGCGCAGACTGTTCTTGTGTTCATCGACATACGGGGTCACCAAGGTAGAGTTCTATAGAACTGTGTAGTGTGCTTGAGACCAAGAATATCCATCCCTGCATATTATTGAGTCCCTTCCAAGCGTGCCTTTTCCAGTCAGTCTCCCCTCATACCGCGATTTAGGGAGACCTATCTTCTTAAGGCCAGGAATGAAGTCAACACAAAACCCGATGACATCCTCTGTTTGATGGCCCATGGAGATGCTTCCTTCTGGCCTAGCGTGGTTACAGCCATATTTCTTTAGGACTCCCATGAACCTCTCAAAGGGGAACATATTGTGTAGAAATACGGGCCCCAGAATGACAATCTCGTCGACTAGATGAACTAGGACGTGCGTCATGATATTGAAGAAGGATGGTGGGAACACCAACTCGAAACTGACAAGACATTGTGCCACATCACTCCTTAGCCTTGATAAGATTTCTGGATCGATCACCTTCTGAGAGATTTCATTGAGGAATGCACATAGCTTCACAATGGCTAATCGGTCGTTTTCCGGTAGAAGCCCCCTCAATGCAACCGGAAGCAGTTGCGTCATAATCACGTGGCAGTCATGAGACTTTAGGTTCTAGAACTTTTTCTCTGGCATATTTATTATTCTGTTTATATTCGACGAGAAGCTAGTCGGGACCTTCATACTGAGCAGGCATTCAAAGAAGATTTCTTTCTCTTCTTTCGTAAGAGCGTAGCTGGCAGGACCTTCATACTGCTTTGGAGGCATGCCGTCTTTTTCATCCAAACATTGCAGGTCCTCCCGTGCCTCAGGTGTATCTTTTGTCTTTCCATACACGCCCAAGAAGCCTAGCAGGTTCACGCAAAGGTTCTTCGTCATGTGCATCACGTCGATTGAAGAGCGGACCTCTAGGTCTTTCCAGTAGGGTAGGTCCCAAAATATAGATTTCTTCTTCCACATGGGTGCGTGTCCCTTAGTGTCATTCAGAACAGCTAGTGCGCCGAGACCCTTTCCAAAGATTACGTGTAAATCATTGACCATAGCAAGTACTGATCACCGGTACGTATGGCGGGCTTCTTCCGGTGATCTGCCTCGCCTTTGAAATGCTTGCCTTTCTTTCGACATTGATGGTTGGTCGGAAGAAATCGATGATGGCCCAGGTACACATTCTTCCTGCAGCTTCCCAGGTATATACTATCGGTGACAAGTAAACAGTGCGTGCATGCGTGGTATCCCTTGTTTGTCTGTCCTGAAAGGTTACTAAGAGCGGGCCAATCGTTGATGGTCATGAACAGCAATGCCTTTAGGTCAAATTCCTCCTGTTTGTGCTCATCCCATGTACGTACACCGTTTCCGTTCCGTAGCTGTAAAAGTTCTTCAACTAATGGCCTTATGTACACATCAATGTCGTTGCCGGGTTGCTTAGGGCCTTGGATGAGAACTGGCATCATAATGAACTTCTGCTTCATGCACATCCAAGGAGGAAGGTTATACATACATAGAGTCACGGGCCAGGTGCTGTGATTGCTGCTCTGCTCCCCAAAAGGATTAATGCCATCCGCGCTTAAAGCAAACCATATGTTCCTTGGGTCACTTGCAAACTCATCCCAGTACTTTCTCTTCATTTTTCTCCATTGCGACCCGTCAGCGGGTGCTCTCAACTTCCCGTCTTTCTTACGGTCCTCACTATGCCATCGCATCAACTTGGCATGCTCTCTGTTTCTGAACAGACGTTTCAACCCTGGTATTATAGGAGCATACCACATCACCTTCGCAGGAACCCTCTTCCTGGGGGGCTAGCCGTCAACATCACCAGGGTCATCTCGTCTGATCTTATACCGTAATGCACCGCATACCGGGCATGCGTTTAGATCCTTGTAGGCACTGCAGTAGAGGATGCAGTCATTAGGGCATGCATGTATCTTCTACACCTCCAATCCTAGAGGGCATACGACCTTCTTTGCTGCGTATGTACTGTCAGGCAATTCGTTATCCTTTGGAAGCTTCTTCTTCAATATTTTCAGTAGCTTCTCAAATCCTTTGTCAGGGATAGCATTCTCTGCCTTCCACTGCATCAATTCCAGTACGGTACCGAGCTTTGTGTTGCCATCTTCGCAATTGGGGTACAACCCTTTTTTGTGATCCTCTAACATGCGATCGAACTTCAGCTTCTCCTTTTGACTTTCGCATTGCGTCCTTGCATCGATAATGACCTGGCGGAGATCATCATCATCGGGCACATCGTCTGGTTCCTCTTGATCTTCAGCAGCTTCGCCCATTGCAGCATCATCGTGCACATCGTCTGGTTCCTCTTGATGTTCAGTAGCATCACCGTATTCAGGGGGCACATAGTTGTCATCGTACTCTTCTTCTTTGTCGTCTTCCATCATAACCCCTATTTCTCTGTGCCTCGTCCAAACATTATAGTGTGTCATGAAACCCTTGTAAAGCAGGTGGATCTGAAGGATTTTCCGGTCAGAGTAAAACTTTGTATTCCCACATATAGGGCATGGACAAAACATAAAACCATTCTGCTTGTTTGCCTCAGCCACTTCGAGAAAATCATGCACGCCCTTAATATACTCGGAGGTGTGTCTGTCGCCGTACATCCATTCACTACAAAAAATACACTTCCGTGATGATACGTGTTTGTCACAGTAGGTCGCGTTTTTTGTCATGCATGTACATCCATGACAAATTTATGACAGAATCAATATAGTCATACTTGTGATGTCGTAGAAGTGTTCCATGACATTACCAAAATTATCATCATGGAAGTGTCCACTTCCATGATGATAAATCAAGCGTCACAAAAGTGCTTTCGTCAAGGGTAACCGACACGTGGCATCCACCATAACGGAACACCGTTAAGCTATCGGGTCGGATTTTGGATCCGATAACCCGTTAACAGCCACGACCAATGCCGATTTTCCACCTGTAAAATTCTCATTGGCTGACGGATCCACATGTCAGCTCCGCGTTGGCACAGGTGTCACTCATCCAACGGTTGAGATGGGCCTATGATATGTTGACACGTGGACCGGCCCAAACGTGGCCCACAAAGTTTAAATGGGCCGGCCCAACCGAGGCCCATAAGATTGAGCGGACCATAATGGGCCGGCCCAGCTAAAGGCCCACAAGATTTTGCGGACCACAATGGGCTGGCCTAGCTAAAGGCCCACAAGATTCTGCAGACCATAATGGGCCGGCCCAGCTAAAGGCCCAACATTCTCTGTCAAATTGGCCTGTCAACGGCTTGGTCTAAACTTGTCATCAATGCGACCCATGGTCACTTCTGGCCCGTTAATAGTCCGCTAAGTAATTGGGCCGAATTACGGCCCGGTGTATTTCCGGCCTATTAAGGGTCCGGCTTCATTTGGGCCCATTTACAGGCCATCAAAACTTTCGGCCCATAAACGACCGTGAAGGATTTGGGTCATAGTCGGCCCTGTCTGTCATTCGGCCTGTTAGAGGGCCACTATAGATTTGGGCCACTTTCGGCCTGTTGTCATTTTCGGCCTGTTAACGCCGGACGTAAACCATGGGCCATATGTGGCCCAACGTCATATCGGGCCCATTAACGGCCCATATAAAAATGACGATAATCTAGCCCGACCGAAGTTCCGGCTTGTTAAAGGCCCGTGTATTAGGTCGGCGCATTTACGGCCCGTCCGAATTTTGGCCTGTCAAATATCCGCATCGTAAATGGGCCACCATTTCGGCCTGCTAAGTCCAGTGGATTATTTGGCACAATCCAGGCCCAATCTCACTTTCGGTATATTAAAGGCCCATGTTTTTTATGGGCTCAAGATATTTACACCTGTAAACGGCCTATTTTTACTGAGGGCCCAAATTATGTTTAGGCATGTTAATGGCCCACTATGGGCACAGGCCTACCAAAAAAATTTGAAAGCTTACGCTAATTTAAGCCCAGATATTTTTAGTGGGCTACATGCCAATTTCGGCCTGTAATCGTTTATAGCCCAATTGGAATGGGCCCGACGAATGTTGGCATGTTGGGCTCCTACGAAGCTTTCGGCCGAATACATTACTAAGATAAACCTACACTATACAAAAATAGTGTCGTAATTACTGCAGCCTGTGGCAGCATCATAAATGTTGTATCACAACAAAATAAATTCCAATCATACAACAAAAGGCCTGTTGGCATAAAGTTTACAGTCCTTCCAGATAAAAGCACCATCAGATGTATAGAAGCACAAATCATTTGACCTGAGTGCTAATGTTTCAGGTTGTAGAATCTGATGGAGCATCACGATCTCCACCTTTTTTTCCGCCATTGCTCTTCAACAACGAAGCGAATGTATGATAGTCTGGTTTCAAAACCGTTCATATCTTGATGACATTTCTCAACAACTATTCTTGTTTCCGAAACAACATCCATTAGGGATTAGACTTGTGTCTGGAGCACAGATATATCACTCTATCTAGCAGGAAGATTTTGTCAGCAGGCGATTTGGACGAGGTTACCTTGACAACCAACCCAAAATTACGCAGGAAGGTGCTTTTTGCACTGTTAGTGGAGAGATACTGACGCACTGCAGCAAGAGGTGACATTGTGCCTGTAGTAGCCTCGTCACCTTCAGGTGGTTGTGGCTGTTCAATCATTTGTTCCATAGCTTCCTGAAAGTTTGAACTTGTAGATTAGTGTACCAGATAAGTTACTGATGAGACAAAAACAAACAAAGTAGGTTAAACCTTTATACATAACTTATTTTGGTGAACTACTATAATACATTAGCATGTATTGTAGTGCCAACTACATAATAAAATCACTTTTGGAACATATGTCCATGTAGCTTGCCTACTGTATTGCCTATTTCCTCACATTTGTTGACATCTAAGGATAAAGAGACATGGTTTAAAATAGGATGAACATAGTATGACATCATTCATATCATGGGTAAACAGATATAAAACAAACATGCTATTTTATCATTGTGTGCGCACGTGATCATAACAACTAGATTATAGACCAAGACCAAAAGAATATCCTTCATCTCTTTTAAACCATGTAAGGTGAAATGATATGTTAAGTCAACTGTGTATAAAAGTGAACAGAGTAACTGACATTGGCTGCAAACCAACTAGTTAAATGAACACATCATAGTACCAATCAGTTCAAGGCAAGAGGAGTAAGGACTTACAACAGCGGCTTGAGCTGGTGTGCTCATGCCCTTCATCTTGCTGGTGTGGCAATCCTTGAAGATTTGCACTACATTTAGTTCAGATTCTTTTTGGTCCGCACGGGCTTTCCTCTGTATTTGGAACAAGTCAATATAGATACGATAATATGGCACAAAAAGAAGAAGGAAGTAGCAGCTATTTACAAGAGCCTCGCAGTGTGCAATATAGCTACAAGATCCTGTTGTCTGTTGGAATTTCACTTTAGAACGGTTGGTTTTGTTCTTCAAATAGTTAGCCTAGAAGAAGATACACTTGTAAGGCACATACATAAATACAAGTTCAATATGTGGTCTGATCAAATACATATAGCCTACCCGATACTTTGGATCAGACCAGTGTTTAACGAGGGCTGTCAAGTCTTCATCTGTAATATATTCCATTGGAGATGTTTGGGCGATTTCATTGTTAGCCTTGCCTTCAAAGTGAGGTTTTCTAAGGTGGTACCGATACTGTTGCAGAGCAGACTGAAAAACATGAGTGCATGCTTGTTTAGTTGCATCATCTTTCGGATCCAACTTGAACATCATCTGTTGAAAAAAGAATGTGAGTCTTATTAGGAGGAAGCTAGAAAGTATGGGACAGAGCAAGACAATATTACTAATTGCGATGAATAACATTACTTACGGATAAATGGGCAAGGAAGGTGTTAAACTGGGTATTGTCTTTCTCATTCCTGTACTGGATCCACGTTGGGAGGATACGCGCATGACACCTAACGGCAACGGCTGCCTCTGATACTAACTTGGTTGACTCTGTAGCATCACGTGGCCTTTTTAAACCTGCCTCAAAATGGATCTCCATTCTTCCTCCTTTAGATTTTGTTAATCTGTCAAGCATTATCCCCGATGTATGTTTCCGCTTGCGCCGTGGTGCTAGTTCAACAATGAATATGGAAAGTGTTAGTGTACATCAAACTGTGAGAGTACATATAAAGGAGCATGCAACTACAACTTGACTCAGTCAGGTACCGTCTTGGTGTTGATGCTCATGAGGTTCATCTGATCTTGCCAAGTCCTGTTGTGTCAGCAGTGCTTCAGAAGTAGTGTTAGGTGTGAAGGCAGCTTGGGAACTGGCCAGTTCCGGAGCAAACGAACGAGTAACTGGTTGAGATCCTGGTACAATTGAAGTGGATGCTGCAGCTAGTGGAGCAGGTGATACTGTGTTTGTAGATTTAGCCGGTGGACTTGGACCTTCTACTGCACTATAAGTACCAGCAGAATCTCGGCGGCAGAACCTTTTTCGTTTCACCCGACGAGTAATAGCACTCCCTACTATATTATTTTCCTTGCTCTTTTTTGACTTTGCCATGTCAAGCTGTACCCACAACACAAAAGAATAAAATCACTCTTCAGAACTCATTGAAGCATGATACAGACAAGCAATACTTTGATGTAAGACAACCGTATGAGGATGGAATATGTAAGAAAAACAGGACGACATGACATACTCACAGCTATGATGTGCAAACTAAGCAGAAGGATTTTTAAGAAAATAGAAGTAATGCAAGCTAGACACCATATGAAAGATGCAACCAATATTACTCTGCCAAGTTAAAAGTGTCTTGTCATAAGTGGCAATTCAAAAAATTAGAAGCAGTACAACATAGAAATCAATGCAAGATGCAACCACTATCAAACTGCCATGTTAAAAGTGTCCAATCATGTGTTACTGATGCTGGATACACAACAGCAGTACTTTGATGTAAGAACATGGTATGATAGATAGATGCAGTGTATTCTAGACACAGAAAGCCATGTCATATGCACATGTATAACGTATAAACTCAGCAGATGCAATTTAGTCAAAATAGAAGAAATACGGTCTAGACAACATATGAAACATGAAACCAATTATCACACTGTCAACTTAGAGCAAGCACCTGCGATGGTGGAGTGCGGGAGATGAACTGATCATGTAGACTTGGGACTTCAACTTCATTAGTAGTAGCAGTGGAAAATCTAGAGAGTCTTTGTTTGTGTCGGTGCGGAGTACCACCAACATCCCCTAACTTACTCTTTTCCTTCCTATTTTATGATCTTGCCTTATGAAGTCAAAACCACAAGAAGATGAATAAAATTAGATCTGCATAACTGGTTGATGCATGATACAGACGAACACTACTTTGATGTAAGGCAAGCGCAGGAGAGGAGGATGGAATATATACAAAAAAAGACAGCGTTTCATATTCACACGTACGATAGGATGATAGAATATGTATGAAAAAATAGTAAGCGGAAGGCATTTCAACAAAATTAGAAGAAAAAGCTAGGAACCATATGAACATGCAACCAATATCACTCTATCAGGTAAAAAGTGTATCGTCGTAAGTGCCATTTCAAGAAATTAGAAGCAGTACAAGCTAGAAGACAATGCAAGATGCAACCTACATCACAGTCCCAAGTTAAATGTGTCTTATGGGTAAGTGATCGTTGCAGGTATAAGTTGTAAGCTACGCAGATGCAATTCTACATAATCAGAAGCAATACAAACTAGACATCATATGGAAAAGCAACCACGTATAACAGTTCCAAGTAAGAGCAAGCACCTGTGATGGTGGAGTAGGGGATATGTGCTCATCATGTACACGTATGTTCTAGAAACAGGAACACGTGTCATATTCACATGCATTATGTGTAAACTAAGCAGGTGCAATTCAAGTTAGAAGCAATACAAGCCAGACATCATACGCAACATGCAACCACATATAATAGTGTCAAGTTAGAGCAAGCACATGTGATGGTGGAGTAGGGGAGATGTGCTCATCATCTACACAGCTATGTTGACTGTCCAGCCTTGTGTTGTCTTGCGAATCTTGTTGGGAGGATGGCAAAGTAGAATCTTTAGAGACCCCCTGTTTGAGTTGCTCCGAAGGACCACCATCATCCACTCCCGGACTAATTTCCTTCAGCTGTAATGATTTTGCATTGTGAAGTCAAACCGAAAAGAAAAAGGAATAAAATTCGCTCTTCAGAACTCATTCATGCATGATACTGACGAGCACTACTCGGATGAAAGGCAAACACATGATGCGAGGATGGAATATGTATGAAAAACAGGATGGTGTGACATATTCACACCTATCATGTGGTAACTAAGCAGAAGGCATTTCAACAAATTAGAAGCACTGCAAGCTAGAACCATATGAAAGATGCAACCAATATCACTCTGCCAAGTTCAAACTGTATGGCGTTTCAACAAATTAGAAGAAGTATATGCTAGAACCAATATCACCCTGCTAGCTGGGACCCACCATATTGTTGGGCTGACTTGTGGGCCTACTAAGTTGACGGGGATGGAGGGCTTTGTCAACTTAGTCAATACTCCAGTGACCGTATGATGTCCATCCAACGGCCATAGTGCTTCTTCAACCTCTGGTCTTCTTGCTCCAGCCGCCCAAAGCAGCGCCGGTCGTGCCGCCTGCTCCTGCCTCCCGTGGCCGGCTGTGCTACCACCTGCTCCTGCCTCCCGTGGCCCGGCTCCGCGTCGTCCCCTTCCTAGGCCTCGCCGTCATCCACCGTTGTGGTGCTCTCGGCGCGACGTAGTCAATGTGGTCAACGACCGACTTCCATCGGAAGAGTACTGTACGTGGAGAGGCTGACAGCTGGGTCCACGGCGGCCACAAGGAAGTGCCTCCTTATTACGCAGAAAATAATTATTCCTCCACCTGACAGCGGGGACCCACCGGACAGGCCACCAGTATTTTGCAAAAAAAATCGTTTCCCCCTGACTGCTAGGACCCACCGGACGGGCCACCATATTTCACGAAAAAAACGTTCCCCCCGCTGTCAGCTCGGACCCACCGGAAGTGCCTCGTTATTACGCACACAAAAATGAATACTCCCCCGTCTAGCTGGGACCCACCTTGGTGGGAGGCTGTCTTGTGGGCCTACTAAGTTGACGGGGACGAAGGGCTTTCTCAACTTAGTCAATATGAACGATTCTAGCTCCAATGACCGTACGATGTCCATCCAACGGCCGTAGTGCTTCTTCAACCTCTGGTCTTCTTGCTCCAGCCGCCCAAAGCAGCACCGGTCGTGCCGCATGCTCCTGCCTCCCGTGGCCGGCTGTGCTGCCGCGGAGGCCTCACTGCCCCCTATTATTCCCACCGCTGGCCAGGCCCTGCGGTGACGGCAGCCTCACACCGTAGCCGAACCAGTGAACCCTCGTACTCCTCTCCCTGCGGGCTTCCACTGCCGCGTCTTCCCCGGCTCCATGTCGTCCCCTTCCTAGCCTCGTCGTTGTCCACCGCCGTGGTGCTCTCCGGGTGGCGTGGTCAACATGGTCAAGGAACGACTTCCATCGGAAGAGTACTGTACGTGGAGAGGCTGACAGCTGGGTCCATGGCCAGAGCCAAGTTTTTTGTGATTTGCCAAGTAAGTCGCTTTGTCAGGCCTGTTGGGCTGTAAATCTTTCAAGACGAGGAGAGCTTGCATTCGGCTGGCCGAGAAAATGGCCCATCCGTAATGAGAAATGGGCTGTACATTTTTAAAACACATCAAACCGGCAATTAGTTTCATTTTTTTCACTCAAGATTTTAAATTACATTAATTTTTATGCATGGAGAATTTGTTGGATTTTATATTGATATACATTTATTTTTAAAATCAGTTTGAATGTGAGTCGAAATTTCGGGATTAAAAACAGTTCGAACTGCACCGAAATATGCAAAATTTCGTATAATTTTTTAACCGTGGCCACAATATGGGCTGTAGTGCTAACAAAAAGAATATGGGCTCCAAAAAAAACCTTAAAGGATTGAGGCTGTAAATTAGCAAATGGGCTGTAAATTATTAGAAATAATGGCAGATGGGATGTATGCTGTTTTCCACAAATTTGAGGCTTTCCTAAAAAAAGGTTGACGCACAAGCAGTGACGGTTGGATGTCCATCCAATGGCCGTTGTGCTTCTTCAATCTCTGCTCGTCCTGTTCCAGCCGCTCAAACAAGCGCCGGCGGGACTACCTGCTCCCTCCTCCCCGCGGCCGGCTGTGCTGCCGCGCAGGACTCACCGCCCCACTGTACTCCCATTGCTGACCTAGCAATCCCTCTACTCACCCACACCTGTTGTTATTCTCCGTCGACGGTAGACGAACCAGTAAATCCTCGTACAGTCGTACTCCCCTCCACGTGGGAAACAACTACCGAGTCTTCCCTGACTCTGTGTCGTCCCCTTCCTAGGCCTCGCCGTCGTCCACCGCCGTGGTGCTCTCGGCGCGGCGTGGTCAATATGGTCAACGACCGACTTCCATCGGAAGAGTACTGTGCGTGGAGAGGCTGACAGCTGGGTCCACGGCCGCAGCAAGGAAGTGCCTCCTTATTACGCGCAAAATAATTATTCTCCACCTGACAGCGGAGACCCATCGGACGGGCCACCGTATTTCGTGAAAAAAATGTTTTCCCCCTGACTGCTGGGACCCACCAGCTACACCTTCGCACGCAAGGAAGTGCGTCCGGGCAAAAAAAAAACGATTCGCCCCCATGACTGCTGGGACCTACCAGCTACATCTTCGCACGCAAGGAAGTGCGTCCGGGCAAAAAAAACGATTCGCGCCCCTGACTGCTGGGACCCACCAGCTATATCTTCGCAGGCAAGGAAGTGCCTGACAGTTGGGACCCACCTGGTCGAAGCGTACGTAGCATTGTCATTCTTATCGCGAACGTGTACGTACATATATACTGGTGGATGTAGAGGCGTGCACATGTCGTAGTAGAGGCGCGCACGTAGCATGTACACGTATGTACAGTGGCCAGGGTGCAAGAAAGAAAATACGGCCACGTATGTGTACATACGGGCGGGGTCTCAAACGCCTACTCACGCATACGTACGGCGAGGGCTCGTGTACATGGCTGGGTCGGAACGGAGAAACATCGTCGTCGTCGTGTTCATGGGGAGGCAACGGAATGAGTCATGTTCATCGGGAGGCAACGAAACGCGTGGGAGCCAACCGGCTGGGTCGGAACGGAATGCGTGGTCGTGTTCATCAGGAGGGCTTGGATGAAACAGGCGATGGAAACGAGGCCTGGCGTACCGCAGAACGGAGGAAACGGACCTCCTATGTTCGGAACGGGGTCCTGTTGATCGGGAGGGTGTGGCATACCGCAAAACGGAGGAAACGGACCTCCTACGGTCGAAATGGGGGTCCTGTTGATCGGGAGGGGTGTGGCGTACCGCAAAACGGAGGAAACTGACCTCCTACGGTCGAAACGGGGGTCCTGTTGATCGAGAGGGGTGTGGCATACCGGAAAACGGACGAAACGGACCTCCTACGGTCGAAACGGAGGTCCTGTTCATCGGGAGGGGTGTGGCGTACCGCAAAACGGGACTCCACGGGATACTGTTCATCTCCACCGTCGACCTCCTCCAGCCTCCATGGGCTACCGTCGACCTCCTCCAGCCTCCACGGGCTTCTGTTCATCCAGCCTCCACCGCGCGCTACTCCACCGGCTACTATTCAACCACCCCTCCACCGTCTACTACTCATCCAGCCCTCCACCGTCTACTGTTCATCCAGCCCTCCACACCACGGGGTCCTGTTCAACCACCCC
>NC_041389.1:698559800-698564251 GCF_002162155.2 Triticum dicoccoides | reverse complement strand
AACTCCTCGAAATTTTCCTCCCCCTCGCTTCTACCATGGTTTTTTCCGTCATGGACCGCCCAAAGAATGTCATGCAGCTGCGTCTCCGGCCCGCCCAGGTCGAAAAGCCCATTTTCTGTCATGATTTTTTGTCATAGAAGTAGGAGCCCACCACATCTATGATGATACCTGGTTTTGTCACAATTATCATCATAGAAGTGTCATATGTATGACAGAATTTTTTTTCGTTCGGCCCAAAATGTCACGGATGTGTCTTTTTTTGTAGTGATTGTCGGTTCATCTGCGTGCATTATATATAATTAAGTGTGTCAAAAACCATACGGAACATCATGAATAGATAAATAAGTGATCAAATTAATAGAAGTTCATGATCACATTAAAACCAAAGTAAATACATAGTTCTCATCTAACAACATATAGCTCTCCAGAGCATCTAATTAATTAAACCATACATGGAAACTATGTAAAATATTTCAATTCGAAAACAAATGCGATCATAATCGCAATCAAGGTAACAACTGATCTAACTGCATAATGATACCAAGCCTCGGTATGAATGGCATATTTTCTAATCTTTCTAATCTTCAAGCGCATTGCATCCATCTTGATCTTGTGATCATCGACGACATCCGGAACATGCAACTCCAATATCATCTTCTCCTCCTCAATTTTTCTTATTTTTTCCTTCAAGAAATTGTTTTCTTCTTCAACTAAATTTAACCTCTCGACAATGGGGTCGGTTGGAATTTCCGGTTCAACAACCTCCTAGATAAATAAAATCTATGTCACGTTGGTCGGCATAATTTTCATAAACAATAAGTGAACCAATAGTTATGAAAAGATGATATATACCACATCCGAATCATAGACAGAACGAGGGCCGACGGGGGCGGATACCAAAACCATGCACTATATAAGATGCAATAATAAAAGTAAGAAAATAATAGAAGTATCTATCTAAACATACAAGTAAGAATATTTTCCCTTTTAGAAAGAAGATAAGAACAAAAGGCTCACCATAGTGGTGCCGGCGATGAGATCGGCGCGGGTGATCGACGGCGGTGAAGACGGGGATGGGGCGTGATGGACCGCTAAACCTAGACAAATATTGAGGAAAATGGAGTTTGGAGCTCGAGCTTGGAGAGGAGAAAGCTTAAGTAGTGTGGCTTGGGCATTCCATCGAACACCTTGTGTGCATATGAGGTGAGCTAGAGCACCACCAAGCCCTCTCCCCCTCGGCGGCCAGAAAAAACAGAGCAGTGTGCTCTGCTCTTATGCAAGGGGGTATATATAGGCACCTCATTGGTCCCGGTTGGTGGCATGAACCGGGACTAAAGGGCAACCTTTGGTCCAGGTTCAAGCCACCAACCGGGACCAATGGTGGTGGGCTAGGAGCGAGGCCCATTGGTCCCGGTTCGTCCCACCAACCGGGACCAAAAGGTCCAGACGAACCGGGACCAATGGCCCACGTGGCTCGGCCGGCCCCCGGGGCTCACGAACCGGGTCCAATGCCCCCATGGGTCCCGGTTCTGGACTGAACCGGGACTAATGGGTTGACCCGGCCTTTCCCTTATCCTCCTCCACCGCATTTCAACTTCTCCGACAAGAAATTGCCTTCCATTTCAGCTTAGTTTTGCGGCGAGCATAGCCACCAAAACTGAGGGCCGATTTTGTGTGTGGGTGGCAATTGGGGTGGTCGAGGGGGGCTCAACGGCCGCGGCAACGAGCTGCCTCGCCAGCGCTTCCACGACGAGGAGGCCGGGAGCTCCTCCCTCCTCCCACTGGTGGAGGAATGGCCCAGGAGCAGGCGCGACGTGCTGTCCCGCAGCTCCAACCGACAGGGGTGGAGCAACTTTTACCGCCACCTGCAGATTTGACACCCCCGTGCGTGTGGGGGCGCCTAGTTCGAGGCAAAGGAGGTTGTCGCTGCCAGGGACGAAGATGCAGATGCGCGGGTGCCGGCGTTGAGGGAGGAGTATAACCTTGCCTTTGTGTTCTCCAACTCCCTGATGAAGCACCACCTCAGCGTCGGCAAGTCTGGTGATGGTGATGACGAGTAGATGTAGTTTAAGTATGAACTATGTTTAATTTCCGTTTTATTATGCTTGTATGAACTATGTCAGAACTATGTTATGTGACGCGGTATGAACTAAGGATGGACAACGGTGATGTTTAGTGGCATGAACTGCTAGTTTGAATATCACGCACCTACTCCAGTGATGTTTGCTGGATCTGTTCTGTCTTGGCGTCCGCCGTACCACAAATTTCATTTACGGTATCGTAAACGAAAATTATAGACGGCGGTTTGCGGCTTCTGCTAGAGATGCTCTAACATACAACACAACGGACGAAGAGCCCATCAGAACCGACGTAAAAAATGCCATGTGGCTAAAGAAAAGGGCCAATCACATGGCGCATGACACACACAACTCCCAACTACACGCGTCACGTTTGCAGGGCAGTAAAAAAATTCATAAAATAAAAACCAAAAAAAGACTCACACGGGAGAAAAAGGGACCGAGGGTACGATTTGTTTTACAACCAACACCAGCCTTACCAAAAAATCGGCTCGCCTACGGGATTTTGCTGCCGTTTGGACTAGCACCAAAAAATTGGCTCGTACAGCTTGCCCAGGATGCCCGCGTGTTATTCGCCGATTCGTGGGTGCAGCAAGGGCGCGAAAAACGCTCGCCAAATAAGAACGCTGCTACGCAGATGACACTGCATGCACAATTATTGCACGATCACTAGTAGAAAACCCCCTATTAGTCCCAGTTGGTGAGGGCCTTTTGTCCCGGTTCTTTAACCGGGACTAAAGGGTCGTTACTAATGCCCTAGACCTTTAGTCCCGGTTCTAACACGAACCGGGAAAGATGGGCCTCCACGTGGCCGGTGAGCCGAGCCCAGGCAGGAGGGCCTTTGGTCCTGGTTGGTGGCACCATCCGGGACCAAAAGGCATCCACGCGTCAGCATTTCAGTGGCTGGGGTTTATGTTTTTTTTTGAAAGGGGGGGTTGGGGGTTTTGGGTGGTTAATTTAGGTGTTTCATATATTGTGTTAGCTAGCTAATTAATAGAGAGAAGTGTCCTCTCTTATGTCCGTGCTTGGTCGACTCTACGTACTATACATAGAGAGGCCCTCGACACGCTAGCTAGTAAGAAAATGAAGGGAACCATTAGGTACAGAAGTTCGTCATGCATACCGAGAGAAGTGATCGATCGACCTCTCCTTCTCCGAGAGATTGGTCGAACAACAAGTTTTCGTATTATCTATCCGACGCTACTGGCTACATACATATACAATATGTAAGATCTCTTACAATCCGCTAGCAATTGAAATCAACTTCCACATGGTATTCTCCGGCTTTATTGATGACGTGGTGAAGAAAGAATCCCGCTAATTCCTCTTGAATTGCTTTCATGCGATCGTGTTCTAGGAGTTCATTCCGCATCTGCCACGTCTAATTTGAAGAAGGGGGTTAATTAATACATATATATGAATGAAACTCAACAGAAGTGATGGTATAATAAAATGAAATTGTGAATATTATTGCTTACGCACTTCATATTGTCTTTTAGAGTAGCCCCGCTTATTTTTGAAAGTCGCGTTGTAGATGAACTCGCACACGTAGTGTCCACAATAATTATTCCCTTGTTCCTGCCATAAGCACTTTACGAGAAATAGAGGTCACTCAAACCGATAATGAAGCATTATAAATGGCATTGACGAAAGTATAGCTATAGAATCAACAGGAGATGCGTGCAACTAGCTAGCCAGTAGTACTTACTTTCGGGTATGTATATCGCAGCTCCTTCGGCAGTCCCGGAGCTTCTGCGGTGAACTGTTTCCAAATCCTGCAAGACAAAGAAAATAATTATTATTACTTGAGATATCAGGAAATGAATAAAAAGTTGCCGATATGGTGCGATAATGATCGATTGAACTTACTTGTTGAGCATTTTAGTCATGTCCGCATAGGTTTCGGGATCTTTTTGTCTCGAGTCTAAGACGGTTAGAGCATCTCCAATAGCTTGTCTATACCATTATCTATACTACTTTTTCACAATGTGAGCCCAAAATGGAGCTCCAATAGCTTGTGTAAATGGATGTCCAAACATGCACATCTTCTACATCCACCTCCACAATGTCCAGGCCTGGACGATGTGAAGGCATCGTCCATAGCTCAACCGCAGACACTTTTTCTCCCTCCCGCCAACTACGTCGCCCTCTCTCCCGCCATGTCGCTTTCTCTGGAGACGAAGAGAACACCGCCGCAAGGTCGTCGTCGCGCCACACGACAGCATCCCGAGGCGAGGTATGCTCAATTTCTCCTCCCGGCGAGAGAGGGATGAGAGGATAGGATCCAACCTTTGTGGATCTGGCCGTCGCCGCCGCCGCATATGGGTCGCCGCTGCCGCCGCCGTGGCGTATGGGTCGCCACAGCTGCCGTGT
>NC_041389.1:698552549-698559423 GCF_002162155.2 Triticum dicoccoides | reverse complement strand
CCGCTTGGGGGTTGGGTGGAGGGGTGGGTGGGGGCGCTGCTCGGGGATTGGGGTGGAGGGAGGGGGCACTGCGGTGGGGGGTTTGAGTCGAGGGCGGGGTCGCCGTCGCCGCCGTGTTTGGGTCGAGGGCGGGGTCACTGTCACCGCCGCGTCTAGGTCAAGGGCAGGGTCTCCGTCGCTGCCGCGTTTGGGTCGAGGGAGGGGGCTGCCACTACTGCTGCTAAATATGTGTGCATGCTGAATTTTGCTGCTAAACATGTGTGCACACTGAAGATTGATATTGTTGATGCTAGTTTGGTGATGTATTGTCATATGAAATTGTATGCTGCTACTGAAGATCAAGAGTGAATTTTGCTGCCCCTGTATGCTGCTACTGATTCCCGCAAAAAAAGTATGCTGCTACTGCTGATGTATTGTCATATGAAATTTCTGCCATTTTTTGCAGATGGAAGGAGACAAGCGTTTTCTCGACATGTTGAACTTCGGTGTATCACCCCAAGTGCCACATAGTCCAGTTGGGGAGCAAGAGATGCCACCAACTCAAGAAGTGTCTGCATCTGCCAAAGCAAAATCCACAAAAGGAAAGAATTGGTCTAGTCAAGAGGATGAATTGTTGGTGGCAGCATGGTTGCACACCAGTTTGGATGCTGTGATAGGGACAGATCAATCATCAAATTCTTATTGGGTTAGGATTTATGATTACTACAGCACACGCAAGAAAGTGTCATGGCCGGTGCATGTTCAAATGCAATCACTTGTCGTTGGAGCACTATTAATGAACAGGTCAGTAAGTTTTGTGGATACTATCAGCAAATTCTTAATAGAAACCAAAGTGGGGTGACTATCGCTCAGCAGGTACGCATCCATCTTTTTAGTTTGGTTCTAAACTTTCATATGTTTTGCGAGAGTTTAATATCCTTTTTATTTGTGCAGCAAGCCCATGCACTTGTTTTATACAAGTCCAAAGATCCAAAAAACTAGCCATTTGCATTAATGCATTGCTGGTTAGAGTTGCAAAAGCATCCAAAGTGGGAGAATCGTGTGGTTTCGAAGGGGCCTCCGAAAAAGCAGAAGAAGACCTCGGATGCCAGTCCAGGTACAACTTCTAATGATGAAGACTTCGGATCCACTGATGCTCTTGATACAGAGATAAGGCCTGATGGTAATAAGCGAGATAAAGAACGTTTACGGAAAGTTAAAGCTTTTGCTTCCGATGCTCTTGCTCCCAAGTTATCATTAGAAACTGTGTGGGCACAAGAGCGAGAGAAGGCCGAGGCGAAAGAGCCCACGAAGAATGCTCGTTATGAGCGAGCATTTGAAATGCAGGAGAAGCAAATTGCATTGTAGGAGAGGCAGATGGCAAACCAGGAGAAGGAGAGACAGATGGCAAACCAAGAGAGGGAGAGGCAAATGACAATCAAGGAGAGGGAGATGGCACAGAAACAGTTTGAGTTAGAAGAGAAGATCATGTCCATGGACACTACTACTATGAGTGGGGCACAACAACAATTCTACATCAACAAGCAGAATGAGATTGCCGCTCGCCGATAGAACACATCGGGTTTGTCATGTGAATTATTTGTCATGTCAACTATTTGCCGTGTGAACTGCCTATTGTCTAAACTAGTTGTGAAAGCATTGCAGTATATTGGAAACATTGCATTATGCCATAACTGAAATAGTACATGATAAGATTCAACTACATTATTACAACTGCGTACATAATCATTCATCTCCGAACTTTTGCCAGATGTGCTCAACTAGATCATCTTGAAGCAGAGAGTGAAATGCCCTGTTTGTGATCCGTTGATTCATTTGAATAAACACACTCAGTTGTTCTGCATGAGAACGAGATGGGACCACATTTGCTCCCATAGAGTCGTAGTTGTAGTCTCGTGGACTGTTGTCTCGCTCGTCGTCAACTATCATATTGTGCATTATGATGCAAGCTTTCATTAGATCACCAATCTCTTTGCATTTCCAACCTTTGGCAGGTCCCCGAATAATAGCAAAGCGGGATTGCAGAACTCCAAAGGCTCTCTCCACATCGTTTCTGGCTCCCTCTTGTCTTTTGGCGAAATGTTTATTTTTTCTGCCTTCTGGAGATGGTATGGTCTTCACAAATGTTGCCCATGGTGGGTATATACCATCTGCAAGGTAATACCCCATTGTGTACGAATGACCATTGATGGTATAATTCACTTCTGGAGCTTGACCTTTGGATAGCTTTGCAAATAGAGGTGAACGTTGAAGAACATTTATGTCATTGAGAGACCCTGGTAAACCAAAGAATGCATGCCAAATCCAAAGATCCTTCGATGCAACTGCCTCCAGAATCATGGTGGGCTTATTCACATGACCTTTAAACATGCCATGCCATTTTTTAGGACAATTTTTCCAAGTCCAATGCATGCAATCTATACACCCTAACATACCAGGAAAACCTCTTTGCTCCCCTATGTCAAGTAATCTAGCAGTATCTTCTCCATTTGGAGATCTCAGATTCTGGTCCCCAAAGACTTCACAAATAGCTATCACAAACTTTTTGCAAGATGCTAGATTAGTAGATTCTCTAGACCTACAATACTCATCCGTGGCATCATCGGCATATCCATACATTAGCAGTCGCATTGCAGCTGTCATCTTTTGCAGAGGATGCAATCCAAGAGCTCCAGCAGAATTTCTTTTTTGCTTAAAATAACTATCATGCTCGAGTACTGCTTTAGCTATGCGATTAAATAAATTACGAGACATTCTATACCTGTGCGAATAAACACATATGAGATAGGGAGATGAAAAATAGGCAGATACAACATATTGTAGTAATACTAACCTTCGACGAAAATAACTTTCGGGAAAGGTGGGATTTTCTTTGAAGTAGTCGTCCCATAGTATAACAAATCCTGCATCTCTTCCACGATACAAATACTGCCGTCCCAGCGTGGAACCGCCATGACGTCGAGAATTTGCCTCCTCTTCCTCGTCACACTCCGCAAATGCTGCAAGAATTAGTTCGTCGTCGTCCGATGAAGACGACGACGACGAATTCATGAGCATATCCAAAACAAACACTGTTTCACTCATTGTGTTGTAGGAGAGGAGAAAGATGGACTTGGAAGAGAGATGAGACAAGCACAAGATGGAATGAGTTGAGAGAGGTGAGAAGGGGTGGTATATATAGGCCTGGAATATAGCTGTTGGAATAGAGCTGTTGGAATAGAGCCGTTGGAAATAGAGCCATTTGGAAAGTGTCTGTTGAAAATATAGCGGTTTGAAAAGTAGCTGTTAACATTGTAATAAGAAAATTGTTGAATTACTGTTAAAATGGTAGTTGAATTGGTAGTTACAAAATAATACTAAAATATTAGAGAGAGAATATAGATGTTCTGTATATAGACATTCTGTTGCAAAACTAGATGTCTATATGAGGGAATCTTTTTAGACCATTGTCTATATGGATATATAGACATCCAAATATACACAAGCTATTGGAGATGCTCTTACTAGTCCCCGCTCAAGCTTAATCTCCAGAAGAACATAGTGGGAGCTGCACACGCATGCATAACTCATCAATTACATTACTATAACCTCGCTCGAGTAATAAGGGAAACCGAATGTGCACACGACATAACACTCACTCGAAGTTGAAGGAAAGAGTATGGTATCTTTGTTTTGATTTTTGATCAACGATTGTAGCAAGTTGGCCTCAGCCTCTTCGGCGTGCTTTTTAACCTGAATTTCATCTATGATATTTGTGTTAATGAACCCAATATCATATATTTCTTGTTTTCTGCACTCGACGATCTTCAATCTGCATAATATAGTGAGGATAATTAATTATAAATACATGCAATGAAAGAGCTGAGCTATATATAGAGACTTAATGACAGAAATAGTACTTACAGACAGTAGCAAAAGACCGTTAATTTATCGAGGGCCTTTTGATTGAAGAACTCGAAGAACTCCTCAAATGGAATAGGCAACAGATCAGTTCCAAGGAGGTTGTGCTCCTCTTTAATGTTCAGATACAAAGTATTCGTTCCCCAGACTCTCTGTAGGTTTTCATGTACCAATTATGCAATATTCGCATCATCGTTGTTAGAGATTTTTCATCTTTGATGAGAGGCTTCCCGTACTCGTATCTGTATTCGTCCACCTCCATGAAATCAGGGAGTTGATTGTCAGGCAGGTAATCTACAAGATTGCCATAACCGGCCACCATCCCCGGAGCATTAGCAACGATGTCGCCGCTAGACACATTGAGCGGGGGGCATGATTGATTTGCTTGTTCGCCGAGCTGGGCAATTTTTTTGTAGCTGCTCGTTCTTTTGACCTTTGATGTCTGACAGTACTTCCCGACCGCTCCGCTTAGAGATATGTCTGTTCAGTAATGCGCTCATAGTTGGTTCTCGGCGGAGACTTTGGTGGTTTCCTCAGGGCATCGATAGTGCGCTTTGTTTTCACCGGATCTACCTTCTCCTCCGGAGGTGGATGTCTCTTTGCTATCAACCCTTCAAAGAAGTCGTCCACTTCGGCCCGCACGATCTTCGCGTTTTCCTCCTTGGTCCTCTTGTACGGTAACTTCTCTAGAGGCTTGAGAGAAGGACCGTATCTGTATTGCCTCTCGCCTCTACTGGCTGTACTGCTAGACGCCGGAGCAAACGGAGTGGCTGCAGCGTCTGTCTTCTTTCGTGCTTTCTTACGAGGCGGAGGAGAAGGACTACAACGCGCCGGAGCACCCGGGGCGGCGGCGGGTCTCTTCCGCCCTTGCTGGCGAGGCGGAGAAGGAATAGGCTGCTGGTTGCTCGGGCGCGCTGGCGCAGGCGGAGAAGGAGGTGGAGTGCCGCCACGCGCCGGAGAAGGAGGCTGAGTGCCCTGATTGTCACTCGCCGGAGGAGGAGGAAGAGGCGTCCAGTTCGGAAGCTTGATGAACTCCTTCCGCCATAGGCATGGAGTCTTCAGAGCAGAACCCAGCTGAGTCTCCCCTTCACCGGTAGGATGGTCAAGCTGGAGGTCCTCAAATCCGTCCGTTATTTCGTCCACCGTCACCCTAGCATATCCTTCTGGAATCGGACAACAGTGAAAAGTTGTGCCGGGTTCAGAAGGTCAAACTTGGCCGACAGCCGCCTTGACTTTGAAGTTCTGTCATTGCATCATAAGGTGGCAATTTTGAGACTCCATGATAAAATCCACGGGGTAGCTAGGAGGAGCTGTCAAGACATGCTCCGCCTGAAGCATCTCGGTGGAAGCCACGCCGCTTCTCCGCTGAGATGGCGGGGTAGCTTCGGGAGAAGCTTCGGCAGGTCGTTTGTTGCGATCTGCTTCTCGTTCCTCTAGCCCTTGTACCCTTTCGTGCAGTGCATGCAGTTGGCTCTACTCCAGTTTCTTCCTCCTCTCCTGGGTTTTGTAACCCCCTGCGTCCGGAAAACCAACCTTCCACGGAATGGAGCCTGGCGTGCCTCGTGTCCGTCCAGGGTGCTCAGGATTCCCGAGGGCCATTGTGAGCTCGTCCTTCTCCTTGTCTGGAACGAACGTCCCTTGATGCGCTGCATCGATATAGTGTCGAAGCCTGTTGACTGGTATTTTCAGTTGCTCGTCCGTCCAACGGCACTTCCCTGATACAGGGTCCAAGGTTCCGCCAGCCCCGAAGAACCAAGTCGGACAATAGTCTGGCCAGTTCATTGTCTCTTGTTCGATCCCTTTATCAAGCAGATCATTATCAGCCTTGGACCACTTAGGCCGGGCTTTGAGGTAGCCGCCTGACCCCATGCGATGGTGAAACTTCTTCTTCGCAGCATTTTGCTTGTTTGTCGCCGACATATTCTTACTCTTTGCCGATGTCTTGTGGGCCACAAATGCGGGCCAGTGATCTCTGATCTTCTCATATTTGCCGATGAATTCTGGTGTCTCTTCTTTGTCGACAAACTTGTTCAGCTCTTTCCTCCACCTCCTGAATAGGCCTGCCATCTTCTTAAGAGAACAAGACTTGATTGATTGCTCTTTATCTGCTTCTCCGGATCCTCCTCTGGTGGTAGGGTGAAATTTGCCTTCAGCTCAGTCCAAAGATCATGTTTCTGCATATCATTGACATAAGACACCTCAGGGTCTTCCTCCTTAGGCTTATACCATTGGTGGAAGCTGATCGGGATCTTGTCCCTACCAAGAACCCCGCACTGAGCAGCAAATGCGTTCTTTGTCCGAATGGGTTCAATCGGTTCGCCATCGCGCGTGATTGCTGTGATCTCAAACCTTTCATCTGAGCTCAACTTTTTCTTCGGGCCTCGTCTCCTTACCGAAGTTGTGCTCGATCCAGAGGGCTAGAAAAAAGAAGAAAGACGAGAGTTAATTAATATGTGTACATATACCAAAACAATGAATGCATCAGTTAGCTAGTCAGCACAGGCTTAACTAATATATATACCTGGCCAGACTCGGTTCGGTCAAAGGAGCCATCATAATAGCCTGCTTCTCACCCTGTCCTTCCAGACCATCGGTGTCGTTCAGAAACGATAAGACGGCATCACTTCCATGTGCGATTATCTCCCCCAACATCGCTTCTGTTGCTTCGTCTCGGGGAGTGTCCATAGTTTCTACAAATATTTACAACATGGCAATTATTATTCAAACATGACAGATATGGATATATTAGTGGCAAACATAGAACTATCTAGCTAATCACAGTAAGGAATCATATTAATTAGTGGCCTCGACGCTGCTTCTCTAGGGTTTGGGGTGGCCTCGACAACGCTTCAAGGGGGTAATATCGACAACGACGAGATACATACACGGGAAAATAATGTTATCGGGGAGGGGGTATATCGACCCACCCCCACGTGTTGAAGTTATCGGGAGGGGGTATATCGACCCCCCCCCC
>NC_041389.1:698538888-698551692 GCF_002162155.2 Triticum dicoccoides | reverse complement strand
GGGAAGCGGTGGCCTTTGGTCCCGGTTGGTGGCACCAACCGGGACTAAAGGTGGGGCATTGGTCCCGGTTTGTCGCACCAACCGGGACTAATGCACCCCTTTAGTCCCGGTTGGTGCCACCAACCGGGACCAATGGGCCTTGCACAACGGCGTGGTGGTGGGAGTTTCGTCCCACCGCACTAGCTGAGAGAGAGCCGCACCTGTTTATAAGGTGCGATGCGCCAACCCTCTCGAGCTCCTCTCTAAAGCAGGCTTTCGGGCCTAATCTGTCTCTATGTGCCTGTGGGCCTACTGGGCTTACTACGGGCCTGAATCCTGGCCCATTGTTGGGTTTCTAGTCGTATTCAGGCCGTGGGGGCCCAGTAGGAGGCACTTTTTTGTTTTTTTGTTTTCTTTACTTATTGTTGCTATTTTTATTTTTTTCCAGTTTTTTTGTTTTGTTTTCTGCATTATTTATTTTCTTTTGTTTTTTGCTTTATTTTTTAATTCTTTTTTTCTTTTAGTTTTAGAAAAATTTAAAACTTTCTGTTAGTGCCATTAGTTTTCAAATTTGAAAACACTTTTTTTGTTTTCTTTGTTGCTTTATTTATTTTATTTTGTTTCTACTACAACAAAATACTTATTGTTGCTATTTTTATTTTGTTTCCATTTTTTTTGTTTTGTTTTCTGCATTATTTATTTTCTTTTGTTTTTTGCTTTATTTTCTAATTCTTTTTGCTTTTAGGTCAGCAAAATTATAAACTTTCTGTTAGTGCCATTAGTTTTAGAAAAATTATAAACTTTCTGTTAGTGCCATTAGTTTTCAAATTTGAATAGTTAAAATTTGAATTCTTTGAAATTTGTGTGAATCACAAGTTTGGATTAACTTTACTAAAAAAATGAACATAGATGCTCCTATAGAGAAAATTCAACCTAAATTCATAATAAATTTCTATGAATTTCAGAGAAATTCACTATGAATTTAGGTCAAATTCCCTGTATAGAGGCATCTATTTTCACTTTGAGAGGAGCTCAACAAGGCAGAGAGAGACAGGCTTATAAACCGGTGTGAGAGTCCTTCGGTTGGCGAGGTGGGACTAAACTCTGAGCGCAACGAGCACCAACCCTTTAGTCCCGGTTTGTGGTGTGTCTGTCACCGTACATCCATTGCCGGTTCATCTGCGTGCATTATATATAATTAAGTGTGTCAAAAATTATTACAAAACATCATGAATAGATAAATAAGTGACCAAATTAATAGAATTTCATCATCACATTACACTACGGGAAACATCTAATTTCCGTCAGGGCGGTACAGACGGCAAAGGACGAATTACAAACGGCAAAGAGTTTGCCGTCTGCTGACTGACGGCAAAGTCAGACGGCAAAGCCAAGTCGGCAAAGCATACTTTGCCGTCAGCTTTTCATCGGGGAGACGGCAAAGATTTTGCCGTCAGCCAAATACAAATTTGCCGTCTACCACAAAAATAACAGACAGCAAAAGCTTGTTCTTTGCCGTCAGTTAAAATGGGTTCTTTGCCGTCATATAGACTACAGTACAGACGGCAAAGATTGTTTTTCATTTTTTTTAAGTGACGTGAGAGCACAACATCTAGCAGGACACATGAACATCAAACCATGACGTGTTCAGCTCACGGAGATTTTGAATTCGACACGGCCGTGCTGGCTTACTTTCATCTGTGCTGCCTTACTTTCATCGTAGGTGGAGTTACAAAGAACTTACACAACTGTACTGAAAAATTTACACAAAGGACCCTAGAAAGTAAAAATGAAAAGCAATCAAGTCCTTCTCGGGTTCACCACCGGCCGTCCTTCCTCTCGCCGGGGACGAAACCACAGGGCCTCCACTGCCACCGCTTTGCCCTGCTCGTCGCGCCGTCGCTCGAACCTACTCGCCGCGCAGCCGCCCGGCCCTGGTCTCCGCACCGCCGCCCAGCCATGCTCGCCGCGCCGCCACACGGCCCGGCTCTCCTGCGCCCTGCTAGCGCCAACCGCCCGCGCGTTGCTCGCAGCAGCCTCCCACGGCGGCTACGTTGCCCGCACCGGCCCGCAGCCTCCCGTGTCGCTCGCCGCTGCATCGGGCACCGGCTCGCGGCAGCCTCCCGCGCCGGCAGCCGCCCGCGCAGCTCGCGGAAGCCTCCTGCGCCGTCAGCCGCCCGCGTCGCTCGCAGAAGCTTCCCGCGCCGGCTATCCTGCCCGCACCAGCTCGCAGCAGCCTCTCCTGGAGAGAGAGGAAGGGAGGATTCGAAGAGGGGGCGGAGCAAAGGAAGGAAAGGCCGGAGGACCCAGGCTGGTGGCGCCGGCGAGTGAATCGGGGAGCTTGTGGCGCTGGTGAGAGATAGAGAGGGGGGTACGAGAGAGACACAGAGAACGTGGGGTGGGGTGGGAGCGGGTGGATAAGGTGGGGTGGGTGGGTTGCGGTTGGTGGGGTGAGGACAGATCAGAAACGTGGGGTGGTGTGAGGCTGCGAATCTGTGGTGGATATTGCTGCCACGTCATCGATCCGTGGGATCGATCCGTGGACTGTGTTTCTTCTTTGCCGTCTGTGTTTTTTACTACAGACGGCAAAGTAAAAAACGCAGACGGCAAGAATCTTTGTTATCTTCATATTTCATTATACACAGCAAAATGAGCTTTTTGCCATCTATAATAAAAAATGCAGACGGCAAAGATCTTTGTCGTCTTCATATTTTATTTTAGACGGCAAAGTTAGCTCTTTGCCGTCTGTGTTTCTTTTCGCAGACGGCAAAGTTAATTTTACCGTTAGTTTTTCTTTGTCGTCTGCTGATGACGACAAACTCTTTCTTTGCCGTCTAGCCCGACAAAAAGCTGACGGCAAAGCCTCCCCCTGACGGCAAATTACCTGTTTCCTGTAGTGTTAAAACCAAAGTAGATACATAGTTTTCATCTAACAACATAAAGCTCTGCAGAGCATCTAAATTAATTGAACCATACATTGAAACTATGTAAAACATTTCAATGCGAAAACAAATGCGATCATAATCGCAACCAAGGTAACAACTGATTCAACGACATAATGATACCAAGTCTCGGTATGAATGGCATATTTTCTAACCTTTCTAATCTTCAAGCGCATTGCATCCATCTTGATCTTGTGATCATCGACGACATCCGCAACATGCAACTCCAATATCATCTTCTTCTCGTCAATTTCTCTTATTTTTTCCTTCAAGAAATTGTTTTCTTCTTCAACTAAATTTAACCTCTCGACAATAGGGTCGGTTGGAATTTCCGGTTCAACAACCTCCTAGATAAATAAAATTTATGTCACGTTGGTCGGCATAATTTTCATAAACAATAAATGAACCAATAGTTATGAAAAGATAATATATACCACATCCGAATCATAGACAGAACGAGGGCCGACGGGGGCGGATACCAAAACCATCGCACTATATAAGATGCAATAATAAAAGTAAGAAAATAATACAAGTATCTATCTAAACATACAAGTAAGAGTATTTTTCCTTTCAGAAAGAAGATAAGAACAAGAGGCTCACCACGGTGGTGCCGGCAATGAGATCGGCGCAAGTGATCGACGGCGTTGAAGACGGGGACGGGGCGAGACGGACCGCTAAACCTAGACAAATATTGAGAAAAATGGAGAAAGCTTAAGTAGTGTGGCTCGGGCATTCCATCGAACACCTTGTGTGCATAGGAGGTGAGCTAGAGCACCACCAAGCCCTCTCCCCCTCGGTGGCCAGAAAAAACAGAGAAGTGTGCTCTGCTCTTACGCGAGGGGGTATATATAGGCACATCATTGGTCTCGGTTGGTGGCATGAACCGGGACTAAAGGGCAGCCTTTGATCCCAGTTCATGCCACCAATTGGGACCAATGATGGTGGGCCAGGAGCGAGGCCCATTAGTCCCGGTTCGTCCCACCAACCGGGACCAAAAGGTCCAGACAAACCAGGACCAATGATTCAAATGGCCCGGCCGGCCCCCGGGGCTCACGAACCGGGTCCAATGCCCCCATGGGTCCCGGTTCTGGACTGAACCGGGACTAATGGGCTGATCCGGCCTGGACCTTTGCCCCTTTTCTACTAGTGGATGCCTCACATCCAGCCGTCAGATCATAGAATTAAGTGCAGCTTATCCATCTGATTGTGAATCGTGCACAAATCATCCTTGAAGTATCGGCTGTGAGTAGTTTCGGCCAAATAATTGGCAGCCTGCTCTTCCCGCTCTGTATGTGGGTCTCGTTTCCTTTTTTGCTTTAGTTTGGATGGGTCAGTCCCGTGTAAGCTCCAGCCTAACATATGTTTGGCTATCGGATTTCTTTACATCAGATTTTTTTACTATTGGACAAATATTCTCAAAACCACTACTAATACATTTGCATGTTTATTTTTTGGCATATTATATTTCATTAATTTCTATGATAAGAAATACTTATTTTCAATTGTCTCTTTCTTTGTTTGCTCAAGGTACATCCAAATTAAAATCAAAAAGCATTTGGCAACTCAGCTACTGGAAAACTAAATGAAGTTTTAGTGAATTTACCAAATTCTGGTTAAGTACATTGCCTACAACCCAAACAATGATAACTTACCAAACTTTTGGTCATGCTCCCACCTTGGTAATGCCAATTTTTTGGCTGGGCTAGTTGGGGCACAAACCAAACACACCTTGAGATTTTTCAGTCTCCTTCCCTCCCGAGCTCCTCGTGTTCGCGTCTCTAACCCCAGTCCAGCAGCCGAGAGTAATCCAGCATCGCACAAATTCAGTTCAATCCAATGCACCCATAATCCAAGCAACCACCAAATCGAAGCTAACCATGCTTCTGAGCCACTAGAAGCACCACGCGCCAAAGGGGGAGTCGGCGAGGAGGAGGAGGTGGCGGGAGTCGCATCCATCGATCTGGCTGCACAGTGGAGGTGCAACTCCCCGCTCGTCCAGATTGACAGACCGCACACCGGAGGTGGGAAGCCGAGCGCAGGAGGCCACCGCCTCGAGCGCGTCTCCATCCATCGGCCTCCAAATCTCAGGTTGCAAGCGGCGCGGGATATCCCGCTGGGCCGCCATGCCGCCCCGCATAAAAGGCCCGCAAAGTGCCGCCGGCCTGACCGCATTGCCTGTAGCGGGCCGAAGCGGCCGCGCCGCTTTGTCCAGCGGGCACCCGCATATCCCGCATATCCCGCGTACAGCCATCTCTTCGGAGAAAACCTATCGCAAGTTCTCCTTTCCTCCCAACGGGGAAGTTTCCACGGCGGCGCCGCCAATGTGCAGCTCCTCCTCGGCCACCCGCAGGCCGCGTCGTGCAAACACCTCTTCTCGGCCTCTCCAAGAAGTGCCCAGCGTTCTTGATGGAGGGGTCGACGGCGGCGCCGACGCCATCTCAACATCGGGACTGCCATGCGGCAATTCTCGATGGAGATGTTGTTCCTCCGCTGCCTTCCTCACGCAGTGAAGAAGATGTTCCTGTGTCACTCTTCTCGTCAACTTGAGCTGCTGTCCCATCAAACTCCCCGCTATTTGAGTTCGCCGGCCGGTCGGAAGGGACGAGTTGAACGGAAACGCTCCCGTGTGCGGGCAGCGAGACAACTGTTTTTTATCGACGGCGGACGGCGACCCGAGAGACGAACACGCGAAGATTGATACACACATATGGTGTTGATTATCTGAATTATCTGAAATTTCCTCTGAGTTTCAGTCGATGTGTAGTCTTGATTGATGCACACATGTAGCTGGCGGGGTTATGCGGGCTGATGCGGGATGCCGCACTGTCCCGCGCTAATTATAGCGGGTGTGTGGCGGCCAGCCGCAACCTCCCGCATCAGCCGCACTGTCCCGCTTAGCTCTGTGGCGGACACCCGCAACCCGCCCCGCTTGCATCCTGATCCAAATCCCAAGGGTTAAGCTCAACGCCGGCCGCATTGAGGCTAAACGCGTTGGGGAAAGATAGTTTTAATAAGTGGGGCACGATGGAGATAGTTGAACAGATGTTTTAGATCAAAGTAGTTTATCAATGCATCTGGATATAGGCGAATATGATGATTTTTTTAACTGAATATGATGATGTTTTGGATCTAGGGATATAGTAGATAAACGGGCGAAAGCTTGTTTCATGAAATGGATCCAAATGACCCGACCCATCCAACCACCTATATCCAATGTCTCATGCTGCTTCAATAATGTATCCATCACATAATAAATGCTCGCTCTGTAGTACAAGTTTGTAATGGATGAAGTATTATAATAACATGTTAATTTTATTAATATTAGTTTGGAAATGGCACTAATTGCATTAAAAGCAATTAATTTTAGAATAAACATTAATTATGGTTAATTTTGTACTACCTACTTCCGGATTTATTAGACCCCCTTTTCTTTTGAGCCAAAACTTGGCCATGAATTAACTATTAAATATAAAGTACATGTCATATAAATTGTACCATAGAAAACATCTTTGAGATACAAATTCAATAATATTTCTTTACCATATACTTTATATATTTTTAGTCAAATACATGGCTAAAGTTGGGCTTAAAATACAATGGGGCCTAATAAACTCGAATGGAGGTAGTAAATAATATTACATCCAAACTTTTTTTTTTGCACACAACACAGTCGCAAACGCTCATACATACGCACGTACACTCATCCTTATGAACGCATGCGCGCACACCCTACCTCTATGAAAACCCCTGAAAAACTGAGCCGGCACATCATCTTGAAATTGACGAAGTCGCGGCAAGCACCTTCGTACTCGACGGGAACGTCTCCTCCCAATGAAGACACATCACCAGAATGCCTCACATAAATCCAGAAAAATACGAGCACGGGTGTCAAGTCTTGGACTTAAACCCTAGTCGGCTAGAGATACCACTGTCAGCCTAACTATCCAAATACAGGTTGGCTAAACTAAAGATGCACACCTACACGATAACTAGTCTGATGGAAATGAGAGGGATTTATACCACAAGAGAAAAAGGTTCTTTTTTTGGCAAAATCTAGCCCTTCAAGGAGGCCTTCCTTACTCTGCATTTAAAAGTAGAAGCCAAAATACAACCACCGGGAGTCACACTGGCTAGACCTAAGGTGGTGTTTGGTTCTCTAGTGGTGTTTGGTTCTCTAGTCCTAGGACTTTTTTTAGTCCCTAGGGCTTTTTAAAAGAGACTCTCAAGGAGGTGCTTCTAAGGACTTTTAGCAAAAAGTCCCACTCTGTTTGATTTGTTAGGGACTTTTTCTAGTCCCAACACAAAAAAGCCCCTGGAACCAAACACCCCCTAAACCTCCGCCTCTGGGATTTGCAAAGACCCACGTTGATGCACGAATTTCTAGAGCCCATGCAAGGAGTGCAGCGGTGGCAGTAATTTCATGGGTAGCTCAGCCCTGACGATCACTGGCATAACTGATGTGGCGACTGTGGAAGCGATTGCTTGTCGGAAGGGTTTATCCCTAGCTCAAGATCTTTTATGCTTCATAAATTTAGCATGGCCATGGACTCAAAACTGGTGGCGAGTGACAGTGATAAAGGTAGCCGTAGTTCTTACGGGGCTATTTTCAGCGAGATTAAGCTTAGATATTTAGCGTTTAATTGTAAATTTATTTAGAGGTAGAGCTTCGAACACAAATGCAGATATGTTAAGCTAAGTTTTCTCACTCATCGGATTAGGATAGGCATGTTTGGTTCTCCGAACAGCATGATCCGTTCTGTATCCCTCACCACCATGTAGATTTTAAGCAATAAAACTTGGTTGACCCAAAAATGCAGAAGCTAAAAAGGCTTAATAAGGTTCAAATTACAGCACGGACTTCAAATAAAAGAAAATTAACAATCAGGTCCCGAAGATACACGTGTAGATAAACGTCAACACACGTCAAAAGCTTCAAGTAAAAGTTTTTGTCATGTCGGTCTTTACGTGACTTGTACTTTGTTCTTTATGATATGAATGAGACACGTGTTACCATGCAAAAAAAAAAGAACTGCCACGACGACACAGACTGCCGACCACGCGTCTGGCGAGGAACCTCGATCGACCATGGCCGCCAGGCCACTGGCAAAACGAGGACGACACCAGCCCAACTGCCTCCGAAGTTTGTGCTCCTCGCTTCTCTCACCCCAGTCCAGCAGCCGAGAGGAATCCAGTGCCGCACAAATCCAGTTCAATCCAATCCAATGCACCCATAGTCCAAGCAGCCACCAAACCGAAGCTAACCATGCTTCTGAGCCACTGACAGCACCACACCGGAGGCGGAGAGGGAGTCGACGAGAAGGAGGAGGCGGGAGTCGCATCCATCGATCTTGGAGGTGCCGCTCCCCGTCCTGTTCAGATCGACGGCCACACGCCAGGGGTGGGACGCCGAGTGCAGGAGGCCGCCGCGTCGAGCGCATCTCCATCCATCGGCCTTCGAATCCCGACCATGGAGTCGCCGCCGCTCAAGCTCAACCTCGCCCGATATGACGACAGAATCAGCGCGCTCCCCGACGAACTCCTCCTCCGGACCCTCGAGCGCCTCGCCCTGCGCAACGCCGTCCGCGCCGGCGCGGTTTCCACGCGGTGGCGGCACCTCCCTCACCAACTCTCGCTCGTGGCGCTCGGCATCCGCCACTTCCGCCGCGCCATGCTGGCCGAGACCATGGACGCTTTCGCGGCCGCTTTGCTCTCCGTGTGTCCTCCAGCACAGCGCAACTGCGGATGCCAGCGCAGCTATGCCATTAAGGACCTCCGCCTCTGCTTCTACCCGTCGGGCGTCGGCCACTCACCTCAGCTCCATCGGCCGCGCCGTTGAGGACGTCTTCAGCTGCGGCAGGACCGAATCCCTCGAATTTCTGATATCCCGGCTGCCCGGGGAATACACGCCCTCGCAGCTCAAGATGGCAATCGGGACGAAACCCATCGGGTTTTGCCTTCCCAAACCCATCCCCACGAGAAAATTGTAAACCCGTCCTCGTTCCCATCACCGTGCGCGGGATTAGATTTTCACCCGTCCCCTAGAGAACCCACAGGAAACCCAAAAAAAATCAAAATATTTAAACAAACATAGTAGCGACAAAGAATAACATTTCAGCAGCAAAACAAGCACATTCCAGCAGCATAATTTGAGCAAATTTCAACAAAAAACAATAGTAGATGATTCAACAGCTATATAGAGTGTATTTCAGTAGCATGATGTCACATTTCAGCAACAAAGATGATCAGATTTTAGCAACAAAGATGATCAGATTTAAACCATACATGGTTCAACAAGATGTGCAATTACACAAGTTCTAAAATAGAATTCTTGGTTCACAAATCACAAGCACAAAGGAGATGAAATGGTCCAGTACATAAGTTCTGAAATAGAATTTATAGTTCACAAATCACTTTAAAATGGTAATCATCATGTATCTTTCACATTTCCAAGCCTCCAAAACAAATGTAATTTCGCGGGTATTGCCCGGTTTCGGGTTCGGGGATTACTGAAACGGATGTAAACCCATGAAACGAGTCGGATTGTATAATGTGTCCAACAACAGCCCCATGGGAATAAAAAAATGCCCATCCCCGTCCCTAATAGGGTAAAAACCCACGGGGATGCGGGTTTCGGGGCCCGTTGCCATCTTGACTCGCAGCTCGCCGTGTTTGGCCACGAATTGATGTCCTTCTCCCCTGCCTACCAGGATGCTTTCCGGGGGCTCACAAGGCTACCCCTCAAGGGCCTTGCCTTCGGGGACTCTGACGTCACCGACCTCATTAGGGCTTGCGATAAGCTCAAGTGCCTCACCCTGAGATCCTGCAGACTAGTTCATCGCCATTCTGTGCTCAAGATTGACACACCGTCTTCGGGGCTCCAGGAGCTCGAGTTCATCCACTTTGTGTGCAGGAGGATCGAGCTCATCTCTGTCCCCAAGCTCAGTAAAGTGGACTGCCACTGGTCCTTGAAGAACCCTCCGGTTTGCTTCGGCTACGTTCCAGAGCTTTGCGAAGTCAGCCTTACTCGTCAGCCCAAGGTGTGGAAGGCGCCATTCCTGCTGAGCAAGTGCTTGTCAAGGAGTGCAACCAACCTGTCGAAATTGCATCTCAATTTTTGCCACCAAATGGTACAGCTAATTTCTGTGCACCATATAAATTTCTTCTGCACACACACATCATATGTTCTTCTTTACCAATTTCAGTTGTATATTTGTGTTCCTTTTCTTCTTGCAGATTTGCATTCAGCCGGAACAACCGAACCAGCTCGCTTCTATATTCAGCAACCTAACGGATGTGGGGCTTTTCTGTATCTTTCCTGAGTGTGATCTGAGCTGGACCCTGTTTATCCTTGAAGCAGCACCTGCCCTGCAGAAGTTTCATGTAAGTCTGTTACTCACCTTGTTTTATAATTTAATCGGATATGACTCTGTCTAGTATGATGACAGGTTTCCAAACAACCAGCTTTAAAAGTACACCAGCAAGATAATCTGATTTTCAAACACTCACCAACTCTAATCTATCACAAATCTTACAAGTAGTGCATACAGGTCACATAGTAATTGGGATATATGGAACAGATGGATATTATTGTATATGAACTATAGTGCAATGCCAATGGAAGTTGTGATGCTCCATTTAAGTTTTTCAGCTGGACAATGTTGGGTCATACCTCGTGTTAGAGTAACCCGAAGCATATTCACATGTCTTAATTCCCCTATGATTTAGTTCATGCAAATTCGTCCAAACTTATATACTAATATTGAGTGTGTTGAATTTTTTTAAATGGCAGATATACTTAATATCAATTGTTATTACATTGTCCCGTATGGGTTGGTGTCAAGTTTAAATAGCATGCCTTATTTATTTTCTATGCCCTTGCATGAAGTTATCTCGAGCTCGACCATGCGCCAAAGTGTCCGAGGACAGTGCGGGAAAGAGCAACGTGGTGTGGGGACCATCCAACGATTTCAAGCACTTCAACTTGAAATGGCTGAAGATTCAAGGGTTCGAGGAGGAAGGCAAGGTCACAAATTATATAAGGCTAGTCATGGGACGTGCTGTGGGGTTGAAGAAAATCGTGCTGCTTGGAGAACCCCCATGCGAGGACTGCACCGATTGTGAAATAAAATCCCAGGTGGATGAAGCAAGCAGACGTCGGGTTAAGGAGGAACTCGCCCATGAATCCTCCTCGTCCGTGGAGATAATAATGCGCTGAAAGATATGGTGAAGGAATGATGAGTCTCATAGCGCTCACAGGCTATGCAGCAGCAGACGCCTTCAGTCGTAATTTTAATTCTAGTTGTCAAAGGAACCTCGTTGTCAAAGGAACCTCGTTGCTCACTGGCAAAACGAGGACGACACCAGCCCAACTGCCTCCGAAGTTTTCTGTCTCCTCCCCTCCCGTGCTCCTCGCTTCTCTCACCCCAGTCCAGCAGCCGAGAGGAATCCAGGGCCGCACAAATCCAGTTCAATCCAATCCAATGCACCCATAGTCCAAGCAGCCACCAAATCGAAGCTAAGAGCATCTCCAGCCGTTCAGCCCTCTAGGGCGCCGAAAAAGAGGGGCTTAAAGACGAGCCGGCGCTATATCGCCTTCTGGGGTTAGGTTCGCTCCTAGTCGCCTACGGTGCCGCGGGTTTGACGAAGTTCGTTTCAATTTTTTTCAAACTCGGCAACTTTTACATAAACTCGGCCATTTTTCGTCGAAATTTGTACACAAATTTAAAACGTGCACGAATTGACTTAAAAACAAACTAAAAGCCTAGCCGCTGCCGCCACCTTCGTCGCCGCCGCCGTTTACATGCCGAGAAGCCTGTAGAAGCGGGTGTAGTCGCCGCCGCCGCCGCCGCCGTCGTCGTCGCGCGCCTCATCTGCGGTGTCCCTGTTGCATCCTTCGTCGGGGTCGCCGACAGCGTTTAACGGCCCGGCCTCGTCCTCGTCATCGCTGTCGATGATGATAATGCCGCCCTTCTCGGCGGCGTGGCGGCGCTCCTCGGCGTGGCGACGGGCCTCGGCGCGGCTACGGGCCTGGGCCTCCAGGTACGCCCGACGCTAGCGGCGCACCTGCTCGCGGACATAGTCCTCCCTCGTCCATTTAAGGGCGGACTCGTCATCGGGGGCCACCATGCCAGCGTGCTCCGGCTTCACGGGCAGCATGTCCGGCTCGGGCTTCGGCCGGACCAGGCGGAGGGAGCGCCTTGTTGGTGCCGTCGCAGGCGAGGGCTCGTTGATGACGAGGGCACCGCTGCGAGCGCGACGCCCTAGCGGTGTGTCCTCCGGCTCGGTCTTGACGGGACGGAGGGCCGGCGAGCAGCCGGAGCCCGACGACGAGGACGTCCCCGGCTCCATTCGTTGCGGCATCTAGGAACTGCTGCGGCGGCGAGAGAAGGAGGGCCGCGTCGGGTACTCCAGCCGCGGCACATTGCCGGTCTTGATGTGGTCGAGGACGGCGTAGAGTGTGCGGCCGGAGACGCCCCACCACTCGCGCCGTCCGTCGGAGTTGAGGCGCGTACCTTGGCTCGTTCCACTGCTCCTCCGTCCGCGAGGAGCGTACGCGGGCGATCTCCGCCCGCCGTGCCGTCTCTTCGGGGACCGGCGGCACCGGAACGCTGCCGGCGCTCAGTATCCACGACCCAGGCACGCGCATGTTGGGGGGCGCCGGGTACTCGGCCTCGTACAGAAGGCGCGCCTCCGGCTCCTGGAGGTGCCGGCGGCCGAAGCCGTTCGCCGCTGCGCCGTCGCCTGGGTATCTCTCCGCCATGGTTTCGCTTGTCGGCGGGGCAGGGAAGTGGTGGGAGAGCTCGCCGGCGGGGAAAGGCTTTCGCTGGAAGGGAGAGGGGGGAGGTTGTGGCGCTCACCGGCAGGGAGGGCGCCTTTTATAGCC
>NC_041389.1:698513732-698538754 GCF_002162155.2 Triticum dicoccoides | reverse complement strand
GTCTTCACTGCGCCGCCCGGGAGGCATCAGTGGAGGCTGACCGGCGCGGCAGCCTTGGCATTGATTTTCGCGGGAACTGAGGCGATGAGGGCGACACGAAGCGCCCGTCTCGCTGACTCGGCGAGCCCTCGGTGTGGAAGGCGCCATTCCTGCTGAGGGAGTGCTTGTCAAGGAGTGCTGGGGCCGCCGGTGAAAAATTTCGGTCCAGGCCGGTGAAAAACGGGCTGCTGGGGCGCGACTGGGCCGTTTTTTTGATGCCGGCGTAAAAATATCCCATGAAAAGGCCGTTCTGTGGACGCGGCTGGAGATGCTTTAACCATGCTTCTGAGCCACTGACAGCACCACACCGGAGGCGGAGAGGGAGTCGATGAAGAGGAGGAGGCGGGAGTCGCATCCATCGATCTGGCAGCGCGGTGGAGGTGCCGCTCCCCGTCCCGTTTAGATCGACGGCCGCACGCCAGGGGTGGGACGCCGAGTGCAGGAGGCCGTCGCCTCGAGCGCGTCTCCATCCATCGTCCTCCGCAGCCCGACCATGGAGTCGCTGTCGCTCAAGCTCAACATCGCCCGAGTCGAGGACAGAATCAGCGCGCTCCCCTACGAACTCCTGCTCCGGACCCTCGAGCGCCTCGCCCTGCGCGATGCTGTCCGCGCCGGCGCAGTCTCCACGCGGTGGCGGCACCTCCCACACGAGCTCTCGCTCGAGGCGCTCGGCATCCGCCACTTCCGCCGCGCCACGCTGGTCGAGAGTCTCGAGACCATGGACGCGTTCGCGGCCGCTTTGCTCTCCGTGTGCCCTCCGGCGGAGCGCAACTGCGAATGTCAGCGCAGCTATGCCATCAAGGACCTCCGCCTCTGCTTCTAACCTTCGGCCCCTCACTTGAGCTCCATTGGCCACGCCGTTGAGGACGTACTCAGCTGCGGCAAGACCGAATCCCTCGAATTTCTGATATCCCTGCTGCCCGGGGAATACACGCCCTCGCAGCTCGCCGAGTTCGGGCAGCAATTGATGTCCTTCTCCCGTGCCTACCAGGATGCTTTCCGGTGCCTCACAAGGCTATCCCTCAAGGGCCTTGCTTTCGGGGACTCTGACGTAACCGACCTCATTAGGGCTTGCGAGGAAAATATCCGTAGAGCATAGGCTTAGGTGCACCCTCTTATCTAGCCATCCATCTCTGCATCGTGATTCGCGCAAGAACTTTTCTCTTTTTTTTTTCTTTCAAATAAAACAACATATAAACTTAAAACTTTTGCAAGATAACAAAACATTTTTATTACAATGAGAGAAAAAGCTTTCAGATTTTTTCGTCCATCATAAGTATTAAAAATAACATTTTTTAATAAAAAAATCTCATTTTGTATATTAATATCCGTCAAAAAAATCTATAAGTTTTTTCTCTCATTGTAGTAAGAATGTTTTGCTATTTTGCAAAGTTTGAAGTTCATATGTTGTTTTATTTGAAAGCAACAAAAAAGAGAAATTTTTACGCACTAAGTTAGTTGTCTAGCACGGATCTCAAAGCTATATTGGAGGGTATGGATAGAGAGTGTCCATGAGCCTATGCTCTAAAAATCCGCGTCCGGGCTTGCGATAAGCTCAAGTGCCTCACCCTGAGAACCTGCAGACTAGTTCATCGGCACTCTGTGCTCAAGATTGACACACCGTTTCCGGGGCTCCAGGAGCTCGAGTTCATGCACTTTGAGTGCAGATGGATCGAGCTCGTCTCTGTCCCCATGCTCAGTAAAGTGGACTGCCAAACCCTCCAGTTTGCTTCGGCTATGTTCCAGAGCTTTGCGAAGTCAGCCTCACTCGTCAGCCCAAGGTGTGGAAGGCGCCATTCCTGCTGAGGGAGTGCTTGTCAAGGAGTGCAACGAACCTGTCCAAAAATTGCATCTCAATTTTTGCCACCAAATGGTACAGCTAATTTCTATGCACCATATACATTTCTTCTGCACACATATCATATGTTCTTCTCTACTTATTTCAGTTGTCTATTTGTGTTCCTTTTCTTCTTGCGGATTTGGATTCAGCCGGAACAATCGAACCAGCTCGCTGTTATATTCAGCAACCTAACGGATGTGGGGCTTTTCTGTATCTTTCCTGAGTGTGATCTGAGCTGGACAAACACAAGGCAGCCACCTGAAAGAGGTACGAGGTAGCCTGCGGCCTGGCGCTATCCGGAAAAAAACTCCGTGAACACCGGCTGCAAAGTCCATCGGGTGCATACCCTAGCCCAGATCCGTCCACGTGTCCCCTCCTTACATCCAACGTCCGTTGCTCCTTCCGATCCCTTCGTTGCTTTCCTCGGCTCAGAAGCGCTGGCTCGGCTCCAAACGCGTACAATCCCGGCTCCGTTTTCTTTTGTCTCGCAGTCGCCTGTTCCAAGCCTCCGCCTCCTTCGTCCGCCGCCGCCGCTGCCGCCGAATCCTCCGCCGTACGTCGCTGCTCCCCGTCTCCAGCGCCACCATCTCGCTCCACCACACTCACCTTATGCATCTCGCCCAGATCTGGTAAGCCCCTCCCTTGTAAGTTTCAAATTTTGTGTTTCCTTTAGGCCATCAGCTCGTTCAGAGACGAGGTCCGTTTGATTTGCTAATCTACATGTTAATAAAATATTTTGATTAAACTGGGTACGGACGAACTGCATCCTGGCAAGCTCGTACTTGATCGAATCGTTTGGTTCGCTCAGTCGAGCTAAAAAATCAAAACTTACATCACTAATTTCAGAATGAATAGAGTGTAGTTTCAGACTCAAGAGAGTTTAGCTTACCTGAGGATGGACTGTACATGATTTTGCTCTATGTCTAATAACTCATATACAGTAATAAGTTAAGCGTAATTTGTGCATGTCTTTGCAGCCATGAAAGAGAAGGTTTCGAATTGGCAAGGATTAGGGAGCAAAGAGAAAACAGGAGGCAACCTACTCGTGCAGCAGTCATGCTCCATCTTCATTTTTCAGGACAAAGACCCCCAAGCACACTACTAGAACAACGCAACTGACGCCGAGGAAACAATTGGACAAGATGCATGCAATGCTTGCCAATGAGTAGACTTCCCAGTAGGATTTTTGAGATATTTGAAAGGTGGAGTAGACTTCATGACAAACGCTGTACCAAACTGTAGCTGATTGCTCTCCCCAACACTGTCCAATTATAACATAAAGTTGTACACTTTATCTTTTCATCTGAAATACATATGAATGATTTGAATCTTCAAATTGATGGGTGTGTCATTAGAGAATATTTTATTTTTTCGTGTTGTCATTTAGTAGGCCTAAATTCAGTTCAAGGCAGACAACACTATATGTCGGAAATTCATGTATTGCAAATCTAGACTGGAATTCATGCTCCTGTGTTTTCTACCTTGTAAACCACAATCATAAAAAGCATGAATTCAACCGGGGAAAGTATAATCAATGCAATCTCGCAGAAATCCAAAAATAACGAAATTTGGCAGTAACAATTAGCCTCTGCTCAAAACATTGTAAAAGAACACAAAATTTAGTGTAGTATAGTGCGTCCATCATAATTCATAGATACACCAAATGACATAAAAAATCGTACTCCTTATAGGATTCGCGAATACTATTCATCAAAAGGTAACTTTCTAGCAGCCGTGGACAATGTGGCATCCTGCTCAACCCCAAGTAAAAGACATGTAAATCCACCTTGGATGGAAGGAGCAAACATGGTCAAAGGTTGCCCATACGCATCATTTGCAAAGGTTTGCAGTGCAGTATTAGCGTATCCGCCTTGGATGAACGGTGCAGCAGTGATCGAAGATTGGCCATAGACATCATTTGGAAATTTTGGCACGGGATTACTAACATCAATGCTACCAGCATTAACATCCTGTATCATAGAAAAAATTGTTCATGAAACACGATAAGTAAAATATGAAAAGGGGATACTGATTCCGAGTCAAATGTCTTACCATCAATTCCTTTGGATCCATGCCGTCATCCCTATTTTGTGCTGCATTATTTGGATCTTGTCCTACAGTCGGACATATGAATTGAAACAAAATTAAAAAACTGAAAATTGAAGTACAGAATGGAAAAAGGCTTGCTAGCTAAAATGGGTAGGATTTGTACCTTTCTTTTTAGCACTTCTCTTTTTCTTCCCTTTCTTCTTTTCGAGGGAGATGGTTTCCCGTTTACGCTTTGCGCATTTTACCACCCGAGGAACTCTGAATGATATTGTACCATTTAATGTTTTTGCAGCACACCCAGCTGAAACAAGTGGAACCTCGCTGGATTTTTCCTCCATCTTACTAAGAGTGTTATCAGCTTCCGTGTCGAACTTATCTATAGCTTTCTCGAAATCATCGAGAAGTTGTTTGGACCGTGTACACTTCAATGCAACTGATGTAGCCTTCCTTGAGACACGTGCAGCATGCGTTTTCAAACTTTCCTCCTCGGCTCCTTGTTTTTCAACATAAAATCCTCTTTTTGCATATTTTGTCCACCTTCTTAGTATATATTGTGGTGGCAAAATGAAAACATCATTCATATTGAATACTTTGAATGCATGCTTGCACAATATACCTGCAAGATATGGATGTCAGTTTTCATCAAGTTGTATTACAAACTAGATTGTATCGTAAATTGTGTATATATATACATATGGACTCAAACTTTCTGCAACAACATTTGACAGTCGTGTCCTCTGTATTGAATATAACTTTTGCTCCATGCTCACTGTGCATATGTGTAACCATATATGTCAAGACTGGACCCTCTGCTTGTAATAGTTTACAAGAGAATGAAAATTGGCTTTTGAACTCTTCTTCAAACTCTTTGTACATCCGCCATGTATATGTTTCAGATGCGGTCTTCAGCAAAGGAAAATTTGGACTATAAGCAACAGGGTTCTTTCGACGCGAACTAAAATCTGTGTCCAACTCATTTTCACGCAGACTGCCAGAAACCTTCTCACATTCTTCAAGGAGTTCTGAAAGACCAAGTCTCCTGCGAAATCTTTGCTTGAAGACATTATTCATACCTTCACTCCTTTGAGTGGAGTTCATATCAGCTGTAAAAGAGTCACGGTAGACAGCAACCCACTTTTCCCTCAACTCATACAGCCTTTTCATCCATTCATTGTCCTGAAGGTTGTACCGATCCAACAATTCATGCCATTTCTTATTGAAGTAAAATTCTGATCTGTCTTCATAGACACATCGCTTAAAGTCAGGCAAAAACTTCTCAGGATGGTCATCAATTACATGAGCGAGATGTTTTGCAGCATTAAGATAAATATGCCACAAACAAAGTCGATGACTTGTATTTCGAAACACATATGCAATTGCTCCCTCCATGGCCTTGTCCTGATCAGTGAAAATAGTGCTTGGCTGCTTGCCTAACATTGTTGTTAAAAATGTTTCAAAGAGCCAAACAAATGAATCAATACTCTCATTAAATATTAGTGCGGCCCCAAAAATTATTGTCTTCTTGTGATGGTTGGTTCCAACGAATGGAGCAAAAGGCATTTCAAACTTGTTTGTCTGAAAGGTGGTATCAAATGATACAGCATCCCCAAAACACGCGTAATCCATGATAGACTGCCCATCTGCCCAAAAAAAATTAGCTATCTGGCCATCCGCCTGATCTATCTGAATGGCGTAAAAAATGTTGGATCTTCTCTTTGTTTATTCTTCAAGTATTCCAAAAGTGACTGCGCATCATTTGCTTCTAAATACTTCTTGCGCTCGCGACCAATCTCATTATTGCAGTCCATCTTTGAGAATGGTAATTTGTCATGTAAAACGCCACCATGAAGTCATACACCTGGGATGGCTTCATCCCAGCTTCCCGTATCTGGCCAATTAAATGCCTGTCCGCTTCTATAACACGTCTTTTGGACCTCAGCTTGTGCACCTTATTGGGACTAGCAAGATAATGATTGTGCTCAGTTATAAGCTTCTGCACTGTCCAAATGCCATCCTTGCCGACACTAAACTGAATACGAGCCTCACAACCCGTCCTTGTAGTGTCCTTAGATGATTGGGTTTCTCGATGACCTTGGTTACTGCAAACAATATATTTTTGATATATGGTACCATCACCTCGGCGCTTTGTCTGGCTTCTTCTTATACTGAACCCAACCTTGCCGGCATATGTGTTGTACATGTCATAAGCACTGTCCTCTGAATCGAAAGCCATTCCAATTTCCGGAACGATCAATGTTTGTCCAACTTTATCAATCACCTGTGGTACAATGAGTCCACGAGTTAAATTTATATGACCATAATGTGGTATGAGAAAAAAATACTTTTCCTCCACTTTCAGAATTTGTTTTTCTAAGCTTAATCAAGAACGCATAAGAATGTTGAATAGTCATTTGCTAAGTACTCAATTGTGTTGCCCGCAAAAAAAGTACTCAATTGTGCATCGTATAGTACTAGAGTACGATGATCTTATGCCGACTGCCTGACTAGGATCTCAGCTTTTGGACCCGTACCTTCATTGTTTGCTCTACACCCGCTCCATCATCACCGGCGACCCCGCCGTCCTGCTGACCTCCTTCTCCTCTCATGGGTCATGGCGCTGGTCGTATTCTCCTGGACTCCTCCTCCTGGCATGACGCGTGGAGAGGACGACGATGCGTTTGGGCGTGAGGCAGGCATGGTTGTGGTCTCTCCCGGTGGAGTGAGCGACGGACCAGGGTTTCCTCGACCGCCACAAGTTTCACCTGCCATGATCAGATCGCCGGTGGACGAAGGAAGCAGATGCTATAGTTTGGAAAGATGCGTATCTGATTGGAAGGGATCACAACTGCGTAACAATGGGAGCCGGATTGCATGGATCACAGCTGCGTAACAATGGGAGCCGGATTGCATGCAGATTTTGCAGTTCAGCGGAGCCGAGGGAGCCGGGATCGTACGCGTTTGGAGCCGAGCCAGCGCTTCTGAGCCGAGGAAAGCAACCAAGGGATCGGAAGGAGCAACGGACGTTGGATGTAAGGAGGGGACACGTGGACGGATCTGGGCTAGGGTATGCACCCGATGGACTTTGCAGCCGGTGTCCACGGAATTTTTTTCCGCGCTATCCACGGGAGCGCTCTGCTGTGCCAAAGCGTTGCTGCTGACCTGGAACCGGATGACATACGGGTCGTGTCTGCTTCGATATACATAGATAAGAAAGACAAGATTTGACCATTTGGCACCAATGATGAGCTATCTAAAAAACAGTAATTAAAAGAAAGGTAAGTTCTGATTTGCAGAACAAATACCAACACTAATACATTATGTGCAGGGGGGCTATTGCCCCCCTCCTCCCAGTGCACTTCACCATGTTTATATGTTATTTCAGTGGAATGTTTTTCTAGCTAGCTAGATCAAAAGCTAATCAAACGGAGTGAAGTCTGATTTAAACCTTGAAGTTATAAGTCTCGTCGAGAATGAACCCTCATCTCCGAATCCCAGAAATTTGTACCCTGTCCTCTCTAATCTGGTTGGTTTTAACCTTGCGGTTCTATCCACAAGCAGGGATTTCCTATGTGGCACAAAAAGGTCCGGGATGGTCGGAAGCACATGTGGATGGGTTCCATTTGTCAGCAGAACATAGAAAGAAAAACAAAGATAATTATATGGTTTTCGGATTGGGACCGGAGACCAAGTGCCTTAGCTGCAGCAGCTGCCAACTTCCCATGATAACGATTAAAAAAATTAATAGACATTGGTCTATACATTTTATATGTCCACTCCTATAAAAAAAGCCAATTGGTGGTGATGGTGTGCCTGCCTTTGTGCCATCTGAACCATCCGATGTGGAATCTAAGGATGAGAATGACCCGAGTTACTTAACTTGCGCTTTAGCGAAAACACCCCGTGGATCCGATAAAATTTGTAGAAGGCCTCCGAAACAGAACACAAACACCCCGTGCATCCGATAAAATTTGTAGAAGGCGTCCGAAACAGAACACAAACACTCTAGTTTCTCCTCCTATCGCGAAACAAACGCGTCTCCGAGAATGAGTTTAAAAAAAATGAGTATTCAAGGATCGCTCCCAAATTCCTCGCCTCAGGCTTCTCCACTCTCTGCCCCGGCGACCATCAGAGTTCAGTTGGGTGCAATTGTTAGTTGGGTGAGGGTTCCATCTCTTGTACAGCCGTAGTTGTAGCTTGTAGTTTGGGTTTCAATAAATTGCATCTGGCTTTGATCTTACCCCAATATTTCTCCTTCTAGATCTTGCCTTCCATGCCGTTGATCACAATATATCAATAGGTTCTCTTCTGCAGTTGTTGGTTATTGTTGTTCTGTGTTCTAATACACAAGCTCAAACTAAGTATCTATTGTGTAGGTGGCGAGAGGGGTGTTACTACCATTGAAAAGATAAAGAGCTCTAGCAAACTTAATTGAGCAAAAGACAGGGGTGGTATTTCATACTAGCTTACTGTATGATGTGGTTACGTTCTGAACATGGCCTTCGTGACATGCGCAATGGTTTTACACTTCTCTAACTGATCATAGTATCATGTACTAGTATCATGCACATGATACTAGTGTATGATACTACATCAGTAATGCATAGTATCATAGATTAGTATTATGAATGACTTCATTTATTGCACATAGTAGCACAACATTTAATATGATACGGTATCATGATATGATACCCAACCCTCTTTTTTTTCATTTAATTCTATGCCACGTCAACAAATTTACTTAGTTGGCATGCATAATACTATCTATGATACTTCCATTACGACCAGCCTTAATATCATTGCTAATGCCAATTAACTTATGATGATGATAGTTTTATGATACAGGGCAGACATATTTTTTATAAGGTAACTTATACAGAGGGTAAATAGTGATTGCTATTTTTTAATTTTTGAAAATGATCGCTAGTTTTGCTATATGAACTTGAGGCTTGGGACGGATTCTACTTGATTGTGTAAACCAGGTAACATTTTTGCATCAAACATGGAAGGAAATGTCTTGCCCTTGTGGGAAATAACACAACACAATTCAAATTGGCATGTGCGCACACTGTTAAACTTAGCATCCCTTCCGTGGTGAAACACGGGCATCTTACTAGTATATGGAAAATACGCAGAAGAAAAACGCCTCCTTGCAGCCGGCCCTTGCCTCGCCGTGGCCGTCCAAATCCAGCTTGAAGACGTCTTGCGCGCGCCATAGCGGAGATATGGGCTGCACGAGTTGCGGCAACGACCCCAACCATCTTGTCGACATCGTTTTTCATGTCATTGCTCGACGATGTCTGCAAACCGAAACCTGCAGCGTCCATGTCCACGGGGTTGTTTGCTTCGATTGGTTCGTTTCAGGGCACGCGGCCACCAGATCCGAGCTTCTGTGGCAGGGGGGTCAGCGAGGGAGGAAGAAGGCGCTTGGTGCGGCGCCCATGGCTGCAGCGTTGTGCCGCTGATGGAGAAAGAAGCCATCCTGTCGGCGCACCACCTTAACACCGAGAGAGTAGTGCAAAGGACCCGAGTCCTTGATGGCAAACTCAGCGCGAAGACGAGCCGTGAGCTAACTGAGGAGACCAACCGTACATTGCCGTCGGGATGATATCATCGACATAGAGCAGCAAGTAGGCCGTGTCAGAGCCCTGATGATAGACGAAGAGCGAGGCGTCCGAGCGGGTGGAGCGAAACCCAAGTTGGTGGAGGAACGCCGCGATGCGCTGATACCAAGTGTGCGGAGCCTGCTTGAGTCCGTACAAGGATCGTGAAAGAAGGCACACGTGGTCGGGAAGTGTCGGATCAACAGACCCGGTGTGCTGCTGGCAGAAGACCTGCTCCTCGAGGTGACCATGGAGGAAGGCGTTGGAGACGTCCATCTGGTGCACCGGCCAAGAACGGCAGATTGCAAGGTGGAGAACCGTGCGTATCATGCCGGGCTTGACGACCGGAGCGAAGGTGTCGGCGAAGTCGATGCCAGCACGCTGTCGGAAGCCACGAACGACCCAGCGCACTTTATAGAGATCAAGGGTACCATCGGGATGGAGCTTGTGTTTGAAGACCCACTTCTCGGTAATCACGTTGGCGTGCCGGGGACGGGGAACAAGCTGCCACGTCCGGTTGTGCAACAGGGCGTCAAACTCCTCTTGCATTGTAGCCATCCAGAGCGGGTCACGAAGAGCAGCTCAAACAGAGGATGACAACGGCGATGGCTCAGAGGTGGACGCCACACGGACGTAGTCATCCGAGGCGTAGCGCGAGCTCGGGCGAAAACGCCCGTACGGCCGCGGGTGACCGGGCCGGCCACATGCGGCGGAAAGGCTGCGGGCACCGGGGGGGCCGGGGGAGCCGAGGGCGCCGAGGGGTCACGGGCGCCGAGGGGGACATCGCCGGAGACGCCAGCGCCGTGGCTGTAGGAGGCTCCGCATGCGGGGGGTGCGCCTCAAAGCCGGGGGCGGGCCAAGATAGGCGCGTGAGCGCCCTGGGAGAGGCGTCGAGGAACCCGCGTCACCGGTGGCGGGAGGAGCAGCCGTAGGTACCTGCTGAAACGGAAGCACATGCTCATCAAAGTAAACATGCTGGGAAGTGAACACACGGTGGGGGACGGGATCGTAGCACCAATATCCCTTGGAGTTAGAGGGGTAGCCGATGAAGATGCAAGCGATAGAAAGGGGTGCAAGTTTGTGGGGAGTGGTGTCGGTAGTGCTGGGATAGTAAAGGCACCCGAAAATACGCAAACCAATATACTACGGGGGCGTACCAAAGAGAAGATGGTGAGGTGTATAGTTCCACCGTGGGCCGCAGGGTCGAAGGTTAAGGATAAGTGAAGCAGTAGCAAGCGCGTCCGGCCAGAAACGAGGCGGCACGTGAGCATGGAATAGGAGCGTGTGAACGCAGTCGTTCAGAGTGCGAAGGACGTGTTCGGCTTGACCGTTCTGCTGTGAAGTATACGGGCATATGAGACAAAAAACAGTGTCGTGGTGCGACAGAAAAATGCGAAAAGCAAGGTTACCGAACTCTTTTCCATTGTCAGTCTGGAGAGCAAGAATGGGATGCCCAAACTGCATGCTGACATAGGAGTAAAAAGCTGTCAAAGTGGAGAGTGCATCCGACTTTCGTCGCAAAGGAAAAGTCCACACATAGTAAGAATAATCATCAAGAATAACCAGATAATATAAATAGCCGGATTACTAGGAACCGGAGAGGTCCACACATCGCTATGAATCAACTGAAAAGGAAAAGAAGCTATGGTGGTGGAGTTATTAAACGGGAGTCCAACATGTTTGCCGACACGACAGGCATGACAGATATGATCCTCTATCTTATTACAAATGAAACTGAAACTCCTAAGAATATGACGAAGTGTGAAGGGGTTGGGATGACCCAAACGAGCGTGTTAGAGAGCGACGCCAGCAGAGAGAGCAACCGGTGCAGTGGTGGAGGTGGACGGCAGATGCACCAGATAGAACTCGTCGGGGCTGTCATATCGGTGAAGTACCATCCTGGTTCGAGCGTCCATGACACAAAAACCAAGCTCGTCAAATTCAACAGTAACAGGATTTTCACGAATTAAACAACGAATAGAAATAAGGTTCTTAATAAGACGAGGTGACACAAGTATGTTAGACAAAGTTAAAGGCAATGAATTGGAAGGAAAAGAAGTGTGTCCAACATGTGTGATAGGGAGTGTGGAACCGTCGCCAACAATGATGTGGCGGTCGGTGGTGACTGGAGCGAAGGAGGCAAGATTATCAGGATGAGCAAACATGTGAGCCGTAGCCCCTGTGTCCATGTACCAATCACCGCCTCCAGTGTAGTTATTCGTTGTATGCGTGGCGTGCAGCGCGGCGAGAAGCGCCGGATTCCAAGGTGCCAGCGGCAGGGCCGGCGAGGGCAGCGCCGGGCCGCACGAAGACCGTAGCCGCCACTCAGCTACGGCGGTGGGTATGCTCCATATGGCTGTGGAGCCGCATAGTACGCCTGGTGCGCCGACAGGCGCGGCACGTGAAGATTCGGTGCGGGGGCCTGTGGAACCGGCATGGTGTAGGCATGAACAACACCGGTCAACGGGTTGTAGCCGGAGGCCCACGGAGGGGGCACCTGGAACTGTTGCTGCTAACGAGGGGGGGGGGTGCTTTGCGGCTGCTGCTGCTGACCGCCATGGCGGCCCCCACCGCGCCGACCCCCACGGCGCCGTTCGGCAGGAGGGGTGGGAGGGGCGAGCGGGCCATAAGGCAGCGGGAGCTGCCCCGGCTGCTGGGGTGCCGGGTACAGCGGCAGCACCGGGAAGGGCGCCTGGTGGCGCGGCCGAGGCAGCGAGAGGCGCCGATGACCCGCCGCGGGTGGTGCCAACGACGAGAGCGGTGTGGATGGCCCGCGCCTTTACCTGCTTCATCCGGCGCTCCTCGAAGCGGAGATATGCAACGAACTTGGCGAAGGACGGGTTGGGGATGAGGCTGAGGTTCGTCGCGGCGTTGCCGAAGTCCTCCTTGATTCCGGCGGTGAGCGTGCTGAGGAGGAGGTCATCATTGATCTTCGCGCCAATATCGCGGAGCTCGTCAGCGAGAGTCTTCAGGCGGCGACAATAGTCGTCGACGGAGGTGTTGTTGGTGACACCTAAAAAACTCTTGCTGAAAAACACACACGACGCTGGAGCTGGTTGTCGGTGAAGAGTCCGTTCAGCTTGGTCCACACGGCGCAGGCATCATCACCGTCCTACACGACCGTCTGGAAGAGGTCCGGCGAGATGGCGAGGAAGAACCAGCGGATGATCGTGGTATCAATGGTAGACCAGTCATGGAACTCGGGGACGAGGCTGGAGTCGACGGTGACGTCCACGTGGTCGATGAGGTGATACTCCTGGAACACGAGGGAAAATACGTCTTCCATGTGTAGTAGGAGGAGTCCGTCTTGGAGAGATGAACCGGCACTCGCTTCAAGATGTTTAGGTTGCGGATGTCGTTCACGTCGGAAGGGTTGGCGGCGCCGAACGGGTTGCAGTTGGTGGACGCGGAGGAGGTGACGGACGACGACAGATGCAGACGACTTCGACGACGCGGGCTGGTGGGACGATGCGATCGGGCGAGCTGTTTGCGGCCTGGCAAAGCAGTGCGGGACTACGGCTGGCGATGCGGGCGGGCGAAGCAGTGCAGCGAGGCGATCGGCTGGCGAGGCGGGCGGCTAGCGATACGGGCTGGCGGGCGGTGTGATCGGCTGGCGAGGCGGGCGGCTTAGCGAGGCGAGGCTGGGGTAGCGCGCGGCCAGGCGCGAGAGATGGAGGAGTGGCGGCCAGGTGCGGGAGGCGCGCGGGCGGCGAGGGCGGGGCGGCGGCGGCGAGTGCCACGACGTCGCCCGCGTGGAGCAGTTGTAACTTGTAACCCGGCCGGCGTACGCATGCATGCGTTCTTTTTTTCCTTTTTGCGTGGAGCAAGCAACACGCATACCTCTGTGCTGAGCTAGCCGGCGGCCCCGAAAGGAAAAAAAACGACCGACCGGCGGTACATACGATACGTACGCTACCACGCACCATGCACGCACTCGCTTCTTTTTTTCTTTAAGTAAGTCAGCAATCCCGGTCTCTCCTGCCACGTGAGCAATTCCACTCCTAAAAAAACAACAAGATTAAAAACAAGCGGGATTGTAGAGAACAGGGATTCAGAGGTGAAGGTTCATTTACGACAAGCCCTACATTTTCAAGGTTTAAATCAGACTTTACTCCTTTCAGAATGCGTTCGTGGAAACCTTGCCTAGGCAGCTAAGCTGCGAACGTGACTTGACTAGTGAATTTTTTTTCAGTCAATGTAGAGAGTATCTGTGCAAATTGCGGCCTGAAATAAGTATGATGTTGTTTTACAAAAATAGTCTACTGTTCGATGAGTATAATATGGCATGGATTTCCGAAAAGAATCTATCAGTTCTAAATCTGAATTCCGGTCCCACTATACAGGACAATAACTTACATTCCAAGCTATCATTCTCAATTTTCAAATATTTTACTATTCAAAGGAAGCAAGCACTTGTTCAGACATGGACTATGTGAGGTCGAGCTCACATGCTCACTACACTAAAATCAAAAAAATATTTAAACAATTCAACATAATCTCATTTTTTTGGCAACAAGCATTGATGTGTATTTCACATACATGCTAATCTTGGTGATGGAATGATATTTGTGGAGGCCCCGGCAAAAAAAAAAGCATGCTCCAAAAAAACTGTTTTTGAAAGCATTGATTTCTTTTCATGACCTGCATGAATGTCATTTTGTCACGAAATTTTGCATCCATTTGAAAAACACACAGTGTTTTGTGGGAAAAAATCAATTTTTTTTAATTTTTAAAATATTTTTCTGAATTTTACTGTAGCAAAGGGTGCATATGAGCTCGAGCTCACAAGAGCACTTTCAACGCTTTTTCTCTTTGTATGTCGAACACCAATGGCTACATGTATACTGTTATTATATTGCTACTGAAGCTAACGCCTTCCAATTTGTTAGGGTCGAGTACTTGGTAAATCCGTAGCACGAAACTCCTTGGGGGGAGGTGGGGTGGGGGGTTCTGGTGTGAGGAGGTGAAAAAATGAGGTCCTTGACATTCCGGCGTCTTCTGCCCTCATGGTAATCATCATGTCATGCTCTCTAACCTTTGAGATAGCCCTTAACTTACAGATGCATCTTCTCAACACTTACAATCCCCTCATGCCCCTTGCAAGTTTAACGCATTGAGCACTTCACCCTCCGCCTCACGGAGCCTTCCCATGTGCTCCTTCATTATCTGGCTTGGACCGCTTTAAGGTGAAGCCTTTCACGTTCCTATTCCCTCGGATGTTCTGTTGTAGTTTGATAGTAATTTTTCAAAAGTGTACTGTTATTCCCACAAACTTCAACATGAAAAAGATAATACTAAAGCAACTTTATCATGGGTGACCATGTCATATTTTTACAAGCCCGAACAATTATATTTCAATAGTGTATTCTTATGCTCATTCCTACAAACTTCCACAAGATCCAACACAAATAACTGTGTTTCTTCCTAACCAATCTTTTTTGATACTCTTCTGGGACTTTTCTAGAATGAAGGAATAATCGGATTTACTCCAGCTCGTGTAAACATGTATCTTAAATATTAGCAATACTTTTCTTTCTTATTCACTTCATTGAATTTTTTTTCTATCTATTCACAAGCTTAACTAAACCATCACCACACCATTAATTGCTCTGCTAGGCCCTCATCATTAATTGTACCGCATCATACAATACTTACAATTGTGCATCTAATACCAACAACCGACAATCTGAAGGTTAGCAATCGATATGTTTATCTAAGATCAGAGAAAAACTAGTATGGCCTAATAAAAAGTATAGGCTAGATCACGAGCCTAATAAAAAGTATAGTCTAGCTCGCAAGTGGGAACTGAATTTTTATACGGCGGAATATCACGTACAGACGACACATATGGTCACAATTAAGACCATACTTTCCAAAATGGAATAAATCATTCTCCCACATATTAAAAGGGATTCAGGTGTTACACGCCGTTACAAAAAGATGTGACATACACTTGTAATTCGCAATGTTTGTGGTGACCGCAATGATTTTTTCATGTCACATAATATGAATATCCATGAAACCATATCAACTCACTAAAGAAGATGCTAACAGCTGCAAATAAACTAACAATTCAGAAGTTTGCTCTTCAAAATTGAAATGTATACATGCATCCTATTGAATTTTACTTGTTTACTGAGTGATTTGTGCAAAACGCTCGGTAAAGTTGGTCCCGTTGTCCATCTGAAGTCAACCGCGGTTAGAATGGACATGCATCCAAATCTTTGCTGAATGTTTTTTATTTGCCGAGTCTTTGTCTAAAAATCACTCGACAAACTACAAATACGCCAGGTGCGGTTTTTACCGAATGTTCTACATCCACACTAGGTAAAGTATAATGTGTTTAGCGAGTGCAAAATAAAATACACTCGGTAAACTTCTTGACTTTCGGTAAATATTCTTTTTTCTTGTACTGCATATTTACAATTATGAACGATGATATTTCAAGAGTGTATTATTATTCTAGTTCCTATAAATGCAACAAAATCCAACACAAATAAATGATGGACTACCTGGATCTACCCCTGTCCGATGTATGTGAGCATGTCTTAACTTTTTGTGCCTTTCATAAGAAATATTAGCAATACTTTTCTTTCTTATTTACTTCATTGATATTTTTTTATTATCTAGATCAACTAAACATCACATCACCAGCAATTGCTCTGCTTGACCCTCATCATTAATTGGACCACATCACATAAACCTTATAATTGTACGTCTAATACCAACGACCGACAATCTGAATGTTAGCACCATATATTGATCTAACATAAGAGAAAAACTATATCCTAACAAAAGTATAGGCTAGCTCACGGGCCTAATAAAAAGTGTAGTCTAGCTCGCAAGCTGAAATTGAATTTTTATAGGGATCTAATATCATGTACAAACAACATATATGGTCACTGATTAATACCATACTTATCAAAATGGAATAAATCATTCTCCTACATATTAACGTTCTTAAAATGTTACATGCAGTTAAAAAAGATGTTGCATGCACTTGTAATATAGTTTATTTCACTTAATATTTGTGGTGACCGTAATAGTCATTTCATATTGCATAATGCATGTGAATATCCATGAAGCTCTCACCGCATTTGCAAGGGCCAATTTCCTAGATTTGAATAATAATAGTATCTTTTTTCAGAATTGTATTATTATGCCTACAAACTCCCACATAAAGATGACCATATTAAAACATCTTTATCCGTGGTGACCATGGCCGGCCACACGTCGCTGAGAATGAAAAGCCAGGAAGGCGACGTGGGGGTACGGCGTGTTAAACGCCGGCGCGTACAGATAGCCATATCTTTCGGTGCGGCTCTCCGCCGGTTGCTATAAATAAGCACGCACAAGTAGCCAAGTAATAACCAGGCTGAGTAAGCAGTGGAGTGAGCGTGAGAGTGGGAGTGATCGATCCAAGATGTTCCGATGGATGACTCGGCCGCAGCTCAAGGGCAAGGTGGTGCTCATGCGCAGGAACGTCCTCGACTTGAACCACTGGCTGGACCCCATCATCCACGGCACCTTGGATGAGATCTCCACCAAAGGCATCACCTGCCGGCTCATCAGCTCCACCGTCGTCGACCGAGGTATTGTCCTTTCTCACTTAGAGGCAAGCCTACGGACACTTATTTTGCGACCGAGGTAGTAATTATTAGCACTTTAGGGTATGTCTATATCTCATTCGCCCAAGATATTCTCATTCCTCAGCAGATTCCAAATCTATACATACAGATCCAGAAAATGTTCACCTCCATGTAATAATTTGCTCATCTGATATGCCAAAAAATATATAGTATTGCCTCGAAAATCTTATTTCTTAGTTGATCTTGCAGATTTATTCTTACATATCTAAAGAAACGTTCAGCCATCGATAACTTGCTCGTATAATACGTATGTAGTATTTGTTCTCACAGTTCAGAAAAATATGGATCTTGCATGTCCCGATCAACCCCTTTTTTTTTGGCAATTTGGCATCGTCCGAGAACTTAAAATTTCTCAAGTGACTGAGAATTAGCAGAACCGATAACTTTAACCATCACCTTTTGGATGAGATTGTAACTTTAACCAAGAACCCTTTAATGGGGCCCTAATTGCCTGTTTTAAATTATAGAAGTTTCAAAATTGACCTTTTAACAACAAATATATTCTTTTTAAAACGAAGGGAGTACAATGATTTTTGAACTTATGGGAGCATGATGTATTAATTAAGCAAACAAACGATCGGATGCAGATGTTGGGAATGGCAACCGGGGTTTCGTGGGCAAGGAGAAGCACGTTGAACACTGGGTGCCCCACTTGCCCCAAATCACCAATGGTGATACCACCTATGATGTCACCTTCGACTGGAACGTGAAGAAGCATGGCGGCCCCGGTGCCGTCATCGTCAGAAACTACCATGCCACCGAGTTTCTCCTCAAGACCATCACCATTGACGTCGTCCCTGGCCACAATGGCCCCATGGTCTTCCTCGCCAACTCTTGGATCTACAACACAGACAAGTACTACTACGACCGAGTCTTCTTCACCAATGACGTATGTATGTGCGTCTAGAGCTAGACATATTGTTGCATCAATTCCATGAATGATCTTATTTTTACTTATTGAAGGCACCTTTTGAATCTCCACATTAATCCTAAAAAAACATCTTACATTAATGGTTAGATCAAAATTCTACGGCTAGGTCCAGGAGTTCTATAGCTCATCTGACGCTTTATTGCGAACAGCCGCATGTCCAACAAGATCAAGCCGCTTAGCCTCTTTATGAAGAAAAGCAATAAAGAAATTTAAAAAACATCATTAATTAACAATTTTGTAGAACAGTGAGCAATGCAACGGTAAATTACTTAAAAGTGTTTATGACTAGTTACATCTAGTTTATGTGCTTCTCAAAATTGCTAGCAAACGCAGATGCATGAGTTGACGACCAGTTACCTGAACAAATATGGTATACAATGTAATGCAGACATGCCTGCCGAGCGAGATGCCAGCATTGTTGCAGCCTTACCGGGAGGATGAGCTTCGGCTTCTACGAGGGGACGAACCCAGGCAGAAGAACGGCGCCTATGAGGAGCACGACCGGCAATGCTACACGTACAAACGATTTACTGGCTTTTACAGGATGGTTAACCTTGATTGGTCAATAAGTGAGCGGGACGGTCCACCCCCCCTGAAAATCAGGGAGGAAGAGGTTTGTGATTGGTTATTAGATGAAAGGAGCGTGTAAAAGCATGTAAGTCTTTGTATGTCTAGCATTTTTGGGAGCCCGACCGTGTCTACCGCTACGCCGTCTACAACGACCTCGGCGATCCGGACAACAAGGCCCCTCGCCCCACTCTTGGTGGCCACAACAGTAATTTCCCTTACCCGCGGCGCGGCCGAACCGGTAGGAAGCCCATGCGTAGTGACCCCACGTGTGAGAGCCGGAACGTCTTGCCCATGCTCCAGCAGTTCTACGTCCCACGCGACGAGTGCTTCAACCACGTCAAGAAGGTCGACTTCACGGCCCACCTCATTAAGGCCATATTGGCGGCCGTTCTGCCTCTCCTCCGCGAGAAGTTCGACAACTTTGAGGACATCGACAAGCTCTATGCCGACGGGATTGTGATCGCCGACATCCCCACCCTGAACGAGTTGTTCAAATTGTTCCCTCCCCTCAGGAGCATCATGCCAACTGGTGAGGACTTCCCCCTCAAGATGCCCATGCCGCAGGTCATCAAAAAGGACAAGAAGGCATGGCGGACCGACAAGAAGTTTGCCCGGAAGATGCTCGTCGGCCTCAACCCACACATCATCACACGCCTGAAGGAGTTCCCTCCGAGGAGCACACTTGACGGACACGGCGACCGGATAAGTAAGATCACGGCGGAGCACATCCAACACAATCTCGGCAAGCTCACAGTCGAGAAGGCGATCGCCAACAACAGGCTCTTCATCCTAGACCACCATGACAACTTCATGCCTCACCTGATAAATATCAACAAACTCCAAAACACATTTGTTTACGCCACCAGGACACTACTCTTCTTACAGGACAATGACACCCTCAAGCCAATAGCCATCGAGCTCAGCAAGCTCCGCCTCAACGACCTCGGCACCAAAGTGGTCGGTGCCGACAGCATAGTCTACACGCCACCACCCGCTTCTGGCTCGAAGACGGGTATCCAGTGTACCATCTGACAGTTGGCCAAAGCCTACGTCACCGTGAACGATTCCGCGTGGCACGGGCTCATCATCCACTGGCTCCACACGCATGCTGTCATTGAGCCATTCGTAATTGCCACCCACCGGCAGCTCAGCGTCACGCCTCCCATCGACAAGCTCCTGAAGCCGCACTATCGCGACACCATGACTATCAATGCTCTAGCACGCCAACGGCTTCTTCGAGATGACCGTCTGCCCTGGTGAGCACGCACTCAGAATCTCCTCCTACGTCTATAAGAACTAGAACTTCACCGAGCAGGCATTACCAGTAGACCTGGTTAAGAGGGGTATGGCAAAGCCGGACCCGTCTAGCCCCTATGGAGTGTCACTTCTCATCAAGGACTACCGATATGCGGTGGACGGGTTGGCAGTCTGGTCAGCCATCGAGAGTTGGGTCGACGAGTACTGCAGGATCTACTACCCAGCGACGACATGCTTCAGGGCGATGTCGAGCTGCAGGCATGGTGGAAGGAGGTGCGTGAGGTCGGCCATGGCGACATCGCGGACCAGCCCTGGTGGCCCAAGATGACAACCATTACAGAGCTCGTCCGGACATGCAGCACCATTATCTGGATCGCCTCCGCACTGCACGCGGCCGTCAACTTTGGCCAGTACCCCTATGCCGGCTACCTCCCAAACCGCCCGACGGTGAGCCGGCGGCCAATGCCTGAGCCAGGCACCAAAGAATACGAGGAGGCGGAGACTAATCCAGACAAGGCCTTCATCCATACCATCACGAGCCAGCTCCAGAGCATCATTGGTGTGTCCTTGATCGAGGTCCTGTCCAGCCACTCCTCCAATGAGGTGTACCTAGGGCAGCGTGACGAGCCAAAGTGGACATCAGATGACAAGGCGAAAAGGGCGTTCGAAAAGTTCAGGAAGAATTTGATCGACATCCAGGGGATAATCATGAATATGAACAAGAACGACAAGCTCCAGAACCGGAATGGGCTAGCAAAGTTCCCCTACATGCTACTCTACCCAAACACCTCCGACGCCGATGGCGAGAGCGCCGCCGGGATCACGGCCAAGGGGATCCCCAATAGCATCTCCATCTGATTAATATCAGGGTATTATTTGTTGTAAATGCTACATTTTATTTGTTTGTCTCATTGCAAATAACGGATGTTGCATGTGCACCAGTATAACACATGCACATCATACGAATATGGCTAGAAGCTTGCTTGATCACGTTGAGGCCGAGTTGTGTTTATTTTCCCAGCAGCTTGACAAAGTACTATTACCGTGCGGGATGATAAGTGTATCATATGCTCAAAATGTCTTCTTAATAAGGTGCCCAAATTATCCTCCATTGGGTTGTATGAATATTTTACAGCTATAATTAGTACTCTGAAGTATTGTCCTCTCAAGTATTGTCCTCCATCATCCTCTGAAGTATTGTCCTTAATATGGAATACTACTATAAAATTAACTGAGAAAATAATTACCACAATTAATGAGAAACAATGACTGCCAATTAATCAGATAATTAAACCTTCACTATAAAAGGACCCATTGGCATTTCATTTGCTCTCAAATACGGAGATACAAGGACATGTAGCTTTGGTTTGCTCATGGTCCAAACAGGTGTTGGGTGTATTTCGGTAGCTGAAGTGCCAGCACAGTAGACATGGACGCAAACTCTCAGGCTAAAAGCCTGAAACATTATTCTCTCTTAAAGAAAGACATCGTGTGGTTCACAAGTCTGAATCCTCAAGAATATCTGAAGATTTTTGCTTTCTACTCTGTGCCGACCGGCAAGAAACATACATCCTTCTAAAGCTAGAGCTAATCAGTAGTGCTTCCCAGGTATGGCAGATAGCAGCTGCCATACTGTCATGCCATCACGCTAGCAGAGTTCAACTTAACGCATAACACAACATGCATATGGCGTTGGTACCAAAAGAAAAGAGAGAACAAAATGTGACTGTTTTTTACGGGGGATGATAGCACGCAAGCCATAGAAATATCTGAAGAAAAACCTAACGGGCCGGTTAAGCATAAATGTGCTACGAAGCATTATTAAAGATACAAATTGACAATACTTCAGAGGATGACGTACATTTTACAAAGCACCGTTGCAGTTGGTCAATGACTACAGAGATCATTGGGGACAACAAAAGCATGTGATTAAACCCTAATTCCTCGCGTCTTGCAAGCAAGCGACGCATTTGTCAAGGAGTAGAAGTTTGTCGACAGCCACATTGAGCCCTCTGACGTTTTACTGCCCCGCCAGCATGAGAAAGTTGTATCTGCGTCATGGCAACCAAGAATAGAACCTGCACAGCAAGCAGTCTCATGAGCGGAGCCGGTTTTGGCTACTCACGAGGCACTAAAATACAGACAAAACAATTCCCGCAAGTTCAAGCAGCACTAGCAAAATTGTTTCTACAAGTTAAACTTGTTCTTTTGTCTCTTTGTTCTTCTCAATAGAGAGAAAAACATGTAAAACAATCGTGAGCAACATTTGTTTTCTAGGTATACTATTGGCTCAAGATGATTAGTAGCCAGTTGATTTCATATCTGAAGATTGAACTGAAACCTTGCAGAGTTGCAGTCATTGTGTTTTCTCAGGCAGACTCTGCTCATGACTGCGCAACTCCAGGAGGAAGTGTTTCATCGATCCAAGTGAGAAGACGAATAAGGTCAAACTAGGCCATGATATTATAGTCATATATAAGGGCTACAGAAACAGAACTAGACCACATTATTCTAGCTTTTAGCTGTATTGTGCGCAGCACTGCATTTTCTTTACCACTGCAGAGCATATCGATTGATTGCTTGCAAATAAAACAATAGAAACATAGTAACAGAGGATGCCATATCACCTCTTCAACCAACAAAGCGTGTCACTAGTGTAACATCACAATCATCTCAACTGATGTTCAGCAGTTCGGCTTGATCATCTCCACCACCAGTGGTGATTCCTGTGAGAAGAATGAGTCAACAAACCAATGGGAATTGTGGGCAATAAACAACTGAAGAGCTTTTGCTGCAAGATTATGAACAGTTAAGGAATCACATGTAGCACAAAATTAAATAACTCATCAAGACATTGTACTTCACATCAAGACAAATATAGTTTGGGAGGTTAAAGTAAACTATGTGAAAATACCTGGAGTGTAGAAACTTGTGTGAGGAAAACCCGACCGGCAGGCCCCTTTCCGCGACACTTCCTCGATCCACATGGACCTGAGGTGGATCATGTATGTGCGCATGCCATGGTTGACATAAATGAAGATCACATGAGCATCTTCAGCATAGGCAGCTGGCTCCACTGGAACAATACATGCTGTCAGTATTTCCGGCGCAATAAGCTTCTCCAGATCAATGACCCTACAACGTGTCCAGGATATATGTATGCATGCAACAGAATTTCATGGAGACAGGTGGGACCAGTAAATTTCAGGCTGCACCAGCAAATATTGAGGAGACTGAACCTGAATTCACTAGCAAATTTTGGCATTCCATCATTGAGTTTCTTCTAACCAATCTTTCTTAAGGCATATAAACCCTATACTTACTTATTTTAAGCCCAAACTCCATACATCTAAAATAGTTTGATTCCAAGGGGCAACAGTGGCAGTATCTCTTCATTAGAAAAAACAGTGCTAATGTATTTTCATTCGCAAAAAAAAAAAAAAAAAACAGCATCAGTACCTTCATAGATGAACCCAAGGTCTATCTAACCACCGGGACATAGTTCTATTCTCGAAAACAAAGAAAATATCAAGTCTACTAGAGAATATCTGCAGAGTTTGGTTTCTGCACTGCATCAGCGAAATCTTCCAAACCTGGAACTAGAATTTTAATTTGCTGAAAAAACATATCAGCACTTCCCCGATATCATGGAGAATAGCAAGTGCCATACATACTGCCATGCCATCACATTAACAGAATTGACCTTGATGTAACAGACATGCACGCAAATCGTACCAATAAAGCAAGAATACAAGCCAGGTAAACACTATAGGATAAGCTAATTAAAATCGCAGGCAGAAACATAATGGATCAGTTCAGCACAAATATGCTACGTAGCATTACTAAACGCACAAATCAACCACCTTATCAACAACACCGTTCACATTGACATCAATTTTACCAAGCACCTTGTTGTTTCACGTGTATAGAAATCACTTAAGATAGCATCCCATCATCAATTCAGAACGCTATACAAGTTAACATCACATCTGGCAAGTAGAAAAATATCGGTCACCAGGTAAAATATTGAACAGGCTGAATGAGTAAGTTGTTTTTGCGACAATGCCAACAAAGAACAGAACATAGGTACCAGCATAGCAAGCAATCTCATCAGCAGAGACGATTTTTTTTTCAAAACGAGGCAAAAGACTTGCCATTTTCATTAATTAAGGAGAAGGTCTAGACATAAGCCGTAGAGCGGCAAAAAGAAAAAGACTACTCTCGCAACATTAGAGTACTCAGGTGCCTGGCTCCAGCCAACGCCCAAAGATGGGCTTCCTCTTTGATCTTGGCAACAACAACGGAAGTCGGGGTAGCCGTGTGGCGGAAGACTCTAGCGTTTCGCTCCTTCCAAATTTCCCACGAGACAAGCATCATCACGGAGACAATCGCCTTCTTGATGTAGCCGCCCGAGTCGATCATTTTTAGCCACCAATCATGAACAGAGACCTCATGTCGCCAAGTCATCGGTGAGTGACCGTGCATGCCTAGCCAAGCGAGGACCTCATTCCAAACGCGGACGGTGAATCTACACTGGAATAGGAGATGAGCAGCGGACTCCTGAACCTGCTTACACAGAGGCAAAGGACGCAATTTGGCCATCCCCGTCGCTGCAAACGATCGGCCGTCCACACTCGGTTTTGAATGATCAACCAAGCAAATAACTTGCACTTAGGCGGAGCCCAAGTCTTCCAGATTGTGGTAGAGGTTGGACTGAGAACTTGCCCCGCGAACTGTGCCTTGTAAGCTGTGGCCGCCGAATATTCACCACTGGAAGTGAATTTCCAAGATATTGTGTCCTTCCTGTCTAAGTTGAGAGTAACATCATGGAGCATCTCCCAAAGGGCAACGAACTCCTGGATATGGGTCAAGGTGAGGCCCTTACTAGTATCGATCTGCCTGATCCAGAAGTTGTTGTCCAGGGCCTTGCTGACCAGGCACTCCTTCTTTTTAGATATCTCAAAGATCTTGGGCGAGACATCTCTGGGTCGGAGACCATGAAGCCATGAATATTTCCAGAATTTAGCCTTTTTACCATCACCAATGGTCACTGTCGTGAAAGACGCAAAGCGGTCCTTGTCACCATC
>NC_041389.1:698479811-698513533 GCF_002162155.2 Triticum dicoccoides | reverse complement strand
CGCAAATTTCTCGTTTCTCGAGGTTTAGAACACGCAAGCCGCCATAAGTCTTGGGCTTGCAGATAGTATTCCAGCTGACCTTACACTTGCCGCCAGAAACCTTATCAGAGCCTGCCCAAAGAAAGGCACGCCTGAGGCTGTCAATTTTCTTCCAAACTTCAGCAGGGAGCTAAAAAGGTGTTAGGTGATAGATTGCGATGGCCGTGAGGACCGCTTTGACCAGAATTATGCGTCCAGGGGAAGCAACCTGGAGAGCCGACCAAGGTGGAAGCCTGCCCGCGACCTTGTCCTCGAGGTATTGAAAATGTATGCGTTTAAGTCTCGTGACCGAGAGCGGAAGGCCAAGGTATCGCATGGTGAAGGCGGTCTGGATGGCAGGGAAGGCCTGAAGGATGTCATCAAGATCGATTTTGGCTACTCATGAAGGAGAAAATTCAGAGAAAACAATATATGCAAGTTCAAACAGCGGGAAAATAGTTTCTAGTCCCTCCATTCCTAAATATTTGTCTTTTTAAAGACTTCAAATAGACTACCACATATGGATGTACATAGACATATTTTAGAGTGTGGATTCACTCATTTTGCTCCGTATGTAGTCACTTATTGAAATCTCTAGAAAGATATTTAGGAACGGAGGGAGTATGAGTTAACACGTCCTCTCGTCTCTTTGCAACACTTCAGTAGCATGAAACATTCAGCAATCAAACGAATGATAGGCTGACAGCTGGGGTGAAATCTTTACTATCACGCTTACCAATCATGTTTGGTGGTACATTTGTATATAATAGGGGTATATTCATATAGATACCATGGGCACGACAAGTAGAAGAGACATTTGATTCCTAGTCATACTTTTGGCTCAAGTTGATTAACAGCAAGTTATTCCCTCCGTTCACAAATATAAGATGTTTTGAATATTTTAATATGAACTACATACGAACTGAAACGAGTGAACAGCCCGATGCATGTAGCTCCCGCTTGCACAGGGTCCGGGGAAGGGTCCGGACAAAGTTAGAACATCTTATATTTGTGAACGGAGTATGATTTATCTAACCCGCAGAATGGGAGGATGACATCACAATTGACTAACTCTATTATCATGACTGCAACTTCTTTACCACTGCAGAGAATATCAATCCTTTTCTTTACAAACATATGCACCACATAATTATCATGTCGTAAAAGCAAAACAATAAGGACATAGTAAAAGATAATGTCACATCGCCTGTTAAACGAACAACGCATGTTAGCACATGTGACAGCACAATAATCTCAGCTGCTGGTCTACAGTTCAGTTTGATCATCTCCAGCACCGGCGGCAATTCCTGTTAAAAGAATGAGTCAATAAACTAACGATAACAGTGGGCAAGAAAGTGACAGATAGGAGATGTTTGAAGTTGAATGAAGAGCCAGTTACATATCTCACATTGTACAAAATACTAGCATTTACTACAAGATATGGAACAGTTTATGAATTCCGTAGAACACAAGATTAAAATTATTCATCAAGAGCCTGTACACCATTATATTCAGTAATTTACTTGACCAGGAAATATTTTTTGAATAGTTCAATGCATTCATATGTAAGTTTTGTGTGCATGATGCAGTGAAGGAATACCAGCAACAATACCTTTTTCCTACTCTAAGGAACAACGAATGCTAGCTAGAGAATTAACAAACAAAGTTACATCCCTAAATCCTAACATAATACGAAGCACAAGAAATTAACATGGAACAGCCCAGACATTAGAATCCAGTATATTGAACTGCAAGAGAAAAGAGTTCAGCATTGACTCGCCAATTGGTTGTCATTATGTAATGCAACACTAATGGAAGCCAGACTAAGGATCACTTCGGTTCCTTAAATTATTAGCAATCGTGTCAGCTAGATTAGAGTATCCAACACCACAGCAAACCAACATGGCAGAATAATTACTAATCAGTGCTGTGATACAGATATATTGTTCATCAAGTGTATGTCAAATCACCTTTTAACAGTGCCGCATTGACTACATCCACAAGCTCTAACTCTAGCAATAAACATAATCCTGATTGTGTAGATAAAATTCCATGAATAATGAATGAACCATGGCTCATATTTGAGAGCATCTACATGGCCGATAAAGTGAACTCTGTGATAATGGAAATAATGGCGGTACCTGCAGCATAGAAACTTGTGTAAGGAAAAAATGTATCCCAAGGTCCCTTTCTCTGACACGTCGATCTTCATGGACTTGAGATGGATCATGTAGATGCTAGGATAAACATCAATGAAGATCACATAAGTACCTTGCACATAGCCAAATTGGCTCTGCTCGAAGTTCTTGAACACTAGACAATTCTGCTATTTCCAGCGCAATAAACTTCTTGAGATCAATGACCCTTTGATGTGTCCATGTTACCACCCCGTCAATGCTCGACACCTTTGACCATAGATGGAGATTGAATCCTTCGACTCCGGCCAAACCAAGCCATCCATCCTCTGTTGGCATGATGACAGTACATCTTTGGTAACTCCAAAGCGCTTCGTTCGGAAGCCTTTCAGTTAGACCCAAACTATGATTGTCCAAGTCAAACTCGATGATTTCATCGCTATCCAACACCCAGTAGAGTGTGTTTCCAACCAGAGCCGGCGGCTTTGGCCCAACAAATAAGTCTCAATGAGAAGCCTCGCAAAATTGGTTTAGTGGCTCATGATCAACCATGACGAAACATGCTACTATCTGAAGTCAAATGGTGCAGTACCTTAAAAGAAGAATTCTCTCTAAAACAAATAAACATCACACATTTCGTAAATCTGAACACTTCAAGAATATCTGAAAATTTGGTCTTTGCACTGTATAGTGAAAGCACGCGAAGCTATAATTTTAATTTGCTAAAAAAATATGCATCATCACTTCCTTCGTAAAAGAACTTGGTGAATTCAGCACAACGGGCATATATATATGAACCACTTCAGGCAACGGGACTTGAACGGGCCCTTCTAACAACAAATATGTCACGCCTTCACGGTGCTGTAAATTTGACAAAGCACCATTGCAGTTCTTTGACATGCATATAAATCAAGATAGCATACAATGATTATTTCGGCTACTAGTTAACATCACATTTAGCGGATAGTTGATGCGCGCATAGGACAGAATCTGCATCAGTAACAGTTCAAAGTGCATTCTGTATAGCACTAAAAGAAAATACAAAGAATACTGATAATGTTGATCCGTTACTCTACAAATATATGCACATGTACTAAAGGATAATACTAATGTTGCATCACCTCTTGAACGAACAACACGTGATAGCAGTTATGACATCACAATCATCTCAAGGGCCATTCACAATTGAGCTTGATCATCTCCAGCACCAGTGGTGATTCCTATGATAAGAATGAGTCGATAAGCTAATCAGCAGCGGGATGATGTGGGTAGCAATTATAATCTGTAGAGTGCAAAGTTTGAAATTTGAATGGCCGGTTCATCATTCAATAAGGTATTCTTTCAAAGGAAGTTCCATGAAAATGTCGTCTGTGACTACAATACACTATATATGGTTCATTTATTTGAAAGCATCTACAAAGTAGATACACTTTGGAAGATTAAGTGAACTTTGTGATAGCAGAAATAATGGGAGTACCTGCAGGAGTGTAGAAACTTGCGTAAGGAAAAACATATATGTAGGGCACCTTGGCCGACGCCTCGTGAATCTGCATGGACTTGAGATGGATCATGTAGATGCTACAATACACACCAATGAAGATAACATCAGCATCTTCATCATAGCCAATCAGCTTCATTAGAACCGTACGTGCCGCCGCTACTACTTCTGTTGCAAGAAGTCTCTCCAGATCAATGACCCTATGAAGTGTCCATGATACCACCCCATCAGTGCTAGTTAGCCTTGACCACAGATGGAGCTTGAATTCATCAAGTCCGGCAAGACCAAAAAGTCCATCTTTGTTTGCATGATGATAGTCTCCTCGTAACTAAATGGCACATCCTCAATTTGATCCAACCTATGGTTATCCAAATCAAACACAATAACGCTAGTGTTACTCAACACGTAGAGGTTGTTTCCAACCAGAGCTGGCGGCCGGAACTGAACTAACCAGTATGGTACAACATGAATCGAAGTGATCTCGCCCCATACGCCGGTCTCGGAGGAGTACACGCAGGCGGAGATGGAATCTGGCTGGTTATTGAACACAAACGCAACGAGGAACGTGCGAGGGTGACGGTCGCCGTGGGTTGGTGCGCGGAGAACCGTGCCATTGTAGTGCCAATGCCGGTCAGCCTCGTAGGCCGGTGGGAGCGGAAGGTAGTGCTTGTCGCCGTTCACGAGGTCCAAGACGAGGAGCGTTTCGAATTCCTCGCAGTCAAAAAGGAGGGCGTGGCCGTGACGGCAGTCGAGGGTCCACCAGTGGTTGTGGGACATGGTGGCGGTGGGGAGCGTGAAACCGTCGGAGACAGGGACAAACCGTTGAGGCCGTGGCTGGTTGTGGAAGAATCCAAGGACCGGTGGCGTCTTGCCGTGGAACTCACGGAAGAGGCGGAGGAAGCGGGCGTCGTGGACGAGGCCGCGCCAGTGCTTGGAGACAAAGGAGGCGCGGAAGAGGTAGATGGGCTCCGGCGGGAGGCGGAGGAGGATCTCCAGGAGGAGGTCATCCGGAAGAAGCAGTGCAGTGGCGGCCGCCGGCGAGATCGGCCCTGCTTCCATGGGTTCGGTGGCTGGGAGGAAAAAAGATGTGTCGAGGGTTTTTGTCAGGACCCCGATTCTATGCCACACCGACCTAGCATGTAACACCTCAAATCACTTTGCGGCCTCACGCACGGTATTCCCACGGGTGTCGCCTTACCATGCCCGGGACCGTTTGCACCTTTTGGCACACGTATATGATAGTGTCGCTAGCATCCATATGACAAAGAACCCGGGCTGACATGGCTATTCGTAAACCCAAAGTGGCACTATCTTACAGGGACAGGCATAGATGACCCAGCAACGAACGTGTTGGTCATCAGCGAGTGAATCCGGGCTGTAGCAACTAGGCTAGCAGGACTCCGGTAGACACCGCGTGACATTTCCCCGAAGGGACAGACACAGGAACGAAGAAGGACACATGCCGGCCAGCCTAAGTGTTCCGGAGCAGTAGCAAGCTACCAGGGCTCAGTGGAAGCACTAAGAGACATTTCCCGGTAAGAGAGGCTACTAAGGATAAACAACTAGATAGTCAGATCCCACACATGGCAATGCACATTACACGTACGCATAACATGCAAGTATGTGATGTACAACATGGCGTCACAGCATAACTCAACAACTCATATAGATAAGGCTCAGAAGAGCCAACATAGCATTTATTGCAAACAGGGGTCAAAGGACCAATCATACAGAGCATACAAACAACAAGCGGAAGCATTACATGTCTGGGTATAGACATCTACAAATGAAAAAGGCTGAAGAGCCTGACTATCTACAACATCCGATCAAGATCGTAGCTGAGGTACAAGCTACTCGTCGAAGTCCACGAGAACACTAGTAAGACCGGAGTCTCCGCTGCAAAAACATAAATAAAGCAACATGAGTACAAAGGTACTCAGCAAGACTTACATCAGATCCTATCATACATGCATTTGTATCAAGAGGGTAATGTGGGGTTTAGTTGCAGCAAGCCAGCTTTGACTCTGTGGCTATCCTGTTCTACGACTACCAGAACTTCTTTGAGGTGATATGGCGCACACGAGTCCACTAATCACCACACGATACACTACTATGGATTCATCCCCGTCTTCCTACGAGAAGGCCATCCATAGCACTCACACTTGTCTTGAGCATTTTAGAGTATCCACTTCAAGTTGTCTATGTACCATGTAAGCATCCAAGAAGTCCATAACCGCGGACCCGGCTATTCGAATAGATCATGTTAACCCTGCAGGGGTGTACTTCTTCACACACGCTCTCGCCACTTACCGCCATGTACACGTCATGTATCTCGGCAACCTTCAAGCGGAAGCCTGGCGAGGGTGTCGGCCATGACCTGACTAACCACACAAGACTCTAGCCCAGGTTTATCGCCTATTCGGGTTCCATCCGCAAGGAGATCCGGCCGGGGTTTCGCTCACGGCCCCAAATGATGTGTGCAGGGTTCCCGAGCCCACCATCCGGGTGCCACTCGGTACACCAAGCCACGTGTGCCTAGTCTGTCCCAAGCCCACCCTGCCGGGTGCCACTTGGTAGAAAATTAGCACTACCTACAAATGCCAGAAACTAGTTGCGACTCCTGGACAGAGATCAAGTTGGTTAATAAGTCGAGAGGGGCCGAGTTGCCGGAACCCAATGTGTGGTAGTATCGAGTCATTGGACAACATACATAGAACTCAGTGCTTAAGGACGGTTCCAGTGAGACAACCCACCATGTACTCCTACATGGCCTCTCACCGCTACCTTTACCAAATAGAGTTCACACACTTCACTCTCAGCATCAGAACATATCGTAACACTCCAATTCATTCCCAATGAATCAGACCCGACACAACTCTAAGCAATAGCAGGCATAGCATGGTAGGAACACAACATGGCTCAATCAACTCCTACACATGCTAGTGGGTTTCAACTATTTACTGTGGCAATGACAGGTCATGCAGAGGAATGGGTTCAACTACCGCAGCACAAAGTAGCAGATGAATCGTTGTTGTCCTAATGCAATAACTGAGAGCAGGAGCGAGAGAGTAGGATTGTATCGGAATGAACAAGGGGGTTTGCTTGCCTGGTAGATCAAAAGCGTGGCACTGCTCCTTAGATAGGTACTCTGGAACACTCTCCGGAGCAGGACCTATCGAGAAGGAACGGTGTCGACAATCAAAACACAAGCATATGCAACAATATGATGCATGATCATGGCATGTAGATGTGATGCTGGTTGTGCTAATGCAGCTAGCATTATATTTGGATGAAGTCCATTTGAATCAAGGATTCAAATGCAACTCCAAGTAAGCTCTTTATAAATGCCATTTACATGTTTTTACTTATACAGTAGGTATAAGTTGGTTTGTCATGCATGAAACTAGTACAGATGGAAAGATTGCATTTTTCTGATAATTTTTCATATATAAATTATTTCAATCTGAGTTACGATTGAATATCTATGATTTTTTTAAAGTTTAAATCATTTTCTAGAATTTCCTGATTTAATTTAAATCCAGAAAATGGCTAATTGCGTCAGCATGACGTCAACATGATGTCAGCAGGTCAACTGCGGCTGACTAGGGTCAAACCTGACGCATGGGGTCCATTCGTCAGTGACACGGGTTAAACAGGGGGGTTAGTTTTATCTTAAATAAAGGATTAGGGCACCGGGGCCCACTGTCAGTGTCAGGGGGGTTAGATTAGGTGGTGATTATCTTAAGCTAATCAGCTGACGAGCCGGACCCACCTGACAGGCCGGCGCGGTCAAAGCGGTCAACCCCACCGGCGTTTAGCCGCCGGCGAGGCCGAACACGGCGGAGGGGCTCGGGATACGCCGTCCGGCGTCCATTCGGACGGCGAAGGCCATCTACGAGGAGCTGGTGCTCGCGCGCATCCAGTGGGGCAGGGGGGAGGAGCCGGGGAGGCTGGAGCTCGCCGGAGCAGAGCTCGCGGTGGCGGTCGGAGCTCGGGCTCGAGCGGCAGAGGGCTGGAGGGCACGGGGAGGCCACCCGAGGGGCTCTGCGGCACCCTCGCGGCACCAGGAGCACGTTGGCGTGCTCGGTTGCGGCTGCGGTGGCCAGGGCGACGGCGGCGACATGCTGCGGCGGCGATGGCTTCGGCCATGGTGGGGAACGGGAGCTACGGCGCGGGAACGAGGGGGAGAAGAGAGGGGAAACGGGGAGATGCTCACGGTGGTCTCGATGGCGTCGTGCGCGAGCTCGGGGAAGGGCTGGAGTGGCCGGAATTTCGTCGGCGATCTCGGGCAGCCGGAGGCGAAGACGACGTTGGTGGCGGCGATGCAGAGCGTCCGGCGTCGCGTGACTCGGTGGAGAGGACGAGGGAGTCGCGGAGATGCTCGTGGACTCGTCGGAGAGGCGAGGCCGTGGCGTTGGGCGCGGCAACAGCGAGCAGCGACGACGGTGGTGCTCGAGCGTGAGAGAGAAAGCGAGGGAGAGGAGAGGAGAGGATCGGGGGAAGAGTGAGAGGGGTACGGGGCGTGCGTGGCGTCGCGCGGGATCATCCAGAGCGACGAGGGGGAGGACAGGCAGGCAGGGAGGGAGGAGGTGGCGCGGCGCGGCGGTGCGCGCGTCGGGCACGCGCCTGTCCTCCTATCGGGGAGGAAGACGACAGAGGAGGGGGGGGACAGGTGGGCCGGGCTGGCCAACTGGGCCGGCCAGGCTGCACAGTGCTGGGCCAGCACAGGAGCTAAGCGCCAGGTAAGTCTTCTCCTGTTTTGTTTTTCCTTTTCTATTTTCTGACATTTGTTTGGTTTAAAAAAATACTAAACCATTTTATTTTCTTATGCCAATTTTTATGGGAGCTAGTTATATTATTCCAGAGCTCCTTTATAAGTGGCATAATTTTTGGACATATATTATGTATATAAAAATTATATATCCAATGCAAATAATTATGCGTTAATTCCAAGTGCCCAAAATAAATACTTATGAGCTCCTAAAAATATTGGTTTGATTTTTATCTCTGTCCAATATTTTTCAGAGAGCAACATGAGCATTTTCTTGGACCTTTTTGGAACAATTTTTATCTAGGTCATTTCCAGAAATGATTCTGAGGGTTTCACAAATCCCCATTTCAGAATTAAATGGAATTTAAACATGATGCACAAATAACTAGCTAGTCTAGGTCATACCAGAACTAGGGATGTGACAACTCGCCCCCACTTGAAAGAATCTCGTCCCGAGATTCAGGGGTCGACGGAAAGAAAGTGGGGTACTCCAGTCGAAGACGATCTTCTCGCTCCCAGGTAGCTTCTCTCTCGGAATGATGAGACCACTGAACCTTGAGAAACTTGATGTTCTGACGTCGAGTAACACGCTCTGCTTGATCAAGAATGCGAACCGGGTACTCTCGGTATGTGAGGTTATCTTGGAGATCAAGCGTTTCGTGGTCCACTCCGCGGATGGGATCCGAGAAGCAACGCCTGAGTTGAGAGACGTGGAAGACATCATGAACTCGAGAGAGATGTGGGGGTAGTTCCAACTGGTAGGCAACCTCTCCTCGTTTAGCGAGAATGCGAAAAGGACCAATGTAACGAGGAGCCAACTTGCCCTTGATACCGAAGCGATGGGTACCCTTCAAAGGAGTGACCCGAAGGTAAGCTTTATCGCCAACTTCATAAGTCATATCCTTATGATGACGATCATACTGGCTCTTTTGACGAGACTGGGCTATTTTCAAATTCTCATGAATGATGCTAACTTGCTCTTCCTCCTCCTGGATCATGTCCGGTCCAAAGAATTGTCTTTCACCGGTTTCTGACCAGTTCAAAGGTGTTCGACATCTTCGTCCATAGAGAACCTCAAAAGGAGCTTTGTTCAGACTGGATTGATAGCTATTGTTATAAGCAAACTCGGCGAAAGGAAGACATTTCTCCCAGTCCATACCGAATGAGATAACGCAAGCTCTGAGCATGTCTTCGAGAATTTGATTGACCCGATCCATCTGACCACTCGACTGAGGGTGGAAAGCGGTACTGAAGGAAAGATGGGTTCCCATGGCAGTTTGAAAACTCTCCCAGAAATGAGAAGTGAAAAGACTACCACGGTCTGAATTGATCTCTAGTGGAACACCATGAAGTGACACTATTCGAGAAATGTATAAGTCAGCGAGCTGACTAGCAGTGATACTCTCTCGAACAGGAAGGAAGTGAGCCACTTTGGAAAGACGATCAATGACTACGAAGATAGCATTATTCCCTTTCTTGGTCCTGGGAAAACCGGTGATGAAGTCCATACCAACTTTATCCCATTTCCACTCAGGAATAGGTAAAGGCTGAAGGGTGCCAGCAGGTCTTTGATGCTCTGCCTTAACGCGACGACAAACGTCACATTTAGCAACGAAGTCGGCGATTTCTCTCTTCATCCTAGTCCACCAGAACCTCTGGCGTAGGTCCTGATACATCTTAGTACTACCGGGATGAATCGTGAGAGGGGATTCATGCGCCTCCTTAAGGATCAGTTGCTGCATCTGCTGACTCTTGGGAACCACCAAGCGGTTTCCAAAGTAAACAACACCTCGTTCATCCATAGAGAAACAACCAGCTATTCCCTTGGAGATATTCTTCTTGATTCGGGAGATTCCTGTATCATGCTTCTGGACTTCTATGATACGATCCACAATAGTAGGTTTCGCCACCAAGGTAGAAAGGAATCCGTGAGGAGCAATGTGAAGGTTAAGCTTACAGAATTCCTCATGGAGAAGTGGTTGGCCTTGCTGCAACATGAGATTGTTGCAATAGGATTTACGGCTTAGCGCATCAGCCATGACATTAGCTTTGCCTGGAGTGTAGGTAATCCCTAGATCATAATCTGTGATCAACTCCAACCAACGTCTTTGCCTAAGGTTCAAATCTGGTTGGGTGAAGATATACTTGAGACTCTGGTGATCGGTGTAGATCTCGCAACGTTTACCAAGAAGGTAATGTCGCCAGGTCTTGAGTGCATAGACTACGGTTGCAAGCTCTAGATCATGTGTAGGATAATTCTCCTCATGTGGATGCAACTGTTGAGATGCATAGGCAATCACATGACGATCCTGCATAAGAATGCAACCTAGTCCCTGTCGTGAGGCGTCGCAGTAGATAACAAAGTCCTTTGTGAAATCCGGTGGCACAAGTATGGGAGCAGAAGTCAGGTGTCTTTTCAGTTCCTGAAAACTGTACTCACACTGTGGGGACCACTCAAACTTTTTATCTTTCTTGAGAAGTTCCGGAGAGGTTTGGCCACTTTAGAGAAGTTTTCAACAAAGCGGCGACAATAGCTGGCTAGACCAAGGAAACTCCTAACTTGTTTAACGGTCTCAGGTGGAGTCCAATCGAGAACGGCCTTAACTCTCTCGGGATTGACAGCAATGCCCTTACCAGAGATCACGTGGCCTAGGTAGGTCACTTCTGGCAACCAAAATTCACACTTGGAGAACTTGGCATAAAGGCGGTGCTCTCTGAGTTTTTCTAACACAAGTCTAAGATGTTCGGCATGCTCTTCCTCATTCTTCGAGTAAATAAGAATATCATCGAGGTAAACCACGACGAACTTATCTAAGTACTCCATGAAGATCGAGTTCATCAAGCGGGAGAAGGTGGCTGGGGCGTTGGTTAGGCCGAAGGACATGACGGTGTACTCGTACTGGCCATAACGAGTGACAAAAGCTGTCTTGGGAATGTCCCCATTTTTGATCTTGATTTGGTGGTAGCCTAACCTCAAATCCATCTTGGAAAAGCCTGAGGATCCAGCGAGCTGATCATACAGGTCGTTGATCCTGGGGAGCGGATACTTGTTCTTTATCATGACCAAATTAACGGGACGATAATCTACAACCATCCGATCCGTACCATCCTTCTTCTTGACAAAGAGGACGGGGCAAGCCCAGGGAGAAGAACTAGGACGGATGAAACCCTTTTGCAAGGACTCATCAAGTTGTTTCTTAAGCTCGGCTAGTTCTAAGGGTGCCATCTTGTAAGGTCTCGTGGAGATTGGAGCTGTTCCTGGAATAAGATCTATGACGAACTCTACATCTCTGTCAGGTGGAACACCTAGTAGTTCCTCTGGAAAGACATCCGGAAAGTCATGGACTACCGGGATATCTTCAAGGTCTGGAAGAGGGCTGGCATTAAGAGAATAGAGCTGACGCTTTGCAACTCTGGTGGAGACAGTGACTATCTTGCCGGATGGGTGTGTAAGCTGAACAGATCTTGTGTAACAATCAATCTTGGCATGATGAGCTGTCATCCAGTCCATACCCAAGATGATGTTAATATCTGAGGACTTGAGGGCTACAAGTGATGCAAGGAATACAAGTCTATCAACAAGGATTTCATTACCATGGCTGATTCTGGTGGTCTGCCATCTAGACCCTGGGGTTTGGATTTCAAGCGGAGTTGGCATGTCACAAAATGACATGTCGTGCAAACGAGCATAGCCTTCAGAAATGAAGGAGTGAGATGCTCCAGTATCGAATAGAACCGATGCTGGATGACAATTGACAAGGAGTGTACCAAGAACGACATCCGGATCATCATGAGCGTCTTTAGCTGAGACGTGATGCACACATCCACGTTCAGTGGGGGCTGGCTTGGCACTGATCATCTTGCTTGATGGCTTAACACAACCAACGGTCTTCTCGGGCTGGGGTGGAGCATAACTGGCCTGAGAGCAGTCACGTGCATAGTGTCCTGGCTTCCCGCATGTGAAGCGAGTCCCTAAGGTTGGACGTGGACCCGCACTGACAAGCGGTCTACCAGTAGGCCTGGGTGGAACATAGGACTGAGCTGGTGAAGGCACCACATAAAATGGTCTCGGTGCATATCCGGAAGGAGGAACGGAGTTTGGAACCCAAACCCGGCGTTTCTGAAGACCAGAACCGGAAGAAGATCCCAAATCACGGGTGTGCTTACGAGACTCCTCGTAAGTGAGTTGAGCTGTCTCTACATTAATGGCCTTGTTCACAAGAGCTTGGAATGTATCACAATGATGTAGGTGGAGATCACGATGCAACTTGGGGTTGAGACCCTTCCGAAACCTAGCCTGCTTCTTGGCGTCCGTGGACACTTCTTCTGTGGCATAGCGAGCGAGGTTCTCAAACTCTCTACTGTAAGCATCAACAGCCATCTTACTCTGGGTGAGACTACAGAACTGTTCTCTCTTGCGATCGATGAGGGCTTCAGGAATGTGATGCTCGCGAAAAGCCTCAATGAAATCCCTCCAGGTAGGAATCTGGCCAGCTGGAAGCATAGCCTCATAGTTCTGCCACCAAAGACTAGCAGGACCTTCCAGGTGGTATGTGGCATAGGTGATCTTGTCATCTTCAGCTACGTTCGCGGAACGCAACTTATGAGTGATGCTACAGAGCCAGTCATCTGCATCGAGTGGCTCGATGGAATGATGAAAGGTAGGTGGGTGCAAGCGAATGAAGTCATGAATGGTTATAGACCCTTTGAACTCATGTGTGGTGTTCTCCTCGATACGTGCCAACAAGCGGTTGGACTCACGCTTGTTCCTCTCCATCTCTAACATGAACTCTGCCAATGAAGGTTGGTCGGGAGAATCCTCATCCCTACCATCTCCGTGGTTCTGGCTACGAACAATAGAACTTGATGACATCCTGAGAACGAAACCAGGGACGGAATCAACATCAATTATAGGCTATAGAATGTAGGATAAGGAAATTAGTATCTCTCGAACTCCTAGGGAGATTCCGGCAGCATAACGGCAGTAAAATGCTCAGAATGAGACATCCTGCCAAAAATGGGGTAGTAACATACTCATCATCATCACTCAAGGTTTTGAGATAGTACTAAACAGACTACACCGGAAGTACTCGAAACTGGGATATGACTCTGATCAACCAATCCTACGGAACTACGGAGTAGTAACACGTGATCCTGATAGATGGCAGAGAAGCCTAGTTCCTTAACCCCGCAGGAAAGATAGGATGACTCAGATCAGAAAGCCATGAGGTAAAGGAGTAAAAAGAGCCTTACGTTCCAACCCACAATCAATTCCCTTATATAACTAAAGAATTTCTAGACTCAACTTCGACCAGTTTGGCTTGGTAATCCTACAGGCAGTCAGGCTCTGATACCAAAGCTGTCAGGACCCCGATTCTATGCCACACCGACCTAACATGTAACACCTCATATCACTTTGCGGCCTCACACACGGTATTCCCACGGGTGTCGCCTTACCATGCCCGGGACCGTTTGCGCCTTTTGGCTCACGTATATGATAGTGTCGCTAGCATCCATATGACAAAGAACCCGGGCTGACATGGCTATTCGTAAACCCAAAGTGGCACTATCTTACAGGGACAGGCATAGATGACCCAGCAACGAACGTGTTGGTCATCAGCGAGTGAATCCGGGCTGTAGCAACTAGGCTAGCAGGACTCCGGTAAACCGGGCTGTAGCAGGCTAACAGGACTCCGGTAGACACCGCGTGACATTTCCCCGAAGGGACAAACACAGGAACGAAGAAGGACACATGCCGGCCAGCCTAAGTGTTCCGGAGCAGTAGCAAGCTACCAGGGCTCAGTGGAAGCACTAGGAGACATTTCCCGGTAAGAGAGGCTACTAAGGATAAACAACTAGATAGTCAGATCCCACACATAGCAATACACATTACACGTACGCATAACATGCAAGTATGTGCTGTACAACATGGCGTCACAGCATAACTCAACAACTCATATAGATAAGGCTCAGAAGAGCCAACATAGCATTTATTGCAAACAGGGGTCAAAGGACCCATCATACAGAGCATACAAGCAACAAGCGGAAGCATTACATGTCTGGGTATAGACATCTACAAATGAAAAAGGCTGAAGAGCCTGACTATCTACAACATCCGATCAAGATCGTAGCTGAGGTACAAGCTACTCGTCGAAGTCCACGAGAACACTAGTAAGACCGGAGTCTCCGCTGCAAAAACATAAATAAAGCAACATGAGTACAAAGGTACTCAGCAAGACTTACATCAGATCCTATCATACATGCATTTGTATCAAGAGGTTAATGTGGGGTTTAGTTGCAGCAAGCCAGCTTTGACTCTGTGGCTATCCTGTTCTACGACTACCAGAACTTCTTTGAGGTGATATGGCGCACACGAGTCCACTAATCACCACACGATACACTACTATGGATTCATCCCCGTCTTCCTACGAGAAGGCCATCCATAGCACTCACATTTGTCTTGAGCATTTTAGAGTATCCACTTCAAGTTGTCTATGTACCATGTAAGCATCCAAGAAGTCCATAACCGCGGACCCGGCTATTCGAATAGATCATGTTAACCCTGCAGGGGTGTACTTCTTCACACACGCTCTCGCCACTTACCGCCATGTACACGTCATGTATCTCGGCAACCTTCAAGCGGAAGCCTGGCGAGGGTGTCGGCCACGACCTGACTAACCACACAAGACTCTAGCCCAGGTTTATCGCCTATTCGGGTTCCATCCGCAAGGAGATCCGGCCGGGGTTTCGCTCACGGCCCCAAATGATGTGTGCAAGGTTCCCGAGCCCACCATCCGGGTGCCACTCGGTACACCAGGCCACGTGTGCCTAGTCTGTCCCAAGCCCACCCTGTTGGGTGCCACTTGGTAGAAAATTAGCACTACCTACAAACACCAGAAACTAGTTGCGACTCCTGGACAGAGATCAAGTTGGTTAATAAGTCGAGAGGGGCCGAGTTGCCGGAACCCAATGTGTGGTAGTATCGAGTCATTGGACAACATACATAGAACTCAGTGCATAAGGACGGTTCCAGTGAGACAACCCACCATGTACTCCTACATGGCCTCTCACCGCTACCTTTACCAAATAGAGTTCACACACTTCACTCTCAACATCAGAACATATCGTAACACTCCAATTCATTCCCAATGAATCAGACCTGACACAACTCTAAGCAATAGCAGGCATAGCATGGTAGGAACACAACATGGCTCAATCAACTCCTACACATGCTAGTGGGTTTCAACTATTTACTGTGGCAATGACAGGTCATGCAGAGGAATGGGTTCAACTACCGCAACACAAAGTAGCAGATGAATCGTTGTTGTCCTAATGCAATAACTGAGAGCAGGAGCGAGAGAGTAGGATTGTATCGGAATGAACAAGGGGGTTTGCTTGCCTGGTAGATCAAAAGCGTGGCACTGCTCCTTAGACAGGTACTCTGGAACACTCTCCGGAGCAGGGCCTATCGAGAAGGAACGGTGTCGACAATCAAAACACAAGCATATGCAACAATATGATGCATGATCATGGCATGTAGATGTGATGCTGGTTGTGCTAATGCAGCTAGCATTATATTTGGATGAAGTCTATTTGAATCAAGGATTCAAATGCAACTCCAAGTAAGCTCTTTATAAATGCCATTTACATGTTTTCACTTATACAGTAGGTATAAGTTGGTTTGTCATGCATGAAACTAGTACAGATGGAAAGATTGCATTTTTCTGATAATTTTTCATATATAAATTATTTCAATCTGAGTTACGGTTGAATTTTTATGATTTTTTTGAAGTTTAAATCATTTTCTGGAATTTCCTGATTTAATTTAAATCCAGAAAATGGCTAACTGCGTCAGCATGACGTCAGCATGATGTCAGCTGGTCAACTGCGGCTGACTAGGGTCAAACCTGACGCTTGGGGTCCATACGTCAGTGACACGGGTTAAACAGGGGGTTAGTTTTATCTTAAATAAAGGATTAGGGCGTCGGGGCCCACTGTCAGTGTCAGGGGGGGTTAGATTAGGTGGTGATTAGCTTAAGCTAATCACCTGACGAGCCGGACCCACCTGACAGGCCGGCGCGGTCAAAGCGGTCAACCCCACCGGCGTTTAGCCGCCGGCGAGGCCGAACACGGCGGAGGGGCTCGAGATACGCCGTTCGGCGTCCATTCGGACGGCGGAGACCATCTCCGAGGAGCTGGTGCTCGCGCGCATCCAGTGGGGCAGGGGGGAGGAGCCGGGGAGGCTGGAGCTCGCCGGAGCAGAGCTCGCGGCGGCGGCCGGAGCTCGGGCTCGAGCGGCAGAGGGCTGGAGGGCACGGGGAGGCCACCCGAGGGGCTCTGCGGCACCCTCGCGGCACCAGGAGCACGTTGGCGCGCTCGGTTGCGGCTGCGGTGGCCAGGGCGACGGCGGCGACATGCTGCGGCGGTGATGGCTTCGGCCATGGTGGGGAACGGGAGCTACGGCGCGGGAATGAGGGGGAGAAGAAAGGGGAAACGGGGAGATGCTCACGGTGGTCTCGATGGCGTCGTGCGCGAGCTCGGGGAAGGGCTGGAGTGGCCGGAATTTCGTCGGCGATCTCGGGCGGCCGGAGGCGAAGACGACGTTGGTGGCGGCGATGCAGAGCGTCCGGCATCGCGTGACTCGATGGAGAGGACGAGGGAGTCGCAGAGATGCTCGTGGACTCGTCGGAGAGGCGAGGCCGTGGCGTTGGGCGCGGCAACAGCGAGCAGCGGCGACGGTGGTGCTCGGGCGTGAGAGAGAAAGCGAGGGAGAGGAGAGGAGAGGATCAGGGGAAGAGTGAGAGGGGTACGGGGCGTGCGTGGCGTCGCGCGGGATCATCCAGAGCGACGAGGGGGAGGACAGGCAGGCAGGGAGGGAGGAGGTGGCGCGGCACGGCGGTGCGCGCGTCGGGCACGCGCCCGTCCTCCTGTCGGGGAGGAAGACGACAGAGGAGGGGGGGGGGACAGGTGGGCCGGGCTGGCCAACTGGGCCGGCCAGGCCGCACAGTGCTGGGCCAGCACAGGAGCTAAGCGCCAGGTAAGTCTTCTCCTGTTTTGTTTTTCCTTTTCTATTTTCTGACATTTGTTTGGTTTAAAAAAATACTAAACCATTTTATTTTCTTATGCCAATTTTTATGGGAGCTAGTTATATTATTTCAGAGCTCCTTTATAAATGGCATAATTTTTGGACATATATTATGTATATAACAATTATATATCCAATGCAAATAATTATGCATTAATTCCAAATGCCCAAAATGAATAGTTATGAGCTCCTAAAAATATTGGTTTGATTTTTATCTTTGTCCAATATTTTCAGAGAGCAACATGAGTATTTTCTTGGACCTTTTTGGAACAATTTTTATCTAGGTCTTCAGAAATGATTCTGAGGGTTTCACAAATCCCCATTTCAGAATTCAATGGAATTTAAACATGATGCACAAATAACTAGCTAGTCTAGGTCATACCAAAACTAGGGATGCGACAGTTTTGCACGAAGCAAAAGCTATATGTATATTCCAGTCCAGCGTATGAATCGGTATTGAACTCAAATATGCTTGACGTGGCAAAGCCCATCTGTGTTAATCGTGTTCGCTGGCGTTGACGAGGGCGTCCGTAAATCACCTTGAACCACGTTGCGGAGGAAGGAGTTGAGCTGCTTCCAAGCGGTGAAGGTGTCGGACTTACTCCCTCCGTTTCAAAATAGATGACCCAACTTTGTACTAACTTTGTATTAAAGTTAGTATAAAGTTGAGTCATCTATTTTACAACAGAGGGAGTATGTTGAAGCTGAATGCACCTTAGTCTTAGATATGAACCCGAACGCTCAAAGTTCGGCTAATAACCTGACTTCACATGGTTCTATCGTCATAAATAAAATTGCTGAGATACAGCGGCCTGGCGTCCGTCGCGATTTTATGCCAGCCGAAAATCATATACACTCATCAAGCTAGAATTCATTTTTTTTTTGCGGGAGCTAGAATTCAAATTTGCAGGAAAGAAATTGCATATCTACTTCCCAGGTACGTATATAGCAGCTGCCATACTGCCATGCCATCGCATTCGCAGGGTTCAACTTTGCGCATTAGTACACAACATTGTGATGGTACCCACCAAAAGAGAAGAACAAAGTGTGAGAATTTTCACAGGGGCGCATAGAGCACACAAGCCATGGGAATCTCTGAAGAAAAACCTAACATATTGGTTCAGCACGAATGTGCTACCGAGCATTATTGAAGCCTTAAATGGACAACCAGAGGCCAATCAAACTCGAACAGGCTCTTCTCATCAACAATATTTCACAGGATGATGTACATATTTTACCAAACACCGTTGCAGTAGCTCAACATCACGTGATTAATTCCTTGCGTTTTGCAAATGAACGACACAATTGTCAAGGAGTAGCAGTTTGCTTGCAGCCACATTGAGCGCTCGACTGAAATCTGCATAGCAACAAACTCATCAGCGGAGCCGATTTTGGCTACTCGTAATCACGAGGGGAAAAACTACAGAGAAAGCAATATCTGCAAGTTCAAAGAGAACTAGCTAGCACAACAGTTTCGACCAGTTAATAGAACATGTAAAGCACTGTGCTACCAAGATTACCAGTCATGGAGAACATGTGATTTCTAGTAATACTTTTGGCTCAATACTCAATAAGATTAGTAGCAAGTTGAGATTTATTGAACCCACACAACAGGACCATGAGTTCATATCTGAAGATTGAATTGAAAACTTCCAGTCAATGTGTTTTCTCAAATGCAGATTCCAGCTCGTGACTGATGTAACTATGCAGCAAAGGGATATCGAAGAAATGGTATAAAATTGTTTGACATGATAAACTGCATCATGGTAGCACATCAGCATAATGAACTATTAAGTGTGAAGATCCAGGATAAGTGTTTCACAGTCACAGCTCCAAGAGAATTGGTTAAAATGGTCAAACTATGCCATATACGGTCACATATAAGGGCTACAGAAACAGAACGACTAGATCACACTATTCAAAATTCTAGCTGTATTGTGCTTAGCAGTGCAGAAAATATCGATCCGTCTCTTGCAAGAAAAATGATAGACACATAGTAACAGATTATGTCATATCACCCCTTCAACCAACAAAGCGTGTCAGCAGATGTAACAGTACACTCACCTTAACCAAGAAAATCGGAACGGCAACGGCGCCCAGCGCCCAACCATCTCCATCCGCCTAATACCTGGGCACGCACGGCCAAAGAGGGGGCACGAAGCACCCACCAGGGAGCCACCTCCCTCACGCAGACGCAGCAGGAGAGGAGGAGGAGGCGCAGGCGGCCGAGACTCTCCGTAAGCAGCCGGACGAGGCTTACCGGAGCGGCTAACGGAGTTCGGTATCATGCCGATCATTTTCTCTCAAGGTAAGGACCGGGACTAATCTTTCACTCGTATCCCATCTCTTGCGTCTATCTGCATCTCTCTCGATGGCGCCCGGAGCTGCGGCCACACGGCCGGGGACGAGGCCGACCGCTGGAGATGGCCCTTGATGCTCCTGAAGACGGGGTGTGGGGGTTACCGTTCTTGCCTAGTCCTGGCGCACTCAACGCTGGTGATCCCCACACCCCGGCCTGCTTTGAAGATGACGACGCCGGGGTTGCCTCTCGTGTTCAACCCGCGGCAATCCATTCACGCCGGGCTCATCACCGGCGTCGATGCGCCGGGTTACCCTTCATGTGCAGCCCCCGATTTAATATAAATGGTTGTGTGCATCATGATGATGCAGAGGCCGGGGTCTTTCCCCTTTTCAAAAAAAATGTGCAGCCCCCGTCGACCCTATCACGCTAGACTCACCACCGGCGACCATGCGCCGGGGTTGCCCTTCGTTGTGCAACCCTCGACGACCCCTTCACGCCAGGCTCACCACCGGCGATGACGCACCGGGCTGTCGTAGCCCTCGGCGTCGGGCTGTCGTAGCCCCCGGCGCATCCTCTCTTCATCGCCAACTACCGCTGCCCCGTGCACAGTCGACGGTGCACTCTCCACCGCCGAGTCCGCCAGCAACACCATCATGCTGGGACTCGGCGACACGTGTCGTTCGACTCGGCATGATCTAGCACACCACCCCTTCTACCTACACCACCGGCGGTGCCTGGGCAAAGCTTCGCTGCACCACGAGGACTCACTTGCGACCCTCTCGCCAGTCCATGGAGACGCCAAGGACTGGCCGAGACTCGGCGAAACATGGAGACGCCAAGGACTGGCTGGGACTTGGCGAAACAGTCCGTTTGACTCGTTGGCGGCGGCGTGGTGCTCGACGAGTCAACGTCGTAACTATAACTGCGGAGACATCATCCGACTGGGGCCGGGACATGCTTAGGCGTATCTCGTGGCCTCCCTCTTCTTCATCACGGGCGCGCATCGTGGCCTCCCGTCTACTACACCATCGGCAGTGCCTGGGCAAGGCTCCACCACATCGCGAGGCCTTACTCGCCATAGTCTCGTCGGTCCATGGTGGCTTGATGGGTTTGCCGGGACTCGACTACACGTGCCGTTCGAGTCGGCGCAACCTAGTGTGCCCCCTTCTGCTTACACCACCGGCGGTGCCTGGGCAAGGCCCCGCCGCATCGCGAGGCCTCACTCGCCCCCGTCTCACTGGTCCATGGAGGATCCATGGGCGTGCCAGGACTCGGCAATGTTTGTCGTTCGACTCAGCACAATATAGTAACTATGGCGGCGGAGCCATCACCCGACTGGTGCCGGGACACGCTTAGGCGTATCTCGCGACCTCCATCTTCTCAGGCACGAACACGTGTCGCACAGGCCGAGGTCCGCTCACGGGTAGCAGCTCCCAGTCCGGACGCGTCCATCCAAGCGGCATGCTCGGCATCACCGTTGGTGCTCCGTGACAGCCGTGCGTGCTCATCGGCATGTGGCCTACCCGACGGCGTCCGCCACGCCGAGCAGCGCAAGGTCGCGACTTCCCCTGCTATTGGCGGCGGAGTATGCGGTCATCGACAGATGTGTGCACTCCATATGCCGCACGTCCATCCATCCATTTTTCTCCTTCCGATGTCTACTCCTGCGGGGCATACCCCTCGCAAATCCGGCGAAGCTACAAAGCCATCAACGACGTCCAAGACAAGCCCAATCATGCATGCTACCCAACTCAAACAACATCGACGCCGCTCAATACCGACGAGGCAAGACGGCATAGGCGGGCGTGGCCAGAGCAAAGGCCATGTTTTCGAGGGCGTGTTTACCACGCGTGGTACACGGACTCTGCTGCTGCCACACACACCACCACCACCACCATGCATGAGGAATGCGAAGCGAAGACCGAAGACAACAACTGCGCAGCTTAATCGGAGGTGTCCTGCGGTACTATCGGCGGGAGTAATTAACCGGGGGCTTTCCGAGGCCCCCGGAAACCAGGAGACCACGATCGCTTAATCACTTTGGCCACGCCAACAGGCCTCACCTTTTTTTGTTCTTCTTTTTTGTATTTGTGTAATGTGTACATTGCCATCGCCCGCAACTTTCTGTTCCCCGGTGAAGGGAGACGCTTATACGTAACCCCTCTATCTTTTGTATGAACGCATCTTTCCTTTTTCGTGTCAAACGGGAAGTTTGGTGTAAAGAAGAGAGGGCGCCATGAAGAAGGTGAGTTGGGTGCATTCGGTGTTGAAGGAGAGGGCTCCAGTGAGAAATGCCTCGCTATGGCGGGAAACTGAGTGGGAAGGGGATGGTCCGACAGAAAAAAGAAAGTGTGCGTCGTGGAGTGGGTTTTTTTATGTTGGGAACTCGTGTTGAAAATAACATGGCGGATAGTTCAGACAACCACTTTTCTCTATCACATATGGGCTAGATTTGGGGAGCCTTACTGTTTGAATTTTGAGGAGCCTGTTGGACTTCCGTTTGATGTCCGAATATGCCCGAAGGTTTGAGAGAGTATAAATATTACAGATGATCTTAATAATTTATGTGATTCATTTATATACATTGTAGCCCGTAGCAATGTACGTGCGTTCTACTAGTGAATTGTAACTGGGTTGATGAATCCCCTAATTTTTTGTTTTTTTATAAACTGATGGACGATGTAACTATTATTTTCATTTAATAAAGTATGCCACAATGCTTTTTAAATAAACAAATAAGTTTATTTTAAGGAAAATGCTTTCGGCGTGCTGCGCGTGTCACTGTTTGCGGCTCGATGTCTGCTACAGTAACTTTCTGCAGCAATGTCTCTGTTGCCAAAAGAGTTGTAACAAGACCTCCACCACAAAAAATTAAAATTGCAACGAGATCTTCATTGCAGATTTTTAAAATTGCAACAAGATATCTGTTGCAAAAAAGAATTGAAACAAGACCTTTGTTGCAGAAAAACTGTAGCAAGATCTCTATTGCAACTATATGACAAGATCTCCGTTGAAAAAAAATCTGCAACTTGACCTATGTTGTAAAATTTTCTGCGACATGACCTGTCTTGCATAAATTTCCTGCAACATGAATTGTGTTGCAACTGTAGTAGGGGACAGTTGGCCGCGGATCTTTTTTTTAGCGTAGCAGCACCATGTTTTAAATGGACCCTTTAAAAGTAAATTGTAGTGCATATACGTATTTTTTACATTTTTTAGGAAATTGGGTCACGACGAGTCAATACATATAGTTTTCGTCACACACAAAATAGGCAATACATATAGGAGCATTTATGTAGATGCATGCTTCATTAAATATACTCGAGCAGGGACACGATCGCTTTAAAAAAATTGTAGGGACCTGATTGCATTTGTAAAGTGGACCTAAGCGCGTTTAAAATGGACGAAACGGTCGATTTATAGACATGGTAGTTTTTAGGGAAAAATTAGCAAGAAAGTGGTAGTTTTCGGTACAAATTTGTAAAGTGGTAGTTTGTGGGCACGGTTTCACGAATTGTGGTAGTTTTTCGTTAAATACTCTTGATGGGGAGATAAGCTGATTGTGAAACGAATGTGCATTGCACTCTCACAAAGATGGAAGCATTCTCTGGAATTATAACTTTTTTGAAGAAGCTGACGTGGGTAACAGGGTATAGTTACAAACACATGATGCATTTTGTGATATTGCCATATGTACAGGTGTTGCCACTGAAACTTCATTTACACCTTGTGCTCAGTCACAGATATCCTACTAGTATGTTGGGGTGCTTCAAAGTCTCTAAGATCCAAAAGCATGAGTGTTTTTACTGAATCAAAAACAACGATGCAAAATACATAGCATTCTCACAAAAGCCATGCATAAGCAAAAGAAAATATTGCTCTTAGGACAAAACTGTTTTGCCTCTTACCTTTTAGGGTGAAGGAGGCGTTTCCTGATTCTGTTGACTATTGTTAAGGCCGTTTACTTGCCTATATACTAGTTTGTTGATCTGGTCCCCGGTGAGAGTTTCATGCTCAAGGAGGGCGCCGGCTAGCACATGAAGCTCATTGATGTGCGTCGTGAGAATCGTTTTCGCATTCTTGTAAGCCTTGTCCAATAGCTGCTTCACTTCCTCATCGACATGGGATGTCTGCAGCCCCCTCATGGCCGTCCTCTTCACACAGCTGCCACCATCGTCACCGTAGGAAACAAGGCCGGCCTGCCCGCCCATACCATACCTAGTGACCATGTCTATTGCCAGCTGCGTCGCCTGGCTTAGATCAGAGGAGGCGGCAGCGGTCACCTCACTCTCTCCAAATATAAGCTCCTCGGCCACCCGGCGTCCCATGAGGACATCCAATCTCGCCAGCATTTGCTTCCTCGTTTTTGTATACGCATCTTCTTCCTCTGGCAGGTGTGTCACCATGCCTAGAGCATCTCCCCTGGGAACAATGGTGGCCTTGTGGATAGGTCGAGCGCCATCCGTGTGGATGGTAACAAGGGCATGCCCCCCCTCACGGTACGCGGTAAGCTTCCTGCAGTTATCAGGTATCACTGCTGACTTGCGTTCACTTCCCATCATGATCCTGTCCTTGGCATACTCAATGTGATGCATCATAACAGCTTCCGCCCCATCCTTGGCTGCCTTGAGAGCAGCGTCATTCACCAGGTTTGAGAGGTCTGCACCAGAGAATCCAGGTGTCCCCCTTGCAATGGTCATCAGATCCACATCCTTGCTGGCTTGGACCTACAATACAATCATGGAGAAAAGGTCAGTGTTGCAATGGAGATGGCAAAGACGCCTTATATTTTTGGACGGGGTGGTAGTATGTACTTTTGACATATAAGCCTCGAGGATCTGACGTCTGCCCTCGACATCTGGAATTGGGACATGAATTTGACGGTCAAGACGCCCAGGCCTGAGGAGGGCTTTATCAAGTGACTGCGGGAAGTTGGTCGCCGCAATCACAATGATCCCATCATTTTGCTTGAAGCCATCCATCTCAGAAAGCAGCTGGTTCACGGTTTGCCTGTAACAAGTTGGATCTTCCGGGTTTCTGCGGCCTCCAATGGCATCAATCTCGTCGATAAATATTATGCAAGGAGATTGCTTCTTTGCTTCGCCGAAGAGCTCCCTCACTCTCTTAGCCCCAACACCCACATACATCTCCTCGAAATCACTGCCACTGCACGCAAAGAATGGGACGCCGGCTTCCCCAGCCACAGCCCTTGCCAACATTCTCTTCCCTGTGCCAGGTGGGCCCACAAGCAGAACACCCTTTGGAAGCTTGCCACCAAGGCACGTGAAACGCTGCAAATTAAGTATGCTAGGTTAACAACTCTGATCAGCATTAAGAAAAAAGAGAATTGAATTGTAGCCCATGCATGCCGTTTTGTTAGTTAATGATCTCACCTTGGGATCTCGTAGATAGTGAACAATGTCCTCAAGCTCAGCTTTGGCTTCGTCAACCCCCTTGACATCACTGAATTTGGTGCCCAGATTTGGGGCCACTTCATTCACACCGTCAAAACTACATTTTGTATCATCACAGTCATGCTCTTCTTCCTCTTCTGAATCATCGCTGTCATAATCTTCATCATCTTCATCTTCCTCCAGATCATCATGGTCGCAATCTTCATCTTCTTCTTCTTCAAGATCATCAGGGTCACGATCTTCATCTTCTTCCAAACCATCAAGGCCTTGCTCGTTCACCCTGTCAAGCCTAGTCATGCCGGCATAGATTACGAGGCCAGTGACTGCGATGGCCCGAAAGGTACGCCAAAGCTCCTTGCTGAACTGGCCTTCCTCTGCTGCAACCACGTTCTAAATTAGCAGTGCGTGGAGAATTCGCCCACACGAAGAAGACAAGTCATGGAACAAATCGCATGCCGTTTATGCATGGGGTAGAAAATAGCGATTGGTCGGTAAAGGAAAAGGGCGGCTACCTCGAGCTTGGGTTTGGAGACTGACAAGGGCCTTGATGTACTCAGAGAGAGCCGGGGTGGAGTTCTGGCTTTCGAAGGCCTGCACAACTCTCTCTGGATTAGTGCTAGAAGCAGCGCGAGAGTGCAGGCCCCGCGCGTTGTGACGGACAGAGCTCGACTGGCATCTCGCTTGTAAGTTTGCGCTAAGGACGCTACCTGCATTAAACATAGTTATTATGTTAGTCCCTCTCCTTCATGGCAGCAGTCAAAAATCAAAGAGGTCTAACTGTATGTATGACCGAAAACAGGCTCATATACATTACATATATACATACCTGTGCTAATAGTTGCGGCTGCAGCAGGTTCCCGGGAAGAAGAAGTGTGGATCACGTGTGCCCATCTATCCTTGGCAAGATGCCTTGCAGCCTGTGACACAAGCACACACAAAGATCGATCATGGCTACTGGAGTCAATCTGGTGTGGCATATATAGTCGTATCAATCTGGAGAGCCTCCTGGATCGTCCTGCACCCAAGATCTGCCGAAACCATGGGAAAAACACAAGTCAAGGAAAAGAAAAGGAAGGACCTTGGAGAGGGCGAGGCGGCAGGCCATGGTGGTGAGAGGACGCGCTGTTGCTGGAAAAAGATGTGTATGTCTAGCTGAACCCTTACTCGCCGTCGCCGGAAGAATATATATACCAAGACTCAACGGGAGAAAATAGGAAAGCTTTCCACCGAATTGCTGCCAAGAGATTATATCCCTCACGATCTCAACTCCAGATTCCAGGTTCAATTCCTTCTTCTGTTTTCTATGTACGTTGGTTTTGTACCCCCCTCTTTTATGTTTGCGTTTTTTTTTTTGAAATACAGTACTCCCTCTGTTTTTATTTAGTCCGCGTATTAGTTTTGGTCAAAATCAAACTTTGTAAATTTTGGCAAAGTTTATAAACAAAAATATTAACATATACAATAACAAATCAATATCATTAAATTCATTGTTAAATGTACTTTCGCATCATATAGATTTGTTATCGTAAATGTTTATATTGTTTTCTATCAACTTGGTCAAATTTTACGAAGCTTGACTTCATTCAAATCTAACATGTAGAGTAAATAAAAACAGAGGGAGTACACACATGCAGACGCTCACATGCATGCATATACATTCATCCCTATGCTTGCGTTCCTATATTTATCAACCGGAGCTGGAAGGCTGCGACCCGCTAGTGCGTGGATGCTGGAACCAGCAATCGTCACTGCTGAAACCGGCCTTCTGAGATGTTGCAACCGTGCAAAGCGACAGTGGCAAGTCGACGCTGCTCAACTGGGAGCTGCGACCGGCAGCGATGTGGGACTTCGCTACTTCTTTTTATGCAGCCATGGCACCCGTCCATGGTGTCCCGAGGTTGCGGACGCCGAACGCCCGGTGCCGCGTGATGACCAAAAGCTGCAATCGGCGGAAGAAACGTTGCAACCAACATGGCCGTTAATACGACCGACGGAGGCGAGGAGCTGCATCGATGGTTCGAGGGCTGTGACACGACAATGGGGAACTACGGCAACGGGCATGAAACTACGATTGACAGCGAGGACAGTAATCACGGAGGTTGCGGGGGGCGGCGGAACGGTAACCGCGCTCTGCCTTGGGGCGAACAGGAGAGTGCGTACACGAATCGGAGTGCAAGCCCATTGGGGAAGAAAGAGATCGATTGGCTGCCCGCATTATATATATATTTTTTGAAAAATCAACGCGGGTGGGGGGGGGGGGGCTCCCCACCTGAATATATTTCTCGAGTTTGTAACCCATCGTCAGACTGATTACAAAGAGGAATTACATGAGCACGTGTAGTCGTGATAAGAGGTAGGAACGCCAGGAGGAGGCAGCCAAGCACTGGTTTCTTCATCCAGTGTGTCGAGAGCATTAGGTCATCGACGATACGCCTTAGGGTGATAATAGTGTGATGATTTTGTTGCTTGAAGGTCATAGCGTTTCTGGAATTCCAGGTGACCTGCGACCAATATCAACCAGTTGGCCGGATGCCTTCTCCAACCTTCACGGCGTTCCTATACGCCGTCCTATGAGCCATCAACTCGTCCATCAAACTGCCCACGTCATTGTACGAAGATCCACCCTTCTCCACCGCGCACCTTGCCTTCATGCCGAGGTCCCTGGCCTTCTCTCGTATCGCGTCGCCCTCCTCGCTGTCGCCCATCAGTCTAACAATGGATTCAGCGATCGCCTCTCCCATCATCACCCCGGAAGACGCGTAGTCCTTGCCGCCGGTGACGCTGACACCCACCCTGAGCACCTCCACGACGAGCTGCTCGTTGTGGAGCTGGTCTGCATACCGCGGCCACGTGACCATCGGCACACCAGCGCTCACGGCCTCCAGCGTCGAGTTCCAACCACAGTGCGTCAAGAACCCACCGACCGCAGGGTGGTCTAGGATGAGCAACTGCGGCGCCCAGCCTCGGATGATGAAGCCCCGGTCGCCGCGCGCCATCAGCTCGGCGAAGCCTCCGGGCATCCACTCTGAAGAGTCTGGGGCTGGGGTTGCGGCGCCGATCACCCACACGAAATCCACGCCTGAGAGCGCGAGGCCGCGGGCGAGCTCGCGCATTCTCCGCCGGCGAGGAACTGGTCAGCGTGCCGAAGGAGACGTACACCACCGAGCCGGCGGGCTTCGCGTCCAGCCACCGTAGGCAGCTGTTCGCGTCCGGCGAGAGCGCGTCCGTGCCCCTCCCGGCCATGTCCTTGCTGGCGAGCGCGACGGGCCCGACGAGCCACGCTCGCCGGCCGAGCGCCCTTTGGTAGTGCTCGACGTAGTCCGGCTCCAGCGCGTGGAAGCTATTGAATACCTCGCCGAAGCTCCTCTGGTCCGCGGCGTTGATGCTCTGGAAGAGCGCCCAGTGGTCAGGCCGCTTCGCCGGGTCGATCATCATTTGGCTCCGCCTGAGCTGGACGCGGTGCGGCAGCCCCGGCAGCAGAACGAGGGCGTCGAGGTCGTCGGGAGCAGCCTCCAGCGGGTTGTTGCGCAGCATGCTTTCGGTGCAGGACCGCGCCAGCATGCTGGTGCCGAGGAACGCGAGGCGCGGGACGCCGTGCTCCGCGGCGGCGTCCGCGGACCAGTGCCAAAAGCTGTCGGACACGACGGCGTCGGGGCAGTTGTCAACCAAGAATCGCTCGAAGGGCTCCCGGAGCAGCTGCGCCGCTTCGAAGAACCTTTCGCGGTCCACGTCGGACTTAAGGGCCATGCCGTTCTCCACGCCCGGCGGGAGGCCCCCGATGTCAGGGAAAGGCACGACGGAGATGTTGATGGCCGGGCAGCCGGTGCCATGGGACGCGTCGTTGGCATGGTCGACGGTGGAGCGGATGATGGCAGCGTTGACGGGCGTGGTGAGGATGGTGCACCTGATGCCACGGGCGGCGAAGAGCGCGGCCATATCGGCGATCGGTATGAGGTGGCCGGGGGCGAGGAACGGGAAGAAGAGGATGTGCAGCGGTGGCTGCTGCTCGCCTTTGACAGCCATGGCTGGCTAGCTGCGTGTCTGCTTGCCGGCACAGAGCAGGAGCAATCAGTACTGTATTTAAAAAGGGCAAGTTGTTTGTGACTTTGGTGATCTCCGTCCTCGAGAGTCCACTTTGCTCTAGTTATTAAGATGCTTGATTCTGACTTTTTCGATGCCTTCGCATGCAAGGGTTCGAACACTTTTCTCAGTGCAACTTATTTGAGTGTGATCGATCTAGTTAAAAAAATTGAAAACAAGGTAAATTTCGTTACTATTAGTAAGTCGTGGACTTTGCTCAATCAAATACTCCGTCCGTCATACAGTATAAGATCGTTTTTCTTGCTATATGTTAGATTGCAAAAAGCGATCTTATATTGTGGGACGGAGTGAGTATTGTCTTGTTCGTTTTCTTTATGGAATTATTAAGTACATTTAGAAAACATGCCGTAGAACAATGCATGGTTTGAACAAGTAAATTAGTGCAAGGTCACTGTCTGGTTGCACAACACCTTCGCCAACAGTCACGTCCCTAGTTCGAAAACACCATCCAATTTGTCATCTAGACTGGTCATGTCCTAAGGAGCAGTTGGAGTAACCAGGCGTCCCCCACGTCGCCCTCCTCTGGTGACACGGGGAAATCCTAGCCGCCACAACTGGGAAGGCCCTCCTCGGCCCGCTACCTCTACGTCGGGACGGCTGGTGAAGCCGCGCCGCGCCCCGGGATGGTGGCGGCAGGGCGGATCCATCCCTCATGCGCCGCATCTTCCCTCACCCCAGGATGCTCCAAGTACAAAACCGCATCTCATGAAGAACTGGTGAATGGAAATCAGGACAAGAGCTACCTGTATGCAAAGCTGGACTAGGACTGATAGCAGAGTCTCAATTAGTGTTAGAGTTGTGTCGAATATAGTGTACAAGGTAGGTTACAGTTGGACTTGTAGTAGTATTGTGTTTAGATAGGATATGGAATCGTGTCCTAATAGGACACTTGTATCCTAGGCCTCTCTTATATAGCGGGGGTAGACACACGATGTAACCTATGCCAACATAATAGCACAGGCGCGCAAGGGGGAGCCGGCGGCTTGTGCCGGCGCCCGGGTGGCCGTTGTGCGGTATTGTAGCGGTGTCATGGGGAGGAGCGCCCATAGTCAAGCCCCGGGGATGTAGCCATATCGGTGAACCTCGTTAACAAATCTCGGTGTCGTGCTCCTGTGATTGCTTGGTCCTCGGATGATCAACGATATGCCTCGGATTTATTCTAACAAGTGGTATCATGAGCAAGGTTGACAAGGTCCGGGAGGCGGTTGAGTTGATCTAGAGGTTGAAGAACATCAACAGAGTTCTGCGGATAGTGGTCGTAATACCGGAGCAAACGTCTTCGGCGAGTTACGGTTAGGAAGCAGATTGGTCGTCGTAATCTTCAAATTGCAATCGGAAACATCTGTAGCAAGCAGCAGGTCGAACCAGCGACGTGTGCGCGGCCGTACGTGAGGACTCAGGAAGCCAGATGCCGAGGCACTGTTCGGCGACTCGGATTGATCGGCAAGCGGCCAGATCCGATGGTGGCTGAGACGCGTGTGGAGCGTGCAAGCGGCGGTGGCGCACGTAGGCTGGCTCTTGGGCAGGCCGGCCCATGCGGGGCTGGCTCGCTGGGGTCAAAGCCCCAGTTGCAGAGAGGTGACAGGCTGAGACGCTCAGGCGTTTTGGCAAAAGGTCAAGGCCGAGGCGTGCAGGTGCAGCTATACTATATTTGTGGAACGCGTGCAGCCGGAGATTTGTTTGAAAAAATATATATGGCACAAAGGCTTAGTCAGATCGTGATGCTTTTATGGAAAAGGAAAAGAAAGGGAAAGCCCAGCTACAGACGTGTGATGAATCAGGAGTTTGAGCTAGCTTAGCTTTATTGATCTGATTTGGTATGTTCACATGGGAAGGCTACAGGGACTTTGCTTTGGTTTCTTTTTTGGTACACATTTGTGCATGGATGAGGGTGGTCACGGTGATGGCTTGGGGAGCCTTGAAGCGTGTCGTTGCAGTTGAACAAGTTCGGCTGGGTCGGACTGGACAGTCTGACGGATCGACGTGAGTCGGTTGAAACAGAAGACGGTGGTGGGATCGGCGACGACGACGTAGGAGCGTGATGCTGATGGTGACCGACTTCTGGGGCATGAAAGCACGTGGCGCAGACCTGAGGGCTTGTGTGACTTCGACAAGACTATGGCGTGGGGTTGATTCAAGACGGTGCACATGTGAGCTTGAAGTCGACGGGACGCGATGGTGGATTGATCATCTACCATGGAGTCATGTTGAAGGTGGAGCTGGATTGAGGGGCTACGGTGTAAGGATCCACAGAATCGAAGCCTATTCAGCGGATGGGAAAAGCGAGTGGCACGTAGTTCGGACTGGAGCTCAGTGGTCTGATGGAAGCGTGAAACTCGTCATCGGTCGGTGATGATCGGTGGTACTCTGCAGTGGGGGTTGAGTGGTGTGGGTTTGCGACCTTGAGACTCGACCGGGACAGCGGAGGCTCGACGCAGTAATAGCGGCGAGGCGTGCGGTATGCACGGGACATGGAGACGGGCCAGGGCTCTGGTGGTCATACATGTGGTGAGACAACTGCGAATTTGACTCGGGATGACTACAAGCAACGGTGAAATTTCTTCAAGTTTCAGACAGGCGGTCAAGAAAGGAGCGGTGATGTTGAGTTCAGGTGACTCTTATGTGTGACACCCAATATGTGAGTTGTTCACTTTCACGCGGGTCAGTGATCGGTGTGTGATGGCGTTGACGGATACTCTGTAAGTTGGGAGCATGGACTAGAATAACAAGGAACTTAATTGTGCTCGAGTGTTGACCGTGGTCAAGAAAAGAAGGGACTACAAGTTGCAGGTGGAGTCACATGGAGTCTTTGGAGTAGCAACGGTGCTCATGGGATAAGCTCAAGTTCAATGTACATGGAAGTTTGACGCATGAACGAACTCAAGGTGGTGGAGAATATTCGCCAAGGTGGAGTTTGTTAGAGTTGTGTCGAATATAGTGTACAAGGTAGGTTACAGTTGGACTTGTAGTAGTATTGTGTTTAGATAGGATATGGAGTCGTGTCCTAATAGGACACTTGTATCCTAGGCCTCTCTTATATAGCGGGGGTAGACACACGATGTAACCTATGCCAACATAATAGCACAGGCGCGCAAGGGGGAGCCGGCGGCTTGTGCCGGCGCCCGGGTGGCCGGTGTGCGGTATTGTAGCGGTGTCATGGGGAGGAGCGCCCATAGTCAAGCCCCGGGGATGTAGCCATATCGATGAACCTCATTAACAAATCTCGGTGTCGTGCTCCTGTGATTGCTTGGTCCTCGGATGATCAATGATATGCCTCGGATTTATTCTAACAATTAGCTTCATGTTGCTGAAGTTGAAATCGAGGGCAATTAGGAGTGATAATTCGTACTCACCATAACATGTATCACATCCTGGAGGGATCCCCATGTGCCTTTTCATCAGATGAGTGTAGTTTTCACTTTGGGTGAGATTTCGATGTAATACACTGAATTCACTAAATTTCGGTGATTTTGTTACTGAATTTCAGCAGTCACTGAAATAATTACCTTTCGGCCATACTATTTCAGCAATTGCAGTAGTACACATGAATTGAAATAATTTTCAAAATGATTTCAAAAAGTTCCATATTTAAATGACTTCAGGTGAATATTTCAGCCTTTTGCCGAAACGCAAACTGAAATTCACTAAATTTCGGTGATTTTGTTGCTGAATTTTTTCTGAAACTGAAATTCAAAACCTGCCACTAGTGTCGTAGTCAAACAAGGCTAGAAGGGAAAACTCATCTCTGAATTGCACCATAGTACAGGAGTAAGACCGCAAGCTCTTGTAGCTCTGAGGAATACTCTGCTCACATATCTGAACAGTAGCAACATGAATTTTATCAGATTGCACCATATCCGATGTTGGGTACGTTGTACCAGAATCAACTTCAAAGTAGTCCCCCAACCCAACTGATGATAAGCCTTGGTTGATATAAAATGTTGGACACTCAAATGTTTCTGATGCTTCAGTACTGGGCATCTGTAGTTTCATAGTTCTGAAATTGGTAGCCACTCCTACGCCTTCCAGTTGCTGCACCATATAGAAGGAATGAGATCGCGGGGCCTTGTAATTTTCTTGCTCTGCATCTATTAACGCAGGACCCTTCTTTGCATGTTCAGCCCTATCTATTACTCGATCCGGTCCGGTGTTGTGAACCTTGCAGATAACTGAAGGGCTCCTCCATCGGAATCAATTCACAACAGCAAATAGGTTGAACCACCAAATACGTCAGAAAGTCACACGGATCACCACATTATTCAGAATTGCAATTTCTAGTAAAACGGCTACTCCCTTGAAATTTCCCTAGGCTAAAAAACGACCAATGCACTGTCCTGCTCCTGATCGGCACTACATACAGTAGCAGGCTCATGTACAGGCTTTTTTTTTTGAACAATC
>NC_041389.1:698465675-698479500 GCF_002162155.2 Triticum dicoccoides | reverse complement strand
GGGGGGATCGCCCACCTGAACATTTTTATTTAATAAAAGGACATGGGTCGGTCAGTACATAGTTCCGCAGAGCTCAATGAGCGGGAGAAAGTAGGGGGGTGGGGGGTAGCTACAGACAGCTACACACCACCGGAGCAATGGGTTACAATCTACACGGGAGGGAACCCGGACCACCCATAACATGAGATGCTCCTGGATCAAACGCCGCAAGTCAAGATCAGAGGTATGGATGTTATCAAACACCATCGGATTCCTGGTCTTCCAGATGACCCAAAGGACACAACACATCGCCGTGCTGAGAAGAGGAGGGCTCAGGGAGGCGTGACATGTAGAGAATACCTGCCAAACACCTTCGATACTGCTATCCATGAGTACACTAGGGCGACCGAGGACGCGCGCCCACAGTGGACATAAACGAGGGCACTCGAGGAAGAGGTGCACGATCGTCTCCGACCGCCCTGGGCAAAAAGGGCAGTCGTCATGCTCGAGGAAGCTGATCCGATGAAGAAACTCCCGCGTACGCGTGTTGCCATGCTACAGAATCCAGGTGAACACCTTGACCTTAACAGGCATGAAACCCCAGTTGAGGCCGTGCAGGGGGGGGGGGGGCACACCCGGAGAGCTTGATCATGCGGTACACCGCGCGTGTCTTGAACTGAAGACACTCACCCCATGCCAGGACCCGCTCGTCGTTCACCTCAGAGAATTGAACTTGATCAAGCGCTGACCGGAGCAAGCAAAGCTCCAAATCGGTGGTACTGGATAGACGGTCATGAACAGGTATCGCACCGGCACCAAGCAGATTAAAGTCCCCCAGGGTTGAGTCAGGCCGGAGACAATGAGAATACGCCGCAGGGAGAGCAGCCGCCAAATGACCCAAAGAGGTCTAGTTGTCATGCCAGATGGAGGTGCGCTCACCGTTTGCCAACCCTCATCGATGTGAGCGAACGATAGAGCGGGAAAAGCGAGGCGAAAACCTTCCAGGTGGGGGTCGAGGGAGCCGGATGACCACCTAAGTACCAACGTCGAACCCAGACAGTCCACGGGTTACGCACGCCCCTAAAGATTTTATGAACCATTTCCAGAAGGAGGCATGTATTCTGGACCCCAATGTCCACCAAGCCAAGCCCCCCCCTCCTGGCCTTTACATGCAAGATATCTAATGCTCCACAATTGCTCAAGTCATAAACACCCAGCCCACTGCCTGACTTGCTCCTTAACAACTAGAAACTGATCACGGTCAAAAAAAAACAACTAGAAACTGATGCTCTATAAATTTTACTGAACCAAAGTCTTTTAACACAGATAGGCACAGGCTGACCCATGTTGCTAACAGTAGCACAGTAGTGGTCACTAAGGAGCTCAATAGTAGGTAGTTCAGACCACATACTGCAGTTAGACAGAGACAAAGTGTCAGAATCAGCGATTCCTGCTGATGGTTGCAGCATTTTCGAATCAATTTCTCTGTGAACTACGTATGTGACACTTGAGGCTTCCCTTGTCCAGCAAATAGGTTACAAGCCTCGATTGACAGAAGATGCTGACGGTCACATTTCTTCAAAGCACTGGCCATTACCGAAAGGATTGGGAGTTGAAACTTCCAAGAAGGCCATGGACCATGGTTGAAACTTCCAATAAAGCGACAATCAGGGTCTGCAACTGAGCATCAAGCATATGTTCTTGCAATTTTCCCCCATATCCTTGGCTGATATTCAGCTGGCTTCGCAGGCGGTAAGAGGAAGCATAATCTTTCAGTGGGTTGTATTTTCATAGCCTCGACTGCCAGATGCACAGTGTAACCTCCATTGCCTAATTTTTCCTTCATCACTCTATTGCCACATTTTTCTGGACTAGTATGTGGTCACAGGAGCAACCTTGGATCATCATGTATATATTGCCAAATCTCAAACAGCTTGTAAACTGAAAGCCTCTTCCATGGTAGTCTGCTCACAACAAGAATTTGGAATAAAATCCTCATCTCTGAATAACATAACGATCCCAGAACTGAACCATGAATTATCGTATGGTTGAGTATGTATACGTGAACATGACCCCTCTGGGTAGCCTGCATCTGAATGATGCTTGAACAACGGCCATGGCCTAGGCCTGAACATGTGCCCCATGTGTATGGCCCCCACTGGTGATGGACATGGTTTCGACTGTCGCACTTTCAGTTGCAATTCTTCTTCGGAAAACGCAAATGCGAGGACGTTCTCTGTGTTGTTGCACAATGGAGTTGACTGCTCAAGGAAAGTGTCGACTATGGTCATAGCAGTTGTTTGGACCTTCGGAGGATAATTGTGTATCCCTGGATGAGTCTAGGATTGAGGATATTCCTCAACTTACTGCTGATGAGAACGATATTTTGACCGCCCCATTTTCGGAGAAGGAGGTGTTTGAAGCTATTTTACAGATGAAAAATAATAAGGCTCCAGGGCCGGATTGATTTCCAGCGGAGTTTTATAAAAAGTGTTGGCATGTTATTAAGGGGGATTTGTTACCGATGTTCCATGATTTATTCTCTAGACAGCTTCAGTTGTTTCATCTCAATTTTGAAACGATAACCCTGCTTCCTAAGAAAACAGAGGCTGTGAGGATTGAGCAGTTCAGGCCGATATGTCTTCTTAATGTTAGTTTCAAAATTTTCACCAAGGTTGGGACTAATAGGCTCACACAGATTGCGCATTCTGTGGTGCAGCACTTCCAAACAGCTTTCATGCCGGACAGAAACATTCTAGAAGGGGTTGTGGTCCTTCATGAAACGCTCCATGAAATTCACACGAAAAAACTAGATGGAGTGGTTTTCAAGGTGGATTTCGAGAAGGCGTACGATAAAGTCAAATGGCCTTTCCTTCAACAGCCCTTACGCATGAAAGGTTTCGATGAAGCCTGGCGACGCCAGGTAGAATCTTTCACACAAAAAGGAAATGTTGGAATTAAAGTGAATGATGACATAGGTCATTATTTCCAGACACATAAAGGCCTGAGACAAGATGACCCGATGTCTCCTATTTTGTTCAACATTGTAGTTGATATGTTGGCAATTCTAATAGGAAGGGCTAAGGAGGTTAGTTAGGTGGGTGGCCTGGTGCCTCACCTAGTGGATGGAGGTGTCTCTATTCTACAATACGCCGATGATACGATCATCTTTATGGAGCATGACTTGGCGAAAGCAAGAAATATGAAGCTGGTGTTATGCTTATTTGAATAGTTGACGGGTTAAAGATTAACTTTCATAAAAGTGAATTGTTCTGTTTTGGAAGAGCCAATGATGAACAAGAGGCTTATAAGCAATTGTTTGGGTGCGAAATGGGAACTTTACCTTTTACATATTTAGGTATACTAATTCATCATCGAAAGCTGACAAACAAAGAATGGAAGTGCATCGAGGATCGATTTGAGAGGAAACTGAGTTGCTGGAAGGGCAAGCTCATGTTATACGGAGGCCGGTTAATTCTTATTAATTCGGTTCTCACGAGTATGCCTATGTTTCTCTTGTCTTTTTTTTAGGTTCCAGTTGGAGTAAGGAAAATGATGGATTTCTATCGGTCCCGTTTCTTCTGGCAGAGTGATGAGCTAAAAAGAAAATACAGACTCGCCAAATGGAATATCATTTGTCGACCAAAAGACCAAGGGGGTCTTGGCATTGAAAATCTTGAAGTCAAGAACAAATGTCTTCTCAGCAAGTGGTTGTATAAGTTATCTGTTGAGACTGAGGCCACATGGGGGCAGATTCTCCGTAGTAAGTATCTTCATTTTAAAACTTTGTCCCAGGTGACAGCGAGGCCGACGGACTCGCCTTTTTGGAAAGGGCTCATGAGAGTTAAATCAACCTTTTTCAATAGGACAAAGTTTATTATCGGAAATGGCGCCAACACGCGATTCTGGGAGGATACTTGGCTAGGAGAGACACCCCTCGCGCTTCAATACCCGTCCCTTTATAGTATTGTTCAACGACGCGAGGCTTACGTTGCAACGGTACTTCAGTCCGTCCCCCTTAATATTCAATTCAGAAGGACGCTAGTTGGCAATCGTTGGGAATCGTGGCTCCATTTAATGAGTAGACTGATGGAGGTTCAGATGTCTCAACAGCCTGATAAGTTGCGCTGGAAGCTTACTAGGACTGGGGAGTTTACAGTTAAATCAATGTATCTTGATATTATCAATTCTAGCTCCATTCCTAGTTCCAAATATGTTTGGAAAGTCAAGGTTCCGTTGAAAATTAAAGTGTTTATGTGGTTTGTACATAAACAAGTCATCTTAACTAAGGACAATCTGGCAAAGCGTAACTGGACAGGACCTACTAGGTGTAGCTTTTGTGATCGGCATGAAACTATCAAACACCTCTTCCTGGATTGCCCGTTGGCCAAGGTTCTATGGCGGACGGTGCACATAGCTTTTAACATTACTCCTCCGAGTTCTGTAAGCACGTTATTTGGAACGCGGCTTAACGGGATAGAGTCCGAAACAGCGAGCCACATTCACGTAGGAGTATGTGCTTTATTGTGGGCAGTCTGGAACTGCAGAAATGATTTGGTCTTTAACAGAACATCAAATATTCATTTTTTGCAGGTTATCTTTCGGGCCAGTGCGTTGATCCGTATGTGGTCGCTATTCACTCCGACGGAGGCCAGGGAGCATTTGGTTACTGGATCTATCCGATGGGAGATGGTAGCACGGGATATTTTCAACAAGTTTGGATGGCGGTCATGTAATAGGATAGGCAATTATGTTTCCTATCTTTCTTGTGCCAGCCGGTTGTGGCTTTTTGGCTATTTTTTATCTGGCTCTTTGTGAGCTTTTCTTTACTTTTTTGAGACTATAAGACCTTGTTGAACCTATTTGTGTTTTATAAAGTGGCCGTATGCATCGTTCTGATGCAGAGGCCGGGGAGCCCCCTTTTTGAAAAAAGTGGTCATAAGAGGTGAGGGAATCACAACCGAGCTGAGCATAGACATCAAAGGGGTTTGCGTCCTACATTAAGTGAGCATTGGAGCTGTTGACACCGTGGGCCACCTCACTCATCATTAGGGTGGAGTTGTTGACAGAGAAGGCATCGAGCTCCTGCACGCCGGCCTTGGGGTTGACGTCAGTGGCGGTAGTCAAGGGAGGAAAGAGGACCTCGGCAGTAGAGGGAGGGCGGGGGCCGATGGAGGCCGTTGGCTGCATGTCCAGGTAGTCCTTCAACTCAGGATTATGCATGGTAGAGGGTATAGAGGAAGGTACCAAAAGAAAAGAACATGATGTGATCTCTGAACAAAGCATAACACCTTGTCAAAAAACAGAAACCTGACGGGTTCTACACGAATGTGCTACAGCGCATTATTGAAGTCACAAATGGCCAACCAAAGGGCAATAAAACTTGAAGAGAACAGGCTCTTCTCATCAATAATATTTCAAAGGATAGAGATTAATCAATATCAAAAGAGATTACTCAAGACAACATCACACGATTAATTTTTGCCGTTTTAGAAGTTAATGACACATTGTCTGCCCCACATTTTAAGGCGTCACCAACCAAAGATTCAACATCCAACATGAGTAAGTTGTTTCTTCGTCACGGCAACAAACAAGAAAAAACAGAACCTGCAGCAAACAACCTCATCAGCAGAGCCGATTTTGGATACTCATGAGGGGGCAAATACAGAGAAAACAATATCTGCAAGTTCAAACAGCACTAGGAAAACGGTTTCTACCAGTTAAATTTGTTCTCTCATCTCTTTGCACATCTCAACAGAGAAAGAACAAGTAAAACATGGTATTGTTTGCCAAGATTATCAGTCATGGGCAACATTTGATTTCTAGTAATACTTTTGGCTCAAGATGATTAGTAGCAAAAGTTGAGATTTATTGAGTCCACACAATTGGAACATGAGTTCATATTCGAAGGATTGAATTGAAACCTTCCAGTCATTTTGTTTTATCATATGAAGACTCCAGCCCACGACTGATGCAACTATAAAGCAAAAGGATATCGAAAAAATGGTATAAAATTTCATGGCATAATAAGCTGCATTGTGGTAGCACATCAGCATAATGAACTATAAACTGTGCAGATCCAGGAGGAAGTGTTTCACAGCTCCAAGAGAAAATACAAATATGGTCAAACTAGGCGATTAAGTAATTTTCTTTAGCTTTGCAGAATATCAATCCATTGACTGCAAACAAAACAATACACACATTGTAAAGAAGATGTCATATGACCTCTTTAACCAACAAAGCGTGTCAGCAGATGTAATAGCACAATCATCTCAACTGTTGCTCAACAGTTCAACTCGATCATCTCGACCGCCAAGGGCAATTCCTACGAGAAGAATGAGTCAATAAACTAGTGACAGTTGTGGACAAGGACAAAACAGATAAAATGTGGTGACACTTAAATGAAGCGATTGTTATATATCTCACCTTGCACAAAATATTAGCTTTTGCTACATGGAACACTTAACAAATGACATGTATTGCAAAATCTAAATAATTCATAAAGACAGTGCACACCATCTACCTCAAGGTGAAGGATACCGTGCTCAGTATTTTACTTGACCATGAAGCATTTTTAGAATTGTTTTGGTGTGGGCCCATTCGTTGTTAGAAGTCGAGCAAAAGACCAGCGCGCTAATTTATATTTAGGTTTTTTATGCACATGAGAACAAGGAATACCAGAATGAACACCTTTTTACTACACCGCAGAACAAAGAATGCGTACTAGATAATTAAGAGACCAAGTAAGCACTCTAAACCACAAGTTATCAACATAACACAAAGCTCAAGCAACTGAGAAGGCAACGTCCGTAGTCTAGAGTCTCCACACATTAGTGTTTTGTTGCTTAAACTGAAAGAGAAAATAGTTCAGCATTGACTCCCTGATTGGTTGTTATATACTATACAACAGAAACAAAAGGTGGACTATTGGTCACTTTGGTTCCTTAATTTATCAACTCTCGTGAGCACATTATCTATTACGGTATTACCAGAACAAAGGCAACAAGGATACAACCATATTGTTCCTCAATAGTATGTTTACTGGTAAGCAAATCACCTTTTAACGATGCCATATTGACCAAATATACAAGCCCAATCTCTAGCAATAAACACAATCCTGACTGTTTCCACGTAAATGTATAGCCCAGAACATCAAGAAATTGATTTTTCTCCCCTGTATAAATAAACTAGTTCATTAATATTAGCTATGAATCCTATGATACAAGCAAATGCCAGGATGTCGGTATAGCCGAAGATTAAATATGTGAACACATGCAAGTTAGTTATAGTTGTCTAATGGTTATTTTCCGCTCTCGCATGAATGACTTGTTGGTAAATTGGTGCAACAGTGATAGGAAAAACAAATGAATGAGCAAATCCTACTAGAACCAGAAACAACAGGAGGAGGATGCGGGGATCAACAATCAGTAGAGTGCGGAGTATTAAGGTAAACTATGAGACACTAGATATAATGGCGATACCTGGAGAGTAGAAACTTGTGCAAGGAAAAATGTATACGCAGTTCCTTTGCTTTGTGACCTCCTCGATCTTCATGGACTTGAGATGGATCATGTAGACACTAGGATACACATCAATGAATATCACATTAGCGTCTTCAGCATAGCCAGCGGGTGCCGGTACTCCCGGCGCAAGGGACTTTTCCAGGTCAATGACCGTGCAACGTGTCCATGATTCCACTCCATGAATCCTAGCTTCCCTTGACCACAAGTGGAGCTTGAACCCATCAACTCCGGCACAACCAAGAAGTCCATCTTCTGTTGGCATGATGATGATACCTTGCTTGTAGCTATATGGCACCACCTCAATTAAATCCAATCTATACTTATCCAAATCAAACCCAATGATACCATTGTTGCCCAATAGCCAGTAGAGTGTGTTTCCAACCAGAGCCGTCGGATTGCCCCCAACTAATGAATTCGGTACATGGATCGAAGTGATCTCACCCCATACGCCGGTCTCGGACGAGTAGACGCACGCGGAGGTGATGAAATCAAACGGGCTGCTGAACACGAGCACCACCAGGAACGGACAAGCATGGTAGTCGTTGTGGCCAGCCGCGCTGAGAACCGCCGCATTGTACTCAAGGCCCGTTTGATAGGCCTGCTCGAGCCGCGACAGGTAGCGTTGGTCGCCGGTCACAAGGTCCCACACGAGGAGCTCCCCGGCGGGACGGCTTTCCAGGAGGGCGTGACCGTGGCGGCAGTCCAGGGCCCACCAGTCGTCGTGGGACATCTTGGCAGTCGTGGAGACCGCGAAGGTGCCGCCGGTGGGGACGAAGAAGGGAGGCCCAGGAAAGTTGAAGAAGCCGAGGATGGGAGGCGTGCCCCCGTGGAAGGCACGGAAGCGGCGGAGGAATCCGGCGTCATGGACGAGGACACGCCAGTGCTTGGAGACGAGGGAGGCGCGGAAGAGGTAGATCGGCTCAGGAGGGAGGCGCAGGAGGATCTCCAGAAGGAGGTCGTCCGGGGGAAGCGGAAGATGAAGCAGCGGCGGCGGCGGCGGGCCGGGGAAGTCGATGGCGAGCTCGTCCATGTCGCTTGGGAGTTGGGGGAAAAAGGATCATGCAGACAGTTTTTGTGTGGTTTTTTATCCCACGTGAGACACAAAGTTTATGTGTTTTTGCGAAATTCAGCTTGAGGTTTTATCTTAGAAACACAAAGCTTCTAACATATCCAGTCCTCCCCAATCCATCCACTCGAGTCCTTTGCGATTCTTTGAAAAATCCAAAAGTTCACTTTCTTTCTGTCGACCCTCCTCTTCATTCTGGCCATTGATCGACTGCAACGCCTGCTCGAGGCGGCGGCGCACATAGACATCCTCAGGCCGTCGCTAGAGAAGGAAATCAAGCTACGGGTGAGCCTTTACGCCGATAACGCGGCAATCTTCGCCAACCTGGAGCGCCATGAGATCGACATGCTGAAGGAGATCCTTCATGGTTTTGGTGATGCCTCCAGCCTGCACATGAACCCGACAAAGTCATCCATGGTGCCGATAAGGTACACTCTCAACAACGTGCTCGAAATTTTTACCGGAAAGATGGTGAACTTCCCCATCAAGTACTTAAGTTTACCCATCACCATCAATAGCACTAGTAGAAAAACACCTAATAGTCCCGGTTCATAAGGGCCTTTATTCCCGGTTCATGAACCGGGACTAATGGGCCGTTACTAATACCTCCACCCATTAGTCCCGGTTCAAACTAGAACGGGGACCAATGTGCCTCCACGTGGCCCTGTGCGCCGAGCCCAGTCAGGGGGCCTTTGGTCCCGGTTGGTGGCTCCAACCGGGACCAAAAGGCATCCACGCGTCAGCATTCCAGTGGCTGAGGTTTTTTTTTTGAAAGGAGGGGAGGTTGGGGGTTTTGGGGGGTTAATTTAGGTGTTTCATATATTGTGTTAGCTAGCTAATTAATAGAGAGAAGTGTCCTCTCTTATGTTCGTGCTTGGTCGACGCTACGTACTATATATATACATAAGTGATCGAGAGAACCATTCAGTACAGAAGTTCGTCATGCATACCGAGAGAAGTGATCGATCGACCTCTCCTTCTTCGAGAGATTGGTCGAACAACAAGTTTTCGTATCATGTATCCAACGCTACTGGCTACATACATGTACAATATGTATAAGATCTCTTAATTACAAACCCCTAGCATTTGAAATCAATTTTCACATGGTATTCTCCGGCTTTATTGATGACGTGGTAAAGAAAGAATCCCGCCAATTCCTCTTGATTTGCTTTCATGCGATCTGGTTCTTGGAGTTCATTCCGCATCTGCCACGTCTAATTTGAAGAAGGTGGTTAATTAATACATATATATGAATGAAACTCAACAGAAATGATGGTGTAATAAAATGAAATTGTGAATATTATTGCTTACGCACTTCATATTGTCTTTGAGAGTAGCCCCGCTTGTTTTTCAAAGTCGCGGTGTGGATGAACTCGCACACGTAGTATCCACATAAATCATTTCCTTCCTCCTGCCACAAGCACTTTACGAGAAATAGAGGTCAATCAAACTAATAATGAAGCATTATAAAAGGCACTGATGAAAGTATAGCTATAGAATCAACGGGAGATGCGCGCAACTAGCTAGCCAGTAGTACTTACTTTCGGCCATTTATATGTCAACTCCTTCGGCAGTCCCGGAGCTTCTGCGGTGAACTGTTTCCAAACCCTGCAAGACAAAGAAAATTATTATTATTTACTTGAGATATCAGAAAATGAACAAAAAGTTGCCGATATGGTGCGATAATGATCGATTGAACTTACTTGCTGAGCATTTCAGTGATGTCCGCATAGGATTTGGGATCTTTCCGTCTCGAGTCTAAGACGGTTACTAGTCCACGCTCAAGCTTAATCTCCAGAAGAATATAGTGATACCTGCGCACGCATGCATAACTCATCAATTACATTACTATAAAGTCGCTTGAGTAATAAGGGAAACCGAATATGCACACGACAGTAACACTCACGGGCCGTTGTAAGGAAAGAGTATGGTATCTTTGTTTTGATTTTTGAGCAACGATCGTAGCAAGTTGTCCTTGGCCTCTTTGACATCCTTTTCAACCAGAAATACATCTATGATATTTGTGTTAATGAACCCAATATTATAAATTTCTTGTTTTTTGCACTCGACGATCTTCAATCTGCATAATATATTGAGGATAATTAATTATAAATACATGCAATGAAAGAGCCGAGCTATATATAGAGACTTAATGACAGAAATAGTACTTACAGGCAGTAGCAAAAGACCATTAATTTATCGAGGGCCTTTTGATTAAAGAACTCGAAGAACTCCTCAAATGGAACAGTCAATAGATCATTTGCAACGAGATCGTGCTCCTCTTTAATATGCAGATACAAAGCATTCTTACCCTCAGACTCTCTGCAGGCTTTCATGTACCAATTATGGAATCTTTGCATCATTGTTGTCAGAGATTTTTCATGTTTGACGAGAGGCTTCCCGTACTCGTATCTGTGTTCGTCCACCTCCAAGAAATCAGGAAGTGCATCGTCAGGTAGGTAATCGTCAAGATTGCCATAACCGGCCACTGTCCCCGGAGCATTAGACACATTGAGCGGGGGGCACGATTGTTGTGCTTGTTCGCCGAGCTGGGCAATTTTTCCCCCTTTGCTCGTTCTTTTGACCTTTTAGCACTGACAGTAGTTCCCGACCGCTGGGCTTGGAGATATGTTTGTTCAGTAATGCGCTCATAGTTGGTTCTCGGTGGAGACTTTGGTGGTTTCCTCAGGGCGTCGAGAGTGCGCTTTGCTTTCACCGGATCTGCCTTCTCCTCCGGAGGTGGATGTCTCTTTGCTTTCACCCCTTCAAAGAACTCCTTCACGTGGGTCCGCACAATCGTATCATTTTCCTCCTCGGACCTCTAGTACGGTAACTTCTCTAGAGGCTTGAGAGATGATGGACCGTATTTGTATTGCCTCCTGCCTCTGGTTGTGCTGCTAGACGCCGGAGCAGACGGAGCAGCTGCGGCGTCTGTCTTCTTTCGTGCTTGCTTACGAGGCGGAGGAGAAGGAGTACGACGCGCCGGAGCAGCCGGGGCGGCGGCGGGTCTCTTCCGCCCTTGCTGGCGAGGCGGAGAAGGAGGATGCTGTTGGCTTCTCGGGAGCACCAGCGCAGGCGGAGAAGGAGGCGGAGTGCCGCCATGCACCGGAGAAGGAGGCGGAGTGCCGCCATGCATGCCCTGATCGCCACTCGCCGGAGGAGGAGGCGGAGTGCCCTGACTCGCCGGAGCAGGAGGAGGAGGCGGAGGCGTCCAGTTCAAAAGGTTGATGAGCTCCTTCTTCCATAGGCATGTAGTCTTCAGAGCAGAACCCAGCCTAGTCTCCCCTTCACCGGTAGGGTGGTCAAGCACGAGGTCCTCAAATCCCTCTGTTATTTTATCCACCATCACCTTAGCATATCCTTCTGGAATCGGCTGGCAGTGATAAGTTGTGCCGGGTCCACTAGGACCTTCAAAGTCATCCATCGCGCCATCATGTGGCAATTTTGAGACTCCGTGATACCATCCACGGGATAGCTGGCAGGAGCCGTCAAGACATGCTCCGACTGAAGCAGCTCGGTGGAAGCCATGCTGCTTCTCGGCTGAGATGGCGGGGTAGCTTCGGGGGAAGCTTCGGCAGGTCGTTTGCTGCGATCTGCTGCTTCTCGTTCCACTTCTCGATCCTCTAGCCCCATTACCCTTTCGTGCAACGCCTGTAATTGGTCCTGCTCCAGTTTCTTCCTCCTTTCGTGGGTTTTGTAACCCCCTGCGTCCGGAAAACCAACCTTCCACGGAATGGAGCATGGCGTGCCTCGTGTCCGTCCAGGGTGCTCAGGATTCCCAAGGGCCATTGTGAGCTCGTCCTTCTCCCCGTTTGGAAGGAACGTCCCTCGCTGTGCTGCATCGATATAGTGTCGAAGGTTCTTGACTAGTATTTCCAGTTGCTCGTCCGTCCACTGGCAAAATCCTGTTACAGGGTCCAAGGTTCCGCCAGACCCGAAGAACCAAGTCCGGCAACGGTCTGGCCATCTCATTGTCTCTGGTTCGATCCCTTTTTCAAGCAGATCATTCTCAGCCTTGGACCACTTAGGCCGGGCTTGCAGGTAGCCACCTGAACCCGTGCGATGGTGAAGCGTCTTCTTCGCAGCATTTTTCTTGTTTGTCTCAGACATCTTCTTAGTCTTTTCCGATGTCTTGTGGGCCACGAATGCGGGCCAGTGATCTTTGATCTTCTCATATTTGCCGATGAATTCTGGTGTCTTTTTATTTCTGACAAACTGGTTCAGCTCTTTCCTCCACCTCCTCATTAGGGTTGCCATCTTCTTAAGAGCGCAAGACTTGATTAATTCCTCTTTAACTGGGTTCTCCGGATCCTCCTATGGCGGTAGGGTGAAATTTGCCTTCAACTCAGCCCAAAGATATTCTTTCTGCGTATCATTGACATAAGACACCTCAGGGTCTTCCTCCTTAGGCTTGTACCATTGCTGGATGCTGATCGGGATCTTCTCCCTAACAAGAACCCCGCACTGAGAAGAAAATGCCTTCCTTGTCCGGATGGGTTCAATCGGTTCGCCGTCGGGCGCGATTTCTATGATCTCAAACTTTTCATCCGAGCTCAACTTTTTCTTTGGGCCTCGTCTCCTTACCAAAGTTGTGCTCGATCCGGAGGGCTGGAAATTATAAGGAAGAAAGGCGAGAGTAATTAATATGTGTACATATACCAAAACAATGGAAGAATCAATTAACTAGTCAGCACGGGCTTAACTAATATATATATACCTGGCCGGGCTCGGTTCGGTCACCGGAGCAGTCAACACGGTCTCCTTCTTGTTCCTCCATTGTGTCACCGGAGCCATCATGAACATAGTCCTGTTCTTGTACCGGCATTAATGGGCCGAAGCCATCATAAACATAGACCTCTTCTTCACCCTGTTCTTCCAGCTGACCAACAACGGTGTCGAGGAGAAATGACGCAACTTCATCCCTTCCATTTGAGATTATGTCCCTCAATATCGCTTCTGCTTCTTCGTCTCGGCAGTGCTCCATAGTTTCTGCAAATATTTACAACATGTTTATATATGGTACAGATGGAACTAGTGGCAAACGTAGAACTAGCCAGCTAATCACAATAAGGAATCATGTTAGTGGCCTCGACGCTGCTTCTCTAGGGTTTGGGGTCGCCTCGACACAACAACGCTTCGAGAGAGTTAATTTGTCGGGTAGGGGCGCGGCGGGAGGGGGTAGGAGACCAACATCGTTTTCTCTCTAGGGTTTGGGTGTCCTCGAGAGTTTTGGTCGAGCGAGAGGGCCGAGGGGGGG
>NC_041389.1:698464607-698465542 GCF_002162155.2 Triticum dicoccoides | reverse complement strand
GAGGGGGTTATATCGACAACGACGCGACAACGACGAGAAAGGAAAATAATTAAGGAAAAGGAAGAAAAGAGGAAGAAGGAAGAAGGAAGAAGAAGAAAAAAAAGAGGAGAAGAAGAAAAAAAAGAAGAAAAAGAAGAGGAGAAGAAGAAAGGAATAGAGGAGAAGAAGAAAAAATAGAAAATAATAATTTATTTTCTATTTTTTCTTCTTCTCCTCTATTCCTTTCTTCTTCTCCTCTTCTTTTTCTTCTTTTTTTCTCTTCTTATTTATTTCTCCTCTTCTTCATCTTCTTATTTTCCTTTTCCCTCTCATTCTTTTTCTTCTTCTTTCTTCCTTCTTCCTTCTTCCTCTTTTCTTCCTTTTCCTTATTTTACTTTAAATTTCTCCTCTACACTAACCTAAATGCACTAACCTAAAATCGATATCTAACAACTTAAAAAAATAATACATATATGAAAAAATGCATATATGAAAAAAAACATCATCATATCATGAACAGAAAAAAAGTATTTTTTCTCAAAATCTATCTTTTGCATATATACATCAACATATATATACACTAACCTAAAATGCACAAAAATGCTATCGGAGAGGGGGTATATCGACCCCCCTCATGTATCCACATACATATATACATCTATACATACATATATACTTACATATATGTATAAATTTTTGCATATATAAAGTTTTTCTAAAATCTAACTTTTGCATATATGAACATATATACACAGAGAACATATACATATATACACAGAGAACATATACATAAAATGCACAAAAAAATAAGAGGAAAGGGCGCCGACGGACGGACCGAAGGCGGCGGCGTGTGGTCGGGGCGACGGCGACGGGGTTGGGGAAGGGGCGGCGCGCGCGGCGACGGCGACGGGGTCGGGGCAGGGGCAGCGCGCGCAGCGACGGCGACGGGGTAAGGG
>NC_041389.1:698463215-698463851 GCF_002162155.2 Triticum dicoccoides | reverse complement strand
GTCCCGGTTGGTGCCACCAACCGGGACCAAAGGCCCCTGTGCTGCCCGCCTCGGGGCCAAAGTTTAGTCCCACCTCGCTAGTTGAGAGGGGCGCGCAGTGGTTTATAAGCCCCACTGCCGCACCCCTCTCGAGCTCCTCTCCACCGCAGGCTTTGGGCCTACTTGCTATTGCTTTGTCTGATGGGCCTTCTGGGCCTACTGCGGGCCTGAATCCTGGTCCATAGTAGGGTTTCTAGTCGTATTCAGGCCGTGGGGGCCCAGTAGGAGGCATTTTTTTGTTTTTTTGTTTTCTTTACTTATTGTTGCTATATTTATTTATTTTCAAGTTTTTTTTGTTTTCTGCATTATTTATTATCTTTTGTTTTTGCTTTATTTTTTAATTGTTTTTGCTTTTAGTTTTAGGAAAATTATAAACTTTCTGTTAGTGCCATTAGTTTTCAAATTTGAAAATATTTTTTTTTGTTTTTTTGTTTTCTTTCTTGCTTTATTTATTTTATTTTGTTTCTACTTACAACAAAATACTTATTGTTGTTTTTTTCTTTTGTTTTCTGCATTATTTATTTTCTTTTGTTTTTTGCTTTATTTTTTAATTGTTTTTGCTTTTAGTTTTAGGAAAATTATAAACTTTCTGTTAGT
>NC_041389.1:698451653-698462986 GCF_002162155.2 Triticum dicoccoides | reverse complement strand
CATTAGTTTTCAAATTTGAAAACACTTTTTTTGTTTTTTTGTTTTCTTTCTTGCTTTATTTATTTTATTTTGTTTCTACTTACAACAAAATACTTATTGTTGTTTTTTTCTTTTGTTTTCTGCATTATTTATTTTCTTTTGTTTTTTGCTTTATTTTTTAATTGTTTTTGCTTTTAGTTTTAGGAAAATTATAAACTTTCTGTTAGTGCCATTAGTTTTCAAATTTGAAAACACTTTTTTTTTGTTTTTTTGTTTTCTTTCTTGCTTTATTTATTTTATTTTGTTTCTACTTACAACAAAATACTTATTGTTGCTATTTTTAATTATTACGAGGGCCGAACCATAAGACATTAAAGCATTTCAAATGAACTATGAAAAAGTTGAAAGTTGGCCTGGTATCATAAATTGACCCACATAGCATGTGCATGTACAAAACGGACAATGGTATCATACTCATCAGTTACAAAGTTGGCATGGTATCATCATAATAGTTGCGGGAGAAAGTCTTCACTTTTTCTTCGCTTGTGTCATTTGCTTATTGCGCCGTAACCATGGATAATCTTCATCGTTTATTAGGATGCTGGGGTCAGCCTTGACTTTGAAGGGAGGAATTTCATGAAACTTTTCATAATCTTCAGACATGTCTGTCTTGTCCTCCACTCCCACGATGTCCCTTTTTCCTGAAAGAAATATGTGGCGCTTTGGCTCATCGTATGATGTATTCGCTTCCTTATCTTTTCTCTTTTTCATTCTGGTAGACATGTCCTTCACATAGATAACCCGTGCCACATCATTGGCTAGGACGAACGGTTCGTCAGTGTACCCAAGATTTTTCAGATCCACTGTTGTCATTCCGTACTATGGGTCTACCTGTACCCCACCTCCTGACAGATTGACCCATTTGCACTTAAACAAAGGGACCTTAAAATCTACTCCGTAGTCAAGTTTCCATATGTCCACTATGTAACCATAATATGTGTCCTTTCCCCTCTCGGTTGTTGCATCAAAGCGGACACCGCTGTTTTGGTTGGTGCTCTTTTGATCTTGGTCAATCGTGTAAAATGTATTCCCATTTATCTCGTATCCTTTCCAAATTAATACAGTCAAAGATGGTCCCCTGGACAACAAGTACATCTCATCACGAACAGTGTTGTCACCTCTGATACGTGCTTCCAACCAACTGCTAAAAGTCCTGATGTGTTCACATGTAATCCAGTTGTCGCACTGCTCCGGGTGTTTGGAGCGCAAACTATTCTTGTGTTCATCGACATACTGGGTCACCAAGGTAGAGTTCTGTAGAGCTGTGTAGTGTGCTTGAGACCAAGAATATCCATCCCTGCATATTATTGAGTCCCTTCCAAGCGTGCCTTTTCCAGTCAGTCTCCCCTCATACCGCGATTTAGGGAGACCTATCTTCTTAAGGCCAGGAATGAAGTCAACACAAAACCCGATGACATCCTCTGTTTGATGGCCCATGGAGATGCTTCCTTCTGGCCTAGCGCGGTTACGGACATATTTCTTTAGGACTCCCATGAACCTCTCAAAGGGGTACATATTGTGTAGAAATACGGGGCCCAGAATGACAATCTCGTCAACTAGATGAACTAGGACGTGCGTCATGATATTGAAGAAAGATGGTGGGAACACCAGCTCGAAACTGACAAGACATTGCACCACATCACTCCTTAGCCTTGGTATGATTTCTGGATCGATCACCTTCTGAGAGATTGCATTGAGGAATGCACATAGCTTCACAATGGCTAATCAGACGTTTTCCGCTAGAAGCCCCCTCAATGCAACCGGAAGCAGTTGCGTCATAATCACGTGGCAGTCATGAGACTTTAGGTTCTGAAACTTTTTGTCTGCCATATTTATTATTCCTTTTATATTAGACGAGAAGCCAGTCGGGACCTTCATACTAAGCAGGCATTTAAAGAATATTTCCTTCTCTTCTTTGGTAAGTGCATAGCTGGCAGGACCTTCATACTGCTTTGGAGGCATGCCGTCTTTTTCGTGCAAATGTTGTAGGTCCTCCCGTGCCTTAGCTGTATCTTTTGTCTTCCCATACACGCCCAAGAAGCCTAGAAGATTCACGCAAAGGTTCTTCGTCACGTGCATCACGTCGATCGAAGAGCGGACCTCTAGGTCTTTCCAGTAGGGTAGGTCCCAAAATATAGATTTCTTCTTCCACATGGGTGTGTGTCCCCCAGCGACACTCGGAACAGCTAGTGCGCCGGGACCCTTTCCAAAGATTACGTGTAAATCATTGACCATAGCAAGTACGAGATCACCGGTACGCATGGCGGGCTTCTTCCGGTGATCTGCCTCGCCTTTGAAATTCTTGCCTTTCTTTCGACATTGATGGTTGGTCGGAAGAAATCGACGATGGCCCAGGTAGACATTTTTCCTGCAGCTTGCTAGGTAGATACTATCGGTGTCAAGTAAACAGTGTGTGCATGCGTGGTATCCCTTGTTTGTCTGTTTTGAAAGGTTACTGAGAGTGGGCCAATCGTTGATGGTCATGAACAACAACGCCTTTAGGTTAAATTCCTCCTGTTTGTGCTCATCCACGTACGTACACCGTTTCCATTCCACAGCTGTAAAAGTTCTTCAACTAACGGCCTTAGGTACACATCAATGTCGTTGCCGGGTTGCTTAGGGCCTTGGATGAGAACTGGCATCATAATGAACTTCCGCTTCATGCACATCCAAGGAGGAAGGTTATACATACATAGAGTCACGGGCCAGGTGCTGTGATTGCTGCTCTGCTCCCTGAAAGGATTAATGCCATCCGCGCTTAAAGCAAACCATACGTTCCTTGGCTCACTTGCAAACTCATCCCAGTACTTTCTCTCGATTTTTCTCCACTGCGACCCGTCAGCGGGTGCTCTCAACTTCCCGTCTTTCTTACGGTCCTCACTGTGCCAACGCATCAACTTGGCATGCTCTCCATTTCTGAACAGACGTTTCAACCGTGGTATTATAGGATCATACCACATCACCTTCGCAGGAACCCTCTTCCTGGGGGGCTCGCCGTCAACATCACCAGGGTCATCTTGTCTGATCTTATACCGTAATGCACTGCATACCGGGCATGCGTTCAGATCCTTGTACGCACCGCGGAAGAGGATGCAGTCATTAGGGCATGCATGTATCTTCTGCACCTCCAATCCTAGAGGGCATACGACCTTCTTTGCTGCGTATGTACTGTCGGGCAATTCGTTATCCTTTGGAAGCTTCTTCTTCAATATTTTCAGTAGCTTCTCAAATCCTTTGTCAGGCACAGCATTCTCTGCCTTCCACTGCAGCAATTCCAGTACGGTACCGAGCTTTGTGTTGCCATCTTCGCAATTGGGTTACAACCCTTTTTTGTGGTCCTCTAACATGCGATCGAACTTCAGCTTCTCGTTTTGACTTTCGCATTGCGTCCTTGCATCGACAATGACCCGATGGAGATCATCATCATCGGGCACATCGTCTGGTTCCTCTTGATCTTCAGCAGCTTCGCCCGTTGCAGCATCATCGTGCACATCGTCTGGTTCCTCTTGATGTTCAGTAGCATCACCGTATTCAGGGGGCACATAGTTGTCATCGTACTCTTCTTCTTTGCCGTCTTCCATCATAACCCCTATTTCTCCGTGCCTCGTCCAAACATTATAGTGTGGCATGAAACCCTTGTAAAGCAGGTGGGTGTGGAGGATTTTCCGGTCAGAGTAAGACTTTGTATTCCCACATATAGGGCATGGACAACACATAAAACCATTCTGCTTGTTTGCCTCAGCCACTTCGAGAAAATCATGCACGCCCTTAATGTACTCGGAGGTGTGTCTTGAACCGTACATCCATTGCCGGTTCATCTGCGTGCATTATATATAATTAAGTGTGTCAAAAATCATTACAGAACATGATGAATAGATAATTAAGTGACCAAATTAATAGAAGTTCATCATCACATTAAAACCAAAGTACATACATAGTTCTTATCTAACAACATAAAGCTCTGCAAAGCATCTAAATTAATTAAACCATACACTGAAACTATGTAAAATATTTCAATGCGAAAACAAATGCGATCATAATCGCAACCAATGTAACAACTGATCCAACGGCATAATGATACCAAGCCTCGGTATGAATGGCATATTTTCTTATCTTTCTAATTTTCAAGCGCATTGCATCCATCTTGATCTTGTGATCATCGACGACATCCGCAACATGCAACTCCAATATCATCTTCTCCTCCTCAATTTTTTTAATTTTTTCCTTCAGCAAATTGTTTTCTTCTTCAACTAAATTTAACCTCTCGACAATAGGGTCGGTTGGAATTTCCGGTTCAACAACCTCCTAGATAAATAAAATCTATGTCACGTTGGTCGGCATAATTGTCATAAACAATAAATGAACCAATAGTTATGAAAAGATAATATATACCACATCTGAATCATAGACAGGACGAGGGCCGACGGGGGCGGATACCAAAACCATCGCACTATATAAGATGCAATAATAAAAGTAAGAAAATTATACAAGTATCTATATAAATATACAAGTAAGAGTTTTTTCCTTTCAGAAAGAAGATAAGAACAAGAGGCTCACCACGGTGGTGCCGGCGACGAGATCGGCGCGGGCGATCGACGGCGGTGAAGACGGGGACGGGGCGTGACGGACCGCTAAACCTAGACAAATATTGAGGAAAATGGAGCCTGGAGGTCGAGCTTGTAGAGGAAAAAGCTTAAGTAGTGTGGCTCGGGCATTCCATCGAACACCTCGTGTGCATAGGAGGTGAGCTAGAGCACCACAAAGCTCTCCCCTCACCGGCCACGAAAAACAGAGCGCTCGCGGGCGAGGGGTAGATATAGGCAACTAATTGGTCCCGGTTCGTGCCACGAACCGGGACTAAAGGTCAGCCTTTGGTCCCGGTTCATTACACCAACCGGGACCAATGGTTGTGGGCCAGGAACGAGGCGCATTGGTCCCGGTTCGTCCCACTAACCGGAACCAATAGGTTCAGCCGAACCGGGACCAATGGCCCACGTGGCCCGGCCGGCCCCCGGGGCTCACGAACCGGGTCCAATACCACCATTGGTCCCGGTTCTGGATTGAACCGGGACTAATGGGCTGACCTGGCCTGGACCATTGCCTTCTTTTCTACTAGTGTAGAACTAGGATTGTGCACATGTAGTTCATCCTTCGTAGGATTAGGGCGAGTCTCCTCGGTTGGAAGGGCCGGCTCATGCCGTTGTGGGACAGCGGGTGCTTGTTCGGTGCGTCCTCTCTGCCATGCCAGCCTTTGCGCTCGTCCCACATGCTCGGAAAGAATAATTCAAAGACATCAGCAAGGTACATCGACGATTCCTTTGGGTGCAATACGACGAGCTCACTGGCACAAAATGCAAAGTAAAGTGGAAAATGGTCTCCTCACATGGTGGATCGAGGTGGCCTCAGCATCCTCAACCTGATGCGCTTTAGCTGTGCGTTGTGGCTGCGATGGTTGTGGCTGGCCTGGAAGCACTCTGATAGGCCCTGGGGTGGGAATTGGCATGCTTTGCGATGGCAAGGATCGAGCGGTCTTCGCCTCAGTAACTAATGTGACGATTGGTAACAGAGCCACTTCAATATTCTGACACTGCTTGTGTGACGAGCACGCTGGCTCGGGGCGGGCGGCACGTTGAGGGAGCATAGGGGCGGCGCGGTTCTACACAAGGTGGCGTGTCACGAGCATCCTACTCGGGGCACGAGCGTGTTGTGAGGTCGGGCGCGGATCTGTGCGGCGCGGGTGTCCTAAGCATGCGACGGGGCAAGACAGCAAAAATCTGTTGTGTGGGCTCCGTGGGAAGGCGTCGTAAGGGCAATGAAAGAAGTCGTGCGGTGGTGCTTCTATGCAATTGTTTCGGCGGGGCGTGTCAAGAGCACTGGACAAGGAGCAAGGACAACTACGTGTTGTGGGGCTCCAGATCTGGTCCCGGCGAGCACTCTGTGCCGTGTGTGGTGACCGTTGATGGCGAGCTCATCCATGTCGCGCGCTTGGGAATTTGGGGGAAAGGATAATGTAGACGTTTTTTGTTTGATTTTTTATCCCACGTGAGACACAAAGTTTAAGTGTTTGTGTGAAATCGACCTTGAAGTTTTATGTTATAGAAACACAAAGTTTCTAACTTATCTAGTCCTCCCCAATCCACCCACGAGTTCTAACTTTGTTTGCGATTCTTCGAAAAATCCAAAACTTCACTTTTTTTCTGTTGAACCTCCTCTTCATTATGGCCACTGATCCACTGCACCGCTTGCTCGAGGCGGCGGCGCACATAGACATCCCCAGGCCACTGCTATAGAAGGAAATCAAGCTATCAGTGAGCCTTTATGATGACGACGCGGTCATCTTCGCCAGCTCGGACCGCCATGAGATCGACATGCTAATGGAGATCCGGCATGGTTTTGGTGATGCATTCGGCCTGCACATGAACCCGACATAGTCATCCCTAGCGCAGATAAGGTGCGATGATGTCGATCTCAACAACATGCTCGAAAATTTTGGGGGGAAGATTGTGAACTTCCCCATCAAGTAGTTAGGCTTACCCATCACCATCAATAGGACTAGGATTGTGCACCCGTAGTTCATTCACGACTAGGAATGCGATGATGTTGCATTTTGAATTAGTGTTCTGTCAAATTTTCGGTTCGATGCAAGATGTCACGAATCGTAAAGTGGTGGCTTTCCGTTAGTCATGACGGTTCTGTGCATTTAACTCTGGAAAAGCAAGAACATAGATAGGTCAGGCATCATACTACAGGATCATCTAATTAAAATCACAGAACTAGGTATAAGTGGACCAGGTCACTCAAACTTGAACGTGCTTTTCTCGACAACAATATTTCACTGTAATATGTCATGTATACATATACGGGCAATGACAACTACAGGTAAAGGACAGAGGGTATATAATTTTTTTTTGCGAATAAGGACAGAGGGTATATAACGAGAGTTCCAAGACGAATAATATCATGTATAATTAGCACTGGGATTTAATCAGAGTTCGGAATTTGGACCAGCAGAGTGCTTGCAGCAGGTGTAGCTAAGACTGAATCTGGACTTGAATTCACTAGCACATTTGGTGTCCCATTGTTAACCTTCTGACCAATCTTTGTCAGGGCATACACACCTAAATTTCTCTCGTCGTCTCAAAAATATATAAATAAATAAATAAATAATGTATTTCTCTGCACTCATCCGCACTTATGCGGAAACTAAATGAAACCGCCATCAAGCAACTTCAGACTTTTCAAGGTGATACATACCAAAAAGTTCAACTATTAGGAGTAGAAGCCTGCATGCAAACTTGAAGCATTAAACTGCTTATGACACATACACTTCAAGTTTAGTAAGTGCAGAATCAAAAGCTAAAATTAGTGGCTCACGATGAATCAGAATCAGATCAACCTGAAGAGAGAAGCCTCTCGAAACTGGCTTAGTGGCTCGTGATCAATCATGACGAAACATGCTATCTGAAGTCAAATGGTGCCAGTACCTTAAAAGAAGGATTCTATCGAAAACCAAGAAACATCATGTGTTTCGTAAATCTGAACATGTTTAGAATATCTGAAAATTTGGTTTCTGCACTGTGTCAGTGAAAGCAAGCTCACCTGGAGCTATAATTTTGATTTGCTAAAAATCGTAACATCAATTACCATCGTAAAAAAACCTGGTGAGTTATGCGCAAATGAGCTACACGGCGTAATTAAGGGCACATATGAACCGCTACAGGCAATGGGACTTGAACGGGCCCTTCTCAACAGCAATCAATATTTCACACCTTAATGGTGATGATGTAAATTTGACCAAGCACCATTGCAGTTCATTAACATGTATACAAATCAAGATAGCATGCAATGATTATTTCGACCAGTTTTGCAAGTTATCGTCAAATTTAGCGTATAGTTGAGGCACACATAGGACTGAATCTGCATCAGTAAGTTGTTTCTACATCATCACAACGGACAAAGAGCCTAGGTACCTACACAGCAAAGCAATCTCGTCAGCTGAGCTCGTGAGAGGCAAAAGACATTCCAAAAGAGAAATAGGAGAACAGTTATGATGTCTCCATAATGCAGCATCTGAGTAGCAAGAACACATGGAACGATCAAACGAACAATGAACTGAACCAGTCATGTGAGGTGCCATATTTGTATCATTTGGTTTATAGTTGTACTTCTGGCTCAAGATGAGATGACTAGCAGATTGAGATTTATCAAAGCCACACAATTGGACCCTGCACATCACATATGGAGGATTGGAAGCGTGAACCCTTCTATCACTCTGTTTTCTCTAATGCAGACTTCAGCTTATGGTTAACGTACTATATAGCAAAAGTATATTGAAGAAACGATATAAAACTAACTGACGATAAATTACATCGCTAGTAGGGAGCACATGAAGACGGTGAAGTGTGCAGATCGACGAAGAAGTGGTTCCAAGAGGGGCCTGGAAGATACTCATCTGAGGCTAGAGAAATATAACTAATGGTTTCTCTCTCAAAACATGGTACTCCCTCTGTAAACTAATATAAGATAATTTAGATAGCTAAAGTAGTGATCTAAAAGATCTTATAATAGTTTACAGAGGGAGTAGTTGAGAAAGAATATGTAAAGGAGCCAAATGAGTACGCCATTCCCAGTTCAAACTGCATTCTGTGTTAAAGATAATACAGAGAATATTGATAATGTTGATCCATTCATTTACAAACATGTGCACATGTACTAGAAGATAATGTTGCATCACCTCTTGAAGCAACAACGCCTAATAGCAGATATGACGGCACAATCATCTCAAGTGCAATTCACAATTCAACTTGATCATCTCCAGCACCAGTGATGATTCCTATGAGAAGAATGAGTCGATAAACAAATCAGCAGCGGAAGGATGCATGCATCAATAATCTGTAGAGTGCAGAGTTTGAATGGCCGGCTCATTATTCATTTAGAAATTCTTTTAAAGAAGTTCCACCAAAACATGTCATCTGTAATGTACTACATATATGGCTCATATATTTGAAATCGTTTACAAAGTAGATACATCTTAGAAGATTAAGTGAACTTTGTGATATCAGAAATAATGGCAGTACCTGCAGGAGTGTAGAAACTTGTGTAAGGAAAAACATATCTGTAGGGCCCCATCGCTGACGCCTTCTCAATCTGCATGGACTTAAGATGGATAAATGTTAGGATGCACACCAATGAAGATCACATCAGCATCTTCAGCATAGCCAACGAGCTTCATTGGAACTATACGTGCCGCCGCTACTACTTCTGTTGCAAGAAGTCTCTCCAGATCAATTACCCTGTGATTTGTCCATGATACTACCCCATCAATGCTAGCTACCCTTGACCACAGATTGAGCTTGAATTCATCAAGTGCAGAAAAACCAAGAAGTCCATCTTCTGTTTGTATGATGATAGTCTGCTCGTAACAATTACATGGCATCTCCTGAATTAGATCCAAGCTATGCTTATATCCAAATCAAACACAATAATGCTACTCTTAGCCAAGAGGTAGAGTGTGTTTCCAACCAAAGCTGTCGGCTTCAACTGAACTAATGAACGCGGTACTCGAATAGAAGTGATCTCACCCCAGACGCCGGTCTCGGACGAGTACACGCAGGCGGAGGTGATGAGATTTACCTGGTTACTGAACACAAACGCAATGAGGAACGGGCGGTGGCAATAGCCATAGTTGACCCCACGGAGAATCGCGCCATTGTAGTCCCAATGCTGGTCAGCCTCATAGGCCGGGGGGAACGGCAGGTAGCTCTTGCTGCCGGTCACCAGGTCCCAGACGAGGAGCGTTCCAAATTCGTGGCAGTCCAAAAGAATGGGAGGCCGTTGCCGGTTGTTGAAGAATCCAAGGACTGGTGGCGTCCTGCCGTGGAGCTCACGGAAGCGGCGGAGGAAGCGGGCGTCATGGATGAGACCGCGCCAGTGCTTAGAGACGAAGGAAGTGCTGAAGAGGTAGATCGTACACATAGCATTGCTGGAACGAGCAGCACATAAGTCTAAAAAAAGAAAAGAAACAAATGCCAACAACGACAACTCGACAAAGCGTGGATGATCCGCCACCGCTGCACCCTCCGGACACAAACCACCATAGCCCGAGGCTCCGATCTGCAGCGTACCAAACAACACCTTCAAGAAGGGATGCGACATCTACGCTATTGTCCGGACGAGTCCTAGGGTTTCCCCTGGCATGCGGAGGGAAGTGGGGGATGGCTACCACCGACACCCTCCAAGAAGGAATGGTGGCACCCGTCGGTGTCACTGCATCGGAGCCGGACGAACCGGCAAGGATTTCTCCCGCACTCCAAACCTCACCGCCCAACCGGAGCCGACCAGCCAAACCACCGCCCAACACCATGCGCCATCGTGGTTGCGCCGCCACCCACGCTATCTTACTACGAGCACCAACACGAGGCCGAGAAGACCGAAGAGAAGTGCCAAGCAACGGGAGCAAAAGCACCAAGGCCGAGCGGGAGGGAACCACCTCCACCGCCGTCGTGTGGGAGGCCCGCACCTCCGCACCGTCGCGATCGCCGTCCGGACACAGCAGCGGGGCATACCAGGCCTCCCCTGCCTCGGCGAGGCCCGAACGAGCCCGATAAGCCCCGCCAGCCACGCTCCAGCAGGCTGGCGTCGGCGCCGCTAGCACCCAGCCGCTCATCGCCGCTCCCCCGCCTCCCGAAAGTCACGCTGCAGACCCGCCCCGCCGTCGGCCCGCCCAGGCCCAGATGGGGCCCGAAGGGCCCAGATCTGGGCCGAGCGCCGCCGCCAGGTGGCGCCGCTGCGCCACCCTGCTGCCAACGACGACGCCGTTGTCCATCCGCCCACCTGCATCGTAACGGGGAACCCCGCCGCTTCCCGGCCCGTTGCCGCCTAGGAGCACCCCCCAGTGCAGCTCCGCCCCTCACCGGAGAGCCACCGGGAGGGGAAGGTCAGGAGGCCGCCGCCACCAGCGTCCCCGGGGCCAGGCCGGACACGTGCGCCAGTGACGGCGGCGGGGAGGAAGGGGAGAGGGGGGCTGGTGGAGGGGGGAGGCCGACGCGCGGCCGGTTGCCCGCGGTCGCGAGGGGAGGTTTATTCCTCCTCATAGTACACCCTTTTTCGTTGCAGACGAGCCCACCGTCGCGTAGTTCCGCTTAGTGGCTGCCCAGGTCCGTTTCAACGAGAATCACCGGTCAACCTTTTAAGATGGAGCAGAAGGATCTTCTGCAGCTCCTAGATGGCCGATGTCGCCGAAACCGACAAAGAAGATCGTCGTCGCCCCGTCGGCCCCGACATCCCAGCCATGT
>NC_041389.1:698446313-698451236 GCF_002162155.2 Triticum dicoccoides | reverse complement strand
CTGCTAGGCAGCGTCGCCGGTGTCCTTCGCTGCCATTCGGCCCTAGCCCGAGCTCCGTTACCGGCCGCCGTCTCTCTGACCCTGTCCGCTCACATGGTGTTTGTCAAATTGCCTCCGTGATTTATTTAATTTTGCATTTTGTTTCTGTTTTTCATCTAAGAAAGGTCTCAAATGGATCGTTAAACTCTCCTATGTGTAGATCATCTTCAAATATTCATCATCGGAGGAAGAAGAAGAAGATGACTTTGAGTTGGCAACTGTCGTGGTGTCTATGGAGGATTTCATTTGGACCGTATGTTGTTTTGAGAACATTAAATTTTCAATGTATTTGAATTCTTAAGTATTGTGATGTGGCATGTTCGGAAATAGTTGGATCAATTGGCAAGAGAAAAAAATTGAAGAGGTTAAGTTTTAGGGATCTTGTAGATGAGAAAAATGTGTACTCTCTTAAAAAAAAATCGACCTTTTGAATTGGCAGTGAGCTTTGGACTTTTAGGACGCGGAATCTACTAGAGATGCTCTTCGGACACATTTTTGGCATGCATGTGTGTGCTGTTAGTTCACTCACGAACTTGGAACTTCAAAAGGTTTCGAACAGAGGAAGTGTATGCATTTCTTGTATTGAAAGGACACAGAGCACTTGCTGAAAATGATACGGATTTTCCAAGTTTCTATGTGAATAAGTTCATGCGTAATTAGCCTCAGGAAATGATTATCTGCAACACCAAAAAAGCAGTAGCTATAGCTGAACTGAACGTCCGAACCATAATCCAGTTAGCAACCAATAATAATACAAACAAATGATCTTGTTAAACAGCATATAAAGTGGATTAATAGCTCGCGATGAATCAAAAGCTTCAAAGAATGACGCCTGGAAAAAAATTGATTAGGCTTGGTCCAAGCAGGCATGGATGTGGATGTATTTCTGAATCTGAAATTCAAGCACCTTAAAGATGTTTCACAATTCTAAACCCTGGAGAACGTCTGCACTTCTGCAGATTTTGCTTTCTCGGGCGAAAAAGAACACTCATCTCAAGCCATCACACTATCAAAGTTTAACTTTATGCATTATATAGAACATAGTGTTAGTACCAAAAGAAAATGTGATGAATTTTTGGCAGCGGGGGGCAGAGTGACATGTATGCACACAAGCCATAGGAATCTCTGAATAAAAAGTCTAACGCCTTGTCCAAAAAAATAAAATAATAGATCAGTTCTACACGGATGTACTACAGCGCATTATTGAAGGCACAAATGGAGAACCAAAGGGCAATAAAACTTGAACAATCTCTTCTCATCACCAATATTTCACAAAACAAAGTACATTTTACAAAGCACCGTTGCGGTTGGTCAACATCTATAAAGATCACTGAAGACAACATTACACGATTAATTCCTCACGTTTTGCATGTTAATGACACATCTGTCAAGGAGTAGTCGTCTGTTTACAGCCACATTGAGCCCTCCAACATTTTAAGGTGCCACCAACCAAGAGATCAAACATCCAGCATGAGTAAGCTGTTTCCGCTTCACGGCTACAAAGAATAGAACCTGCATCAAGCAACATTATCAATTTTGGCTACTCATGAGGGGGGCAGAGGAAAACATCTGCAAGTTCAAACAGCGCTAGGGAAACAGTAAAACATGTAGAACACTGTAGTACCAAGATTACAAGTCATGGGCAACATTTGATTTCTAGTAATACTTTTCGCTCAATATGATTAGTAGCAAGTTGAGAATTACTGAACCCACACAACGGGAACATGAGTTCATATCTGAAGATTGAATTAGTCATTGTGTTTTCTCAAATGCAGACTCCAGCTCGTGACTAATGCAACAATACATCAGAAGTATATCAAAGAAATGATAAAAAATTGTCTGATATAATGAAATGCATTGTGATAGCACATCAGCACAATAAACTATGAACTGTGCAGATCCAGGAGGAGTGTCTTACAGCTCCAAGAGAAAAGGCGAATAAGGTCAAACTAGGCAATATAGTCACATATTTCAAGGTTCTAGTTGTATTGTGCATAGAAATGGATTTTCTTTACCGCTGCAGAGAATATCGATTCCTGGCTTGCAAACAAAATAATAGACACATAATAACAGAGGGTGTCATATCACCTCTTCAACCAAAAAAGTGTATCAGCAGATGTAAGAGCAGAGTCATCTCAACTGTTGTTCAACAGTTCAGCTTGATCTTTTCCACCACCAATGGTAATTCCTATGAGAACAATGAGTCAATAAACTAGTGACAATTGTGGGAAAGAAAACAACTGATAAAAGGTGGAGACACTTAAATGAAGCAATTGTTATATATCTCACCTTGCACAAAATACTAGCTTTTGCTACAAGGAAGAATTAAGAAATGACATGTATTGCAAGATTTAAATAATTCATGAAGACAGTGTACACCATCTACCTCAAAACGAAGAATACGGTATTCAGTAGTTTACTGGACTAGGAAGCATTTTTAGAATTGTTTTGGTGTAAACCCATTCATTGTTACAAGTCCAGCAAAAGAATGGTGCATTAATATCTATTGAAGTTTAGTATGCAGGCATACCAGAGTGAATAACTTTTCCTACACTTCAGAATCAAGAATGCGGGCCAGAGAATCAAGAAACTAAGCAAGCACTCTAAATCCCAAGTTCCCAACATAACACAAAGCTCAAGCAAATGAGAAGGAAACATCCAGAGATGTACAAGCCCAAACTCTAGCAATAAACATATAATGCTCAGTTGCTCACTGTTTAGATCTAAATGTATAGCCCAACTGAACAACAAGAAATTGATTTATCCCCTGTACAAATAAACTAGTTCATTAATATTAGTTATGATACAAGCAAATGGCTGGATGTGGGTCTGGATGAAGAGTAAAAATGTGAAGTACATACAAGTAAGAATGCCAGGGCTTCACATACATCTTTTAGTTGTGAAAGGGTTATTTTCAGTGAGGAGGATGCGGGAATCAATAATCATTAATCAGTAGAGTGCAGAGTATTAACGGTTCATCACATAATAAGAAATTCTTTCACAAGAAGTTCCAGGAGAACTTGTCATCTACAAATGAACTATGGCTCATATATTTGAAAGCAACTTCAAGGCAGATACATTTGGAATAGTGAAGTGAACTCTGCGACATTAGAAGTAATTAATGGTGGTACCTGGAGCGTAGAAACTTGAGTAAGGAAAAATGTATCTGCAGATGCGTTTGCCTGACACCTCCACCTCCTTGACCTTCATGGACTTGAGATGGATCATGTAGATGCTAGGATACACATCAATGAAGATCACATCAGCATCTTCCGCATAGCCAAATGCCTCCGCTCGAATATCTTGAACCATATACCCTGCCACTACTTCGGGGGCAAGAAACTTTTTGAGATCAATCACCCTTTGGGGCCTCTTTGGATTGAAGGATTTTCATAGGAATATTGGAGGATTCCAATCCATTGGATTTTTTCCTAAAGAAGCCCTTTGGATCAAAGGAACCACACCTCCAAAATTCCTATGGATGCATTCCTACACCTCAATCCTATAGGAATTTCAACATCCACTATAACCTCTTTTTTACACTGATTCGCGTAGGATCGAGGCACTTTTCCTGTGTTCCATCCAAATGACCATTCTTGTAGTTTTCCTCTATTTTGTAATCCTCTGTTTTGCACCTACAATCCCGTCAAATTCCTGTGTTTTTTGAATTCCTTTGTTTTCTAATCCTGTGATCCAAAAAAGCCCTTGGTGTGTCCATGTCACTACCCCGTCAATGCTCGCCAACTTTGACCACAGATGGAGATTGAATCGTTCCACTCCGGCTAAACCAAGGCACTCATCCTCTGTCGGCATGATGATAATCTGATCATAGCCATATGGCAGCTCCTCAACTAAATCCAAGCTATGCTTATCCAAATCGAACTCAATGATACTGTCATTATCCAACAGCCAGTAGAGTGTGTTTCCAACCAGAGCCGTGGGCTTTGCCTGAACTAATGCATGTGGTATAACAATGGAAGTGATCTCACCCCAGAAACCGGTCTCGGACGAGAAGACACATGCGGAGGTGATGAAATTGGACTGGTGACTGAACACGAACGCCACGAGAAACGGGCAGGAACGGCAGTCGCCGTGGTTGGTGTGGCCAGCCGCGCACAGAACTGCGGCATTGTACTCGAAGCACCCATGAGAGGCCTGCGCGGGGAACGACAGGTAGCGCTCGTCGCCGGTCACGAGGTCCCAGACGAGCAGCGTCCCAGTGCGGTAGCTCCAAAAGAGGGCGCGACCGTGCCGGCAGTCGTAGGCCCACCAGTCATCGGGGGACATCGTGGCGGTGGAGAGCGCGAAGCCGCCGGAGGTGGGGACGAAGAAGGGAGGCCCTTTCTGGTTGAAGAAGCCGAGCACGGGAGGCGTGCCGCCGTGGAAATCGCGAAAGCGGCGGAGGAAACGGGCGTCGTGGACGAGGCCGCGCCAGTGCTTGCAGACGAAGGAGGCGCGGAAGAGATGGAGCGGCTCCGGCGGGAGGCGGATCAGGATCTCCCGGAGGAGATCGTCCGGGGGAAGCGGCGCGGCGGCGGCCGCCGGCGAGCTCGTCCGTGCCTCCATGGGGTTCGGGGGTTGGGGGAAAGTGGGTGTGTGTCGGCTTTGGGCTTTGAGAAAACATAATAACTGGGCTGTGATTTTTTCGTTTCTTTTTGGGCCGTCGTTGTAGTTACGCCGGAGAGCTCTGCGAATGTATTTTTACGTTAAAATCCCCGAACGATTATGCTACACTTCCGAAGCATCATCATCACGTTGGCCAAACAATTGACCAATCTCAAAAGCATAATTTTCCTATTTTCAAATTAAGTTGTGAACAAATATTTAAAAACATGAACAGTTTTTGAATGTCTCCAAATTTTTTTGAAAAAAAAACATTTTTTT